>NW_012267437.1:1026652-1050865 GCF_000151885.1 Dipodomys ordii
GGAGGGGGGAGGGGAGGGGAGGGGGAGGGGAGGGGGAGATGGAGAAGAAGAAATATTTCATAAAACACACACTAGTTGATATAAAGGTCCAGATATGATAATAGTTGGTGGTTCTAATATCCCATTCACAATAGCCACACAAAACCCAGCAATAATCCTAAACTAGGTAAAAGACTTCTACCATGAAATTATAAAACACCGAAGAAATTAAAGACACTAGTAAATGAAAAGACTTGTTCACGGATCATTGGAATTAATTCTGTAAAAATGGCTATATTACCATAAATGATATACAGACTCAATTAAATCCCCTTCAAAATTCCAATGACATTCTTTACAGACTCAAAAAAATTCCCAAAATTCATATGGAAGCACAAAAAATCCTGAATATCCAAAACAATGCTGAATAAAAAGAGCAATGATGGAGGTATTATATCTGACTTCAAATTAGATTATAGAGCCATTATAACAAAACCTAAAAATAGACCAGCCATATGATGCTACCATATCACTCCTGGGCATTGACCTGAAGGAATGTAAGTAAGCACACACCCATGTTTACTGCAGCAATCTTCACAATAGCCAAACTATGGAGTCGGTCTACATGTGATAGAGAAAATGTGGTATACATACACAATGGAATATTGTTCAGCCATAATTAGGCAAAATTGTGTCATTTGTAACTTTAGGCAAAATAAACCAGACTCAGAATGATAAATATTGTATGTTTTTCTAAAATGGCAAATCTAGATATATAAATACTAACAAACCAAAATTATGCCTAAACATGAGAGTACTTGAAGAGAAGGAAAATGGGGGAGGGGGAAGGAGTCTGAGAGAGTGAGGGGGTAAACAGGATCACAGTACAAAATACATGTGTGGAAATGTCATAGTCAAATATATTATTTTGTACAATTAAAAGGAATAAACCACAACAAGAAAATAAGGTTAAGTATACCAGTTATATAACAACATACAATAAAGAATTATTTTGGGGGCTGGGAAAGTGGCTCAGTGGTAGAGCGCTTGTCTTACATGCATGAGGCCCTGGGTTCGATTCCTCAGCACCACATAAGCAAAAAGAAAAAAGCGCTATGGCTCAAGTGGTAGAGTGCTAGCCTTGAGCTGAAGAGCTGAGGGACAGTGCCCAGGCCCAGAGTTCAGGTTCCACAACTGGACTCAAAAAAAAAAAGAATTATTTTGAATGATTTTAAAGAATATTTTGTAACACACAATACAAAAGGAAGAGAGAATGAAAACAGCAACAATAGCAACTACTGTAGTCACTGTGACTCTTGTTTCCTTCTTCTGGAGTTCATTTCATAGAATATTATTTTATATGATAATCTGTTCATATCTATTGAGCCTTTGGCCCACTACTACTATGCTTAGGCTCCTTTGGCCTCTGTATATTAATGACTAGGGTCCTATATAGTTTATCATGCCCTGGTTTTATTTATTTGTTTTGGCCATTCAGTGCGTTTACTTGTAGATTTATAGGCACATTCTAGTTACCACAAATGAGAGAAACCATGAAGCCTATGTTTCTCTGGTTCTGGCTTATTTTGCTTAATGTAATATTTTCCAAATCTCTCCATTTCCTTACAAATGGTACATTATCATTCTTTCTGATGGATGAGTAGAATTTCAGTATATATATGTATATATATATACACATATACATATACATATAACATTTTCTTGATCCATTAGTCCACTGAGGGACATCCAGGTTATGTAAAAAATGAACTGGATATCTTATGGGTGAAGATGGGAGGGAAAGATTGGGGGAGAGCGACGGAAGGGAAAAAATGGTTAAAAAAGAATTGTACTGATTGTACCTGATTCATGTAACTGTAACCCCTCTGTATATCAGCCACAAAAACACAATAAAAAGGAATAATATTCTGGGCTCTTACTGTTGGTGGAATACCTTCAGGAATGGAGTGAGCTTGGATGAAACCTTTAAAAATGTTAAATATAGCCTCTGAAAATATGGAAACAGATTTTATAACTTAAATGTGGATGTATAAAGATAATGCTAAAGAAAATAGGAATAAGCTCTATGCAGAGGTTGACACCAGTGGTTCCAGCTACTCAAGCAGTAGATATTGGGAGGATTGTGGCCCAAGGCCAGCCACGGGAAAATGTTAGCAAGTACACATCTAAAAAAAAAAAGAAAGAAAGAAAGTTAGGCATGGTGACATATATCTGTCATCCCAGCTTTGTGGGAGGTATATGAAAAGGATCATATGTCCAAGCCAAAAAACAAGACTCTCCTTGAAAAAATATCTAAAGCAAAAAGGACTGGAGATGTGGCTCAAGTGCCTAGAGAATGCCTGCCTAGCAAGTGAGAGGCCCTGAGTTAAAACCCTAGTACTGCCACCCCCCAAAAAAGGCAGAAAAGACAGAGTAAGCATAGAGAATCAAGACAAGATAAAATGAATTTTAAAAATCAATAGTCATGATACTAATGAATACCAAATATATCATTCAAAAACTTACTCAAAAGACACATTTCAGTTTGGATTGAAAATATCAAAATCCAACTATAAACTATAAAAAAGACACAAAACAAGAAGCTGAAAGTATATGAATAATGATAAATAAAATTATACAAAGTCATCAGAAACAATCCTATATAGCTATATTAATGTAAGATAAAATATACGTTCAGGAAATAACACTATAAGAAAATATGTTCAGTCATTATGTAATAATAAACATTTGATTCACAAAGAAGATGAATGGCCTTAATTTATATGCCTCTAATCGCATAACTTCAAAAACTATAAAGAAATGATGGCAAATTTTGATTGACTATAAGCTATTTCTGAGGATGAAGGCAAACGTGAAAGTGCTTCATAACTGAAAACAATATCGATTGTTTTACCTTTCCAAATACTGTGCTTTTTTGATAACCAGTCACAGGAAATTGTATCTGAAATGGAGTGTGACAAAAACACTCTAAAATGCAGAACTGGCTAAGTGAAGGCTGGATTGAAAGCAATAACCACTCATCTCATATGGGGATGGGTAAATGATGATCTGTTTCCTGCAGTAGCAAAAAGGTTGACTGAAGTAGTACCTATTGTCCCCTGGGGGTGATGCCAACTGTCCAGATAGGCTGGAGCTTTAAGCAACTTGGCAACAAGCTATCACATAATTAGACTATGATGAATCATTTCAAGTGTCTTTAATGATGGTGTGTACCCAGGACAATGTATAGGATAAAATGGCTTCTCCCACAAGTAAGAGAGAGCATAAACATGCACAGTTGTGTGTTTGGCTTTTCTGAGATTAAGTCTTGCTATGTAGCCTACAACGATCTTGAACTTGAGATGTTTTTGGCCTTAGTATCCTAAGCACCAGGATTTCAGGTATATGTTATCATGTGTACCAATATGTAGCCTCCTCCTCCTCCTCTTCCTCTTCTTCTTTTTCTTCCTCTTCCTCCTCCTCCTCCTCCTCCTCCTCCTCCTCATTATTATTATTATAGTAGTTGTACAAAGGAGTTGCCATTAAACAAAGCAGTTTATGAATACACTATCTTGATATATGTCACCCCTTTCAAGATTCTTATCCATCCGTTTCCTACACATCTCTTCCCCATTCTTCTTAATTTTGTAGGCTATACATTGGAGTCTTGACTGCATTCTCTCCTTCTCCTCTTCATTTGTCTTTTTTCCCCTTGACCTTACCCTACCTATGTTGCCTACAACTAAGAACCTGAGAAAGCCAAAGACCAGATAATCATGTACTTTGGAGATGGCAGCCATTGAAAAATATGCTTTACCTTGTCTCTAAGGCTGTTTAGGAATGAAGATATTGTGAAAGAGATCTAGTATTTAGGCCACTCCTCAAAAATTTTTACCTCTCCCTTGGGATAGCGGTAGCGATATTTATCTTGGTCCCGTAGTGCAAATTCTTCAGGATAGTGTTCCTGGATTTCTTCATAGGTCATCTCTTCACAGACACCCTAAGAAAAAGCATTTGGAGACAAAAGTATTCGCCTGGTGAAATCCACACAGCTGTTAGCATAGTTCTAAGACCAATGATATGGAATTGTAGAAAATCTGTATGTCTATGAACAAAGCTCTGAAGTGATCCCTGTTGTTTGTGATTATGTATGTGTGCAGAGGGTGTGTGGCTGTGTGAGTGTGAGTATGAATGAATGTGTTGAGCTGAGTGTATGTCATTTTCCTATATTGTCTCAGTATGTCCATAGATGTATACAATACATACAAATGTGTGTTTTTATAAATATGCAAGCAGAAGGATTTGTGATTGTTTGATAGCATATATGCATCATATTTATGATGCATACACAAGGTATAATTAAGCACTTCATACCTAATGTTGGTGTGTATTTGTTCCTACATATGCAATGTTTGTGTGAATGAGTGAGTGTGTGTGAGTGTGTGTGTGTGTGTGTGTGTGTGTGTATACAGGGTGTCTGAACATCTGAAAATGTGCTTGTGTGGGTGTTGCTGTAGTATTTGTCTCCACACAGGTTTCTGTGTGGAACGTATATCTATGAACGTGTTTGTCACTCATGTTTCCATTTATATGTGCATGTGTGTACCTGCATCTGAAGTCTCTGTGAATTTGCAGTAATGTGCTGGAGGATATGAATGTGCTATGTTCATGTCATGATATGCTCCTCTGTGTCCATGTGGGAATATATGTAAGACTATGTTTGTAACAAATGTGTTCATATTTATTTCTACATATATATGTCTCTCTGGGCACATGTGTAGTGCAGGTATGAGTGGTAAAAGATGGTCCCTGTTTGTGGAATGTGTGTGTGCATATGTAAGCATACTTAAAGACAGTATCTAGGATTCTATGCAAGTACATATATGTATATAATACAATGATGCTTTCCCATTGAAGAGTCTTCTCTGTTCTTCCTGTTCTGCCTCCTACTTTGGGATCTCTGGAAAACTGACAGGTAGCCACAAACATAGAAGAGGATGGAAACTAGTAAATGATTAAAGGCTTCAGAATAGGCTTTGAGGAGACATATTCTTCACCTAACAAAGGTATCAGGGACTGAGAGAAAGAGTTACTCAGGCATATGACAGCTTCCATATATTGAGAAATCCCCCACAGGTAAGTGAATGCTGGAGGCAGTGGGAAGTGATATTAGGTTTCTATAGTCTCTTTGTAAGTGTGTAAGGGGGCAGAAGCCTATTTTTTCCCTTTCTTGGTGCCTGTAATGTAGCTTGAACTTAGGGCCTGGGAGGGTCCCTTAGTTTTTTTTTTTCAATCAAGGCTAGTGGAGTCACAGCTCCACTTCCAGCATGTTTGGTGTTTAATTGGATTTTAGAATCTTCCAAACTATACAAACTATCCTGCTCTGGCTGGCTTTGAACCATGATCCTCAGATCTTAGCTTCCTGGGTAGCTAGGATTACAGTAATGAGTCACTGGCACCCAGTTTCTGGTTGTTTTTTGAGACTACCTACCAGGCTTCCTGCAGGGGTGAGAAACTGGACCCTTCCATATCCTAAAAACAGCCCAGCCGTGTCAAACCTCTTGAACTGACACTGTACATGGAAAAAAGTGTGCCTACTGGGCACACAGGCCCTTCTGATTGAAATCTACCTTTTATTCTGAGGCATGTTGTAATCCTTTGGCCTGGAGAATGGTCATGGGCTCCTTATTTTGACTTTAGGCAAATTGTGTAATCCTCTCTAGATTTATCTTCCCCATTTACAAAATGAAGAGAATTACAACTACCTTATAAAAGTGTTCAGATTATTAAGCATACCATATGTAAAATGTACTAGTAGAATATGTACAAGCACATGAAAAAACCCAATATCTCTGGAATTAAACATTTAATATTATTGTTAATAAAAGAAAATAAACAGCCTGGCGCTGGTGGCTCATGCCTGTAATCCTAACTACTCAGGAGGCTGAGATCTGAGGATCATGGTTCAAAGCCAGCCCGGGCTGGAAAGTCCGTGAGACTCTTATCTCCAATAAACCACTAGAAAACCAGAAGTGGCATTGTGTCTCAAGCAGTAGACTGCTCACCTTTTGCTGAAGAGCTGAGGGATAGCGCCCAAGCCCAGAGTTCAAGCCCCACAACCAACAAAAAAAGAAAAAGAAAAGAAACCAATAACTTATTTCTTCTTCCTTATCCATCAACTATAGCCAATTCTCAAGTTTCTACCTCCTATCTCTCTCTCAAATCCATTCCTGGGCTGGGAATATTGCTTAGTGGTAGAGTGCTTGTCTAGCACTAGTTTTCAGGAGGCTGAGATCTGAGGATCATGGTTCAAAGCCAGCCTGAGTAAGAAAGTTCCTGAGACTCACCTCCTGTTAAGCACCAAAAATGCCAGAAGGGTGGCTGTAGCTCAAGTGATAGAGCACCATCCTTAAACAAAGAAAGCTCAAGGACAGTACCCATGCCCTGAGTTCAAGCCCCAGGATGTTCACAAAAAATGTCGTTATAGCCAGGCATTGGTGACTCATGATTATAATCCTAGCCACTCAGGAGGCTGTGATCTGAGAATTGTGGTTTGAAGCCCATGCAGGAAAATCTGTGATTCTTATCTCCAATAAACCACCAAAAAGCTGAAAGTAGAGCTGTGGCACAAGTGATAGATCTCTAGCATTGAGCAATAAAGCTCAAGGACAGCATACAGACCCTGAGTTTAAGCCCTAGGACAGGCACACACACACAAAACAATGTAGTTACATTCAGACTACTTCTCCTTGACTTAGGCAATGTCATCAGCTTCCCAATGCTGCCAAAAAGAGCATCTATATCTAGCAACATGGACTGTAAGGTCCTATGACCTAGGCTCTTTTTCTAGCCTCATCTCCCTTTCCCCCATATGTCCCTATTATTGTTCCTGCCTCTCCACTATTCTTTTGGCTTCTTGACCAGACCACATTCTCTTTTCAACACTGGGCCTTCACATGACCTGTTTTCTCTTTCCCTGAACTAAATTTATTATTCCATTCCAAGCCCATTTTGTTCTGTGTCTTACCTTGAGCTTTTTTCAGAAAACTTTGTTTACAATCACTCTTCCAGATTAGGAGTCATTAGATTGACAACATCATGTGAATTTGCCCAGCTCAGCAAGTACAAAAGCTACAGGCAAAAACTACCATTTTGAATCTTTAACTCTCATTTGCATGGGAAGCAAAAATAAGTTTCCTTCTCTTCATTTCTCCCCACTGTAACCCTGTTATGCTAAAACAAATCCTTGCTAAAACGTAAAATATATAAATCACCCTCCCAGATTTCGTCAGAACCCCTTATCTTTTTTCATCCTCCACTGTTCGTTCTCATCTCAGAATACTTTGTTACACTTAGATGTAATATCCTTCTTACTTGCTGCCTTTGGGATGAGAAAATGTCTAGTCCCAATACACAGAAGTGTTCTTCATGCACATGGATGGTTGTTGAGAAATGTTTATTGATGGTTACAGTACTTTACCTAGTATGTGTGAAGCCTTGGGTTTGATCCTTGGTAGCAGAAAAAAGGGGAACTGTTTATTGAACTAATTAGTTTCTCCATATGGGATAGAGCAGGGACAACTAGACAATAAGCACAAAGTACAGTCTCCTCCCCCCACCTGCCAGGAGATTCACTCCTTCCATCTCACCGCATCAATCTCATTCAGGGCCTTCCATTGCTCATATGGAACACCGAGGGCCTCTGCTGTCTGGATGGTCCTCTTCATGTGGCTGGTCCATACCTTCAGGGAACTGATGTTCTGGGACTGAATGAAGTTGGCAAGGGCATAGGCATACTAGAGTGTAGAATTGCAGAGAAGAGGAGAGAGGAAAAATGCATGAGAAAGGTAGGGAAGCCATGAGAACAAGCTCAAGTCCACCATGATTGGTGGAATGGTGATGAACAAGCCAGAGAAGAGAGCTTAAATGTTCCATGCTTACAAAAACATAAATCTTGCTGGGTGCTGACGGCTCATACCTGTAATCCCAGCTACTCAGGAGGCTGAGATCTGAGGATTGCAGTTTCAAGCAAGCCTGGGAAGGAAAGCCTATGAGACTCATTTCCAATTAAGCACCAAAAAGCCAGAAATAGGGCTGGGTGAGTGGCTCACACCTGTAATCCTATTTACTCAGGAGGCTGAGATCTGTGGATCACGGTTCAAAGCCAGCCCAGGTAGGAAAGTCTGTGAGACTCATCTCCAAGTAACCACCAGAAACCTGGGAGTGGCGATGTGGCTCAAGTAGTAGAGTACTCACCTTGAGCTAAAAAGCTCAGGGACAGTGCCCAGGCCCAGAGGTCAACAAACTCAACATCAAAAGCAAAAGTCAGAAGTGGGGCCATGGCTCATGTATTATAACACTAGCCTTGAGCTCAAAAGCTCAGGGATAGCATTCAGGCCTTGAGTTCAAGCCCAAGAAGTGCTCCCCCCGCCCCCACACACCATATTATTTTCATGTTGAATGGTAACCTCTTTGTACAACTATTTAAAGATAATAAAGATATAACTAAATAAAAAAAAGTCATAGTCTTTGGAAGGGGATACAGGAAGTGGTTGATCAAAGGACTCAAAGTTAAAAGTTATTGTAGGAGGAGAGAGGAAAAATGCATTAATAAATTCTAGCATTCTACTGCACAACAGAATGATAATAGTTGAAAAGAAGGTGTTGTGCATTTCAAATTATCTAGAAGAGATGATTTTTTTCACCAGTCCTGGGACTTGAACTCAGGGCCTAAGGTACTGTCCCAGAGCTTCTTTTGCTCACTTGAGCCACAGCACAACTTCTGGATTTTTCTGTTTATGTGGTACTTAGGAATCAACCCCAGGTTTTGTGTATGATAGGAAAGTACTCTACTGCTAAGCCACACTCCCAGCACCAAGAAATGATTTTTAATATTCTCATAATAGCTGGGCTCTGGGGCTGTAATTCTAGCTACCCAGGAGGCTGACATTTGAGGTTTATGGTTCAAAGCCAGCCAGGCAAGGAAGTCTGTGAGACTCTCATCTCCAATTAACTACCAGAAAACAAGAAGTGGTGCTGTGGCTCAAAGTGGTAGAGTGTTAGCCTTGAGCAAAAGAGCTCAAGGATAGTTCTCAGGAACTAAGTTCAAGCCCCATGACTGACAAAATAATAATAATATATGCATGAGGTAATAAACCAATATACAATAGCTGACCATGTGGAAGAAGAGTCACTGTTACCTGCTGTGACCCATCACTAGGTCTCCCCTCCCCCACCTCAGGACCCAGGCAGTGGCCCCCTGACCAAGGCCAGCTCAGCCAGCCCGCAATTGTCTGGCACGAGGCCTTCCCTACCTGCTTGCCCCGAGCTGAGAGTCCAGAGTCACCTCCGATGCGGCCTCTGAGGTTGAGTTCACTCTCACCATGCCGGCACAGGTAGATGGAGCGTGGGGTGACGTGGATGTTCATGAGGTAGTAGACTGTGCGACTCTGAACGTGATCCTGAACTCGATTCACCATGTAGCGTGTGCCCACATCAAAGATCTTGATGTAGGACAGGTGGCTGGGCCAGACCGAAGCAGGAGCAAGGGCAGCTCAGGGGCTGATGGTGGGGAAGGTTGATCCCAAGAGAAAATCCCAACCGTATACCCTGCTTTCAAGCACTCTCTGCAATTCAGCTCTCACCTCGCAAGATGCTTTGTTTTGTCCTATCCTGAGTAGTTATTGTAGAGACCTAATTCCTGACCACCCCAAGTAGCTTATTGCTTGCTAGTCCCAACTCATCTCCTGAATCCTCAGCTGTAACTGCACTCTTTTGATTTTTAGTTACCACAACACAAGGAGCTGGGATTTTTTTTCCTTTGTGTTCTATATTCTTATTGTACTCAGAGATCCCTGGGAATGTCCTAACACTTATACTGATTATCTCCTTACTTGTCCATTCCCTAGCCTTTTTTCAATCCTAATCAGGACTCCTCCTTTCCCCTGAGTTTCTCTCTCCCCTTCAGCTGTGATAAGCTGTACTTTGTACTGTACAGGCAGCTATCAGGTTGTGCCTGTATGTTCGTACACAGAGAGAAAAGAGATTATCTTTTCTGTGTGAGAACACAGAAGCAGTTTGACTAGAAACACTTTCTCAGGATCCTAGAAGAATTATCATCTAATGTGACCTTGTTCACTAGATACTGTCTGCTCCTCAGACCAGTCCTGCATGGCTCTAGAAGAACTTCTAAATTCCTCATTTTAGTCTAACAATCGAGTTACTTTCACACACTGCCTGGTCTGGCTTCATCTTGCAGTTCCATGCCATACCTATATACTTTCTTTGTCTCATTCCTGTCTTCATGATTTTGCTGTTATACTTAAAATTTTCTATACACCTTGTCTCTTACTCAGACTTAACTAGGCCATTATAAACACTATTCACTTTACTTGAAATGACATCCCTTGCCTGATTTCCAGTTTCATTCTTGTGAATACATCTTCCAAGTGTTAGCACATGAACTCTCTTGAAGAAGTCTTTGGGTCCAAGGTCATGTAAAAATCACTTAGATTCATTCAGCACCGCAAGTATTGTAATAGCTCATACCAATCCCCAGTCCTAAGGCTTGAACTAGGACCTGGGCACTGTCTCTGAGATGTTTTGTTCCACTATGTCTGTTTGGTAGTCAACTGGAGATCAAAGTCTCATGGACTTTCCTACCCAGCCTGGCTTTGAACCACAACTCTCAGATCTCAGCCTCCTGAGTAGTATGATATCAACTATAAGTCACTGGTGCTCAGCTAAAACAACTTTTATAAGATATATTAATAACATAAGGAGATTTTCTCAAATCTAGTTTTGCCTTTTTCATTTTTCACTATTTTGAATACTAAATATTAAAAGCTTTCAGGATAGTTTCCTTAGGTTTTGAAGGGTAACTTGTTAATACCCTAAGCACTCAAGAATCTAACTCTTCCAGGTCTTCTTTCTCCATGCTGGGCCAGGTCTCCTGCTCTGTGTTCCTTCAGTCTACTTTGCTTACTGAGTTCTTACAACTGTTAATCAACTGTGGTCCCACTGTCTTCTCTGACCACCTCGACATTTTATCAGAGCAAAGACAGCTCATCCCTCTTTAGGTTCCTAGCCACAGCTAAGGTTGCCCTTGATACATTGCCTGTAAATAACTACTAGTGGCAAATTAAATCAAGTTGCCCTTCTAGATCTGTCTTATTCAGGCCTAAATTGCTTGTTAAAACAAATATCACTCTTCCTGGATTGTAGTCTCAGGTCTCAGGGTTTTCCTGATGCCATTCCTTCACTTCACACACCTCCTCCCAAGCTCTACCATTTGCTATTTGCCTATATGGTGCTCTGAGCATAACACAAAATGCCACTCCAGAAAATAGATAATCCTATTCAGCATACACAACCACACTCCAGCACATCTGAGAGAATCAAATGTACTCTTGACCAGGGAGTTTGTACAGTGACCAATATGTAAAATTAGAAATAAAGGCCATGCTCCTTGCATTGAGTATCTAAGCCACATATAATAGTTTTTTATGATATAGGGATACAAGAGGAATAACCAGGCTGGAGGGTTGGAGATATCAGTTTCAGTATATACTCTGCTGATGATTCATCATGTGGCAAGCCTTTGACCTGATCTCGGTTTCATGTGCTCTAATTAAGGAGTAGAGCAGTAACAGTGCCATTTTCTCAGTAATTTAGTTGGGTAAAGCTAAAAGAATTCTATTTAAACTTCCGAGGATGGAATTGACCATTTAAGGCCTTTTGACACTTCACTCTAGGGTCTCAAAGGATGTGGATGACCAGGGCCTCTTCTCATTACAATCCATTTTGAAAGATATTGCCGTTCTGGAAGCACTTCACATGTAAACTCACATCTGTCTTGAACTTCTAGCTATCTCAGTCAATCTCACGAATACCTCATATATCATGGAAAATTAGAGCCAGGAATCTCATGAAGGCACCTCATTAAATCTCTGTCCTGATGCGACAGACAAAGAAGCCTAGGCCAAAGAGGGAGGATATGTACCCAGGTTCTAAAGGATATTAAACCTGGGTTAATAATCCAGGCTCTTACCTGTCCAGTTCATCATCCAGGGGTTGGTAGTTGACTTCATAGCACTCAATTCTTTTTAGAAAGTCTTCTAAAACATTTTCTTGGTCACAGTCTAGGTAATCAGGGCTGCCAAGTTTCACTTGCTGGGAAAAGGAAGAGAGACACAGAATCAAGGGAGAGAGTGGGAGACAAGAGACTCTGGCAGTGTTGAACATACCTTCTGTCACTGTGGTGTCAAAAAGAAAATCTAGAGAAAAATCTGAGCTTCCAATTATCTGATGACCTTTCAGGTCTCTTCTGTTCCTGAGCTCAGTACTTTGATGAAATAGGTAACAATAAAAGTTGGTAAATGATCTAGTACTAGATAACATGATTAGAGTAGTAATGGTAGAGATAAAACGTGGGACAGGATAAAAAACATGGGCTTTTGAGAAAGACAGCCATTCTTGAAATATAGTTCTCCTTTTATGCTGAAGCATCAGTCTATGACAATCCACCTTACTTCTTAGAACCTCACTTTCCTCCCTCTAACATGAAAATTATCACTATTATGTGGGTTTGTTTGTTGTGGATAAAAGAGAACTGGGTTATGAAAAGAGAGAGAGAGAACCGGGTATAAGTGGCTCACCCTATAATCCTAGCTACTCAGGAAACTGAGATGTGAGGGTTTCAGTTTAAGGCCAGCCCAGGCAGGAAATTCCATGAGACTCATCTTCAATTAACTGCCCAAAAGCCAGAAGTGGAGTTGTAGGTCAAGTGGTTAGAGCACTAATCATGAGCAAAAGGCTCAAGGACTTTGCATCAGGGCCTGAGTTCAAACCCCAGGACTGCCATCCACAAAAAAGAGAGTCAAGCTTGGTGCTTGGTGCATACTAAGGGCTATTGTAAGATCATTATGGGCCAACATGATCAGAGGATACTTCCTTTACCAAGTGGGAGATGTTCAGGTAGAAACATTTCCTTTCATGTACTAGAGATCTTTTTAGAAATGATGCAAACCTAAGGCAGAGTAAGGAGGAAAGGTAATTGGTGTTTTTACCTTGATGTTTTCTGCAATGATGTCAGGATCATTACAAATGGACTCAATGAAGAAGACCTAAAAGAGAAACAGAAGGGAGATTTCCAGCAGGAAATTATATTTGGTAGGATTTACACATAACTTCCGCCTTTGCAAAGGCTCTAAGACATCTCCAGGGGCATCTTAGACAACATCATGTTTCATACAATGGTGCTTGCAAGTTTTACAAGCCTGTCTGGATTAACGTTGAATGGCCTTAGATTGTTTTGTGTTTCTATTAGGTTCTGGTTCTTACATATGTTTTTCACAGCGGGTTTTTTCTGCCTCTTCCTCATTACCACACTCCTACCCCAGTTCCAGGTGTCAACAATCATCTTCAACTGCCCAATGTGGCACTTCTCCTTCCCTGCTGCTTTGTTGCTTCTGACTATATTGTGGAGTACTAAGCAATCAAATTAAGATGTCAAAATATAGAGTACAATTTGGCTCTTCTGGCTATCCTAGTTTGTAAATTTTTTTGCCAGTAATAGGGCTATAACACAGGGCCTTGCTCTCTTGCTTATTTGGGGCTTTTTGGTCAAAGATGGTGCTCTACCATTTGAGTCACACATCTACATCTGGCTTTTTGCAGGTTAATTGCAGATAAGAGTCTTGGAGTTTTCTGCCTGCCTCAAACTACAGATTTCAGCCTCCTCAGTACCTAGGATTACTGGTATGAGCCACTGGCACCTGGCCCCAGTTTGTACTTCTTTGAGGTTTGAGCTGAGGAAGTAGGCTGTAAGCAAGAGCGGGAGCGATACTATACCTTATAACCATGTTCTTTAGCAAACTGCAGAATTAGTGACCGTCGTTCTCTGGTAGTGTTGGTGGCATCAAAAACCTAGATACAGGTAAGAGATTACTTACTCTGAATCTAATGTTGACAGAACACCACTGTGTTCTGTCCTTCTGCTAAGGGTAGGCTTCCAGAAGGGCACAGAATTTGAAGAGTGTTTTGAAGGAAAGAAAAAACTTAGAATTGACTCATGTCAATTTCCAAAGCACTGTGAGCCTTTGTTGGCTACTCAGAAATATACTAGACTCTGTGAATGTAATAAGAAGAACGTTGTGGGAGCTGGGTGCTGGTGGCTCATGCCTGTAATCATGGTGACAAGAAGCTGAGATCTGAGGATGACTCTTTAAATCCAGGAAGTGGCGCTGTGGCTCAAGGAGTAGAGCGCTGGCCTTGGGCTGACAAGTTCAGGGACAGCACCCAGGCCTAGAGTCAGCACCCGGGCACAGAGTTTAAGCCCTTACAACTGATAAAAAAAAATCTTTGGGGTTGGGAATGTGGCTTAGTGGTAGAGTGCTTGCCTAGCATGCATGAAACCCTGGGTTCAATTCCTCAGTACCACATAAACAAGAACAAAAAGACCACTCTTCAAATCGAGCCCAGGCAGATAAGTCCATGAGACTCTTATCTCCAATTAACTACCAAAAAGGTGGAAATGGGATGTGGCTCAAGTAGGTAGAGTGCTATCCTTGAGCACAAATGATCAGGGACAGCACTCAGGCCCTGAGTTCAAGCCTCAGGACAGGCACAAAAAGTTGTAGAATTTTATTAGGGTTATATTACAGGTGAAATAATTGAGGTCTAGAAGTTTCTGACAGATTTTCTTAAAACCGAGCCTTCTAGGTGAGGTCTCTTCCTTCTTTTATTTTTTTTCTGTCCGTTGTGGGACCTGAATTCTGGGCCTGGGCACTGTCCCTAAGCTTCAGCTCAAAGCTAGCGCTCTACCACTTGAGCCACAGTGCCAATTCTGGCTTTTTCTGCTTATGTGGTGCTGAGCAATTGAACCCAGGGCCTCATGCATGCAAGGCAAGCACCCTACCACTGAGCCACCTTCCCAACCCCTCTTCCTTCTTTATCACCTTAGAAACCTCAAAAACAGGAAACAATTATATTATTTTATCGAAGTCCTTCCTCCCTCCCTCCCTCCCTCCCTTCCTTCCTTCCTTCCTTCCTTCCTTCCTTCCTTCCTTCCTTCCTTCTTTTTTTTGCCAGTCCTGGGTTTAAACTCTGGGTCTAGGCCTGTCCCTGAGCTTCTTTTGCTCAAAGCTACCACTCTACCAATTGAGCCACAATGCCACTTCCAGCTTTTTCTAAGTAGTTTATTGGAGATTTATAGTCTCATGGACTTTCCTGCCCATGCTAACTTCTAACTGCAATTCTCAGATCTCAGTAGCTAAGAGTATAGGTGTGAGCCAGGAGTATAGGTGTGAGCCACCTGTACCCACCCAAGTCTGGCATAAAGGTACACATCTACTTTTCTTTCTTTCTTTCTTTTTTGTCCATAATGGAGCTTGAACTCAGGGCCTGGGTGTTATCCCTGGGCTATTTTGCTCAAGGCTAGTGCTCTACAACTTTGAGTCACAGATCCACTTTCCAATTCTATTCTTAACACTTTAGTTGGGATCATTTGCATGTGAACATCTCTCCTGTTTATTACTTACAAATCTGATCCTAAGAATCTATGAGATTAAATTGCCTGGGTGTTTAGACAATCTCTAGAACTCAAAATTGTTTGTAGTGCAGTCTTAAATTCCAGTATAGTCCTGCTGAATTTTTGAGCCATTTCTTCTGGTCTTTAACATGGAGAGTAATAACAATACATATCTCATGAGAACATGAAAATTTCAATGTAAGTAAAGTACTTAGAATAATGTGTGACATATAAGTAAATGCTCAAAACAAAAACAATGTCAGCATTTTCTATTATGAAAGCCATCCAAGGGGGGAAAAAAGAAAATTTCTTTACCGCAACGTGACCTTCCTCATAGCTGAGATATTTATGAACATCCTTCAGGGCTGCTAGGGCACATTGCCTGAAAAAGACAGAGAAGCACACAACCCTCCTCCCAAGATGTGTTCCTCTCTCTCTTTTCACATTATATTCTGTAGTATCTCTCACACATCTTACATTAAATGATTCATCTGTTGAATACATATCTAGAATGTCTTCTATACTAGGCACTATGTCAAACACGGGGGGGGGGGTCACACAGTAACAATTGGCTGTGTATACAGCTTGAGGGTAAGTATAAAGTGACATGTCCAGAAAAAGCTGAGTGATGACAGTATCCCTAATTTTAAGGGCTTCAACTCTTGAGCTAATGGAGCTCAAGCTGAACTTGTTTGTCAACTCAGGTAGGGGCCTACACATGTAGTGTGAAGTTAACGACATTCCTAGTATGTATAATATTGTAACCATAGTCTTAACAGTGGTAGTATACACATGCTTCTAGGAAAAAAATCCCCTTAGTGACTGCTCACTGCTGGTTTCTATGATAAAAGGAGACCCAGGCTCTGTCATGGAAGTACTTTGAGTCATAGAGAAAAGAGACTTTCAGGTTCAGGTGATGAGACTGGAGAGTCAAGTGTAGACCAAGCTATTAAGACTCTCAAATGCTAGGCTAAGACATTTCTATCCACTCCTATCATAATCAGGAGCCTATAAAAGGTTCTTGATGGTTATAATCAGAACAGGCTTCTAGTAGGATTATAGAAAGGCTCTTGTAATTATCCTTTGAGAATTTACAGGGTCTCCTCCCAGATTACTCTGCCTCACTCCCCCTACATCTGAAGAAGGGCCTCCCTCAGCCAGGGGACAGAACAGGTCCCTAAAAATGTTATGTACTTACTTCCTGATAAGTAGGGCCTCCATGTTGTCTGGGAGAAAGAATTCGTAGTTCTTGTAGCTCACTGCCTCTCGTCGATATTGGCCTAAATTAAACACTGAAAGCAGGGAGCCCTAGTGAAAATGTTTGGAAGAACCCAGAAGATATCCTCACTGGGAGGGCTATCATAATAGAAGAAGGGTAATTTATAACTATAAAATGTGCTTATTTAGAAAACTTCAAATTATGACTGCCAGCCCCTTATTTCTTCACATAGCCCTTGAAGGGAGGAGTCACCCTTGCCTCTTCACAAAGTAAAGAAAGCAAAGTTCGGAGATAGGAAATAAACAGTAAATAACTGGGGATTGGGGATTCAAACCTAGGTCTGTCTGACTTCAAACAATTCCATTTTATTATAAACTTAGCCCTCTAAATGTTCTACTCCACTAGAAAGATGAAGAAACTGAGATCCAGGGAATAAAATCAATCCCCAAAATTCAAACAGTAAATGAGCTGATAACACAGATACAGATTAGGCCTCCTGCCATTTCACTTTTCTGAATCATGAGAGAGAATCTAAATTTGAATCTCTAGTAATAGTTTCGTACTTGCAATGGTGAAAAACGAGTGAAATGAGAAGGAAAGGAGAAAGAAGATAAGCAGCAGGAGGAAGAGGATGAAAGGTAATATTTCATTCATTCATCCAACAAATACTTTTTGATCTCTATTCTGTGAAGTGGCATATGAGTTCTGAGTCACAGAGAAATAACCAGATCTTTGTAATGGGGCCAACAAGAAGCCCACAATGAAGCAGGAAGGATGGTGAAGAACCACACAGTTTGTTAAGTGCTCTGACAGATACAAAATGGAAGCATGCAAAACATTAAGGAGGAAGGACAAACTCTATTTGGGGTGATCAGAAATGGCTTCTTAGAGAAAATAAATTTGGACCAGTCTTTTAGAGTACATGGGTATGAGGGTGATGGTGGGAAACAAGAACACTCCAAGAAGAACAGCTTGAGCAAAGGCAAAGCATGTTTTTGGGGATGGTGGGTCCACCACTGTGGCAGTGGCTTGAGAGCCTGGAAGGGGTCAGTTGTGGAGAGCCTTCAAGGACAGGGTGAGAATCTTGGGATTAAACCTGCAGTCAAGGGGACTCTTGGAGGCTGTAGGCATGTCCACATTGTACTTCCAGAGTCTGACTCTGTAGGCCTCTGTGAGTACTGAGTACAGAAGGACAGGAGAAAGGAAGATCAGGGAAGCAACCCATCAATGACTGAATCACATTCCCCCACTAAGCAGAGGCTCCTTAGAGCTTGCAGCCCTCCATAGACATAGATCCTTCTCCCCTTTCATTCTGCAAATGCCCCCCTCCTCCCATAGGACCCAGCTCAAGCTTGATGCTACCCTCTAGTTAGTATTCCCTCTGTGAGCCTTCTCATTGCTGTGTGTGATGATTCCTAGGTGATATACAATCAAGTTGAGAATTCATCAATGACAAAGTAAGAGTATCATCCATTTTTCATAGTTACTACCTACCGTGGGTTTTTAGCATGTGGGAAATCATTGGGAAAACCTTTCACTGGTGAACTAGGTAAAGACAAAGTAGGTGAGAGGCAAGGAACAATTGGGTAAAAGAAGAGATTTAGGGGGTCCAGTGTAACTCAGCTACAGAGTTCACACTTATCATCCAGGAAACCCTGAGTTCAATCCCCAGCACATAGAGAAGGAGAAGGGAAAAGAGAAATGTATATAAAGAGAGTTAGAAGGAGACCAGTGGGAGGGAGGATGGGGAAAAGAGAGAGGGAAAGAACACTGAGAGAGAGATGAATAGAGTGAAGGGGTAGACAGAATGTTGAGAAGTGTGAGGAGAACTGAGGAAAGCAGAGGACAGAGCTACAACGGATCCCTTTCTCCATCCATCAGTAGAGCTAGGAATTAGACCTTGCACAGTGAATGTCAGGCTTGGGAACAAGCAGATTCTGATTCTGTCACTTACACACATGAGTCCTTACATAAGGCACTTCACCTCTGTGGCCTTCATTTCAACTATGAAATGGCAAAGAAATGATAATACTAAAAAATAGCAATAGTGTGGAAGTAAAAGCAATGATTATAAAAACAATCATCTTATTATTTAAAACAATTATCCTATTACCCAGAGGATTATTTTGAGGTCAGATTTCTTCAAAGAAGTCTGACTTGTCCTTCTTCCCACCACCTTTCTCTCTGTGCAGATACTGGGACTTCAACCCAGAGTCTAATGCTCTTGCTTCACTTTTTCACTCAAGGCTGGCACTCTACCATTTGAGCCACACTTCCACTTATAGCTTTTGTTGGTTAGAGAGAAGAGTCTCATAGACTTTCCTGTTTGGGCTGGTTTTGAACTGCAATCCTAAGATCCCAATTACAGGATTACAGGTGTGAGCCATTAGCGCTCAGCAGACATTTAGTGTTAAAACTCATTTTCCTGTGACTGCCTCCCAGCATGTGATTGGACACACATGTCCTGGAATGTGATGGCAGTGGTTATAGTAGAAGTAGCAAGAGTGTTAGGAGTAATTTCAACCTTGTTAATAATCATGATGAAGGTTTTGAGACCGAGGTCTTTGACTCTGTTTTCAGCTAGTTTCATGTATTGGGGCTGTAGAACAAAGAATGATAGAAGTATACCTTTAGTTGGTGTTCCTATCCAGTTTAGGTATCGCGTGAGCTTTGTGGAGATGTACGTCTTGCCTCGAGCTGGTAAACCCACCATGATCACCATCGTGGGGGAATTGGTAAACTGGGGTACTGTTGCTGGAAGATAAGAACAGAGCCTCAAAAGCTTTTTCCTCAGATTTATATAATCTTTTAGCATCAGCGCAGAGATAGTAATTGGAAAGAACATTTCTTCCTCCCATTAACAAGGGGACAATCTGAAAAATCTGTACATTGACTTTACTTGGGCTTGTCAGAAAATTGAGGTTGCAGTGAAAGTAGGTAACCTAAAACCTAATGAAAAAGGCATCTGTGAGAGGAACCACACAACTGTTTACTTGATACAGATAGTGCTGAAAAACATACACACTCATTAAGAAGAGTTAGCTTAAAAGGATTATTTTTTGTAGTACTAAGATTGAACTCATAGCATCACAATTGCCAGGCAAGTACTCTACTTGAACCATGTCACCAGCCCTTTTTCCTTTAGATATTTTTAGATAGTCTTGTGTTTTTGCCTAGTTTACCCTCAGATCTTGATCCTCTTACCTATTTCTTACATAGATGAGATTATAGGTGTATACCATGCCTGGCTTGTTTCTTCAGATGAGATCTTGGCTATATTTTTTTGCTTGTCCTGATCTCCAATTGCGATTCTCCAGATTGCTACTTCTCATATAGCTGAGATTATAGACATAAGCCATTGCAGCCAGCCTAAAAATTATTAATGAATTGGTAAAGGCTAGATGCATGGCATTGAGAATGTGAAATCCTCAGGGCCGTGATCATGTTGCAATTTTCCTCCGGAATTCTACCAGATGCTGACAGTGATAGTTGAGGAAAAATCCCAGGAAGGATATCCTCCAGGGAAAGGAGACAGAACAATATCCACTGCTAGGATTCTGGTAAGACCATGTTCTCTATATTTTCCTTGGGAAAACTCTTTCTCTGTATTTCCTATGGTATTCAGGGAACAGTAACAAAAACTGTAGAGTAGAATGACATCGCCCCATTTATTAGGAAATGGAAAGTCTTGGAAAAAATTATATTAAGTGAAGTAAGGCATACCCAAAGAAACATAGGTCCCATGGTTTCTCTTATTTACAATAACTAGTATACGTCTAGGATAATCTTGCCAGACAAGCAGAAAGGGTCAAAAGCTATGTACATATGACCATATAACCTGATGCTAAGTGAAATGAACCCTAAGACACAAGAGGTTTTTTTCTTTGTCACTGTTGTTTTTAATATACCATGTGATTTTTTTGTTTCTTTTGTATGTTGTTCCCCCATGGTATATCCCCTGTTGTCACTGTATTTGATTCTGGTGTCCTGCATCTGGTATACACATTTTCCTAATTTGGGGAGGGGAAGGGAAATAACAACATGCTGAAACAAGGATATAGGTTGACCCATGTAACAATAAGATGTACAAGACACTATGCTGACAATGAACTTTACAACTTGGGGAGGGGAAGGGAGGAGTTGAGGAGGTGGGGAGAGAAGGGATAAAGGAGAGGGTAACAATGCCCAATAGGTAATGTACTCACTACCTTACTCATGTAACTGTAACCCATCTGTACAGTATCTTTACAATAAAAAATATTAAAAAAATCATAGAATGACAACATTGTGGAAACTTGCTGCAGCTGCCAGTGGAATGGCCACCACCATTGAAATTCAGTCCTGACCAATCTACTTCCTCTCTTTTGAGGGGAACAAATGCTCAATCTGTACAAGGAAGGACAACAAAAGCTGCGAGCATGGGTCGAAAATTACTACCTCTGGGAAGAAAAATGGGAACGAAGTTCCAATCTAAGAAGGGCACAGACATGGGCATGCTTGCCATTACAGTTAAGGACAGGAACACTTGCTATTTTGTTTTTTTCTTTTTTCCCGAGATCAAGACTCGAACTCAGTATATGACACTTTAGCTCCTTGGCTAACGCTGTACCATCTGAGCCATGCCTCCAACTCTAAGGGCAGGAACACTTATGAGGGTTCCACCTCCAACACTCAGGGAAAGCCTGCCTGATTGAGACTTATCAGAATAACACAGAATGTCTTAGTCTTCTGTTCTGCAGGCTTAGAAGCATCATTACAAATATTAGTGAAATACATCTAACAGAGATTCAAGAAACAGATTGTCTCCATGGAACAGTACAAAGGGAAGAATGATCAGGACCAGACATAGTTATGACATAGGCATGGGAATTGTTAGACAGAAAATTTAAATCACCTATGACTAATAGTTCAAAGCTCTATTGGAAAAGGTAGTCACAGAAGCTCAGATAGATATTTTCAGCAGGGGGATTGAACGTGCACTAAATAAAAATTCAAGAAGAAAAAAAACAAGAGAAAATTCTATGTGTGTGTGTGTGTGTGTGTGTGTGTGTGTGTGTGTTTACAGAAGATAGTACAAAACATCCATGAACTATAGGCCAAAATCTATGGATGATATGGAAGGAAGAGTGGGGGCAGAATAAATATTTCAAGGCTTAATAGCAAAAAATTTCCAAAATTAGTACTGATGTCAACTCATAGATCTAAGAGACTAAGAGAACACTAAGCACAGTATTACTGTCAAGAACCATGCCCAGACATACAACATTCAAATATCAGATAATCAGGGCCTGGGAAGGTGGCTCAGTGGTAGAACGCTTGCCTTGCATAGGCCTGAGGCCCTGGGTTCAATTCCTCAGCACCACATAAGCAAAAAGAAAAAAGCCGGAAGTGGCATTGTGGCTCAAGTGGTAGAGCGCTAGCCTTGAGCTGAAGAGCTGAGGGACAGCGCCCAGCCCCAGAGTTCAGGCCCCACGACCGGACCCCAAAAAAAAATATCAGATAATCAGGACAAAATAAAATCCTTTAGGCAGTCAGGAAGGAGAGAATAGGCAGAGACCACCACATCTACAAAGAAAAAAAAAGAGAAAAATTATACTAAATTTCTTGTTAGAAACTACATAAGCAAAACGATAGTGAAATGAAACCTTTAGTGTTGAAAGGGAAGAAAAACCCAACCCAGAATTTTAAATTCGGCAAAAATATCCTTCAGAACTGAAGGGAATATATCTGGGTGCTGATGGCCCATGGTCTGTAATTGTAGCTATTTGGGAGGCTGAGAAAGGGAAGATCATAGTTACAGATTAGCCCACGCAGAAAAGCTCACAGGCCTCTTTTTTGTGTGTGCCAGTCTTGGAGCTTAAACTTAGGGTCTGGACACTGTCCCTGAATTTTTTTGATCATGGTTAGTGTTCTATTACTTAATCCACAGCTCCACTTCCAGCTTTTTGGTGGTTTGGAGATGAGTCTCATGGAGTTTTCTGCCCAAGCTGGCTTCAAACTATAACCCTCAGTCTAAGTATTCTCAGTAGCTAGTATTACAGGTGTGAGCCACTGATGCTTGGCATGAGGCTTTTTCTTAACCTGTAAATGGGTGCAGTGGCATTTACCTATCATCTAACCTACATGGGAAGTTAAGATTGGGATTATTGCAGTACCAAGCCCAGCTCAGGCAGAAAAAGAGAAAGAGAAAGAATGTGGATGAGATGACACATATCATCATCTGTCATCTCAGCAACTCCAGGAAGCTTAAAATATGTGAAGTATGGTCCAGGAGCATGTCCAGGCTGGCAGAAGACCTTAACTTAAAAATAACCAGCAAAATAATTTTGAGAATCTGGATGAAATGGAAGAATTTCTAGCAAATATTGACATGTCCAAATTAAATCAAGATGAGTCAAACTAACTTAACAGTCCCATATCAAGCATCGAAACAGAAACAGCAATAAGAGACCTTCCATCCAAGCAAAGCCCAGACCAGATGGGTTCACTGCTGAATTCTACAAGGCCTTCAAAACAGAACTCACACCAATACTCCTCCAACTCTTCAATGAAATTGAAAATGAAAGTTCACTACCAAACTCCTTCTATGAAGCCATCATAACCCTCATCCCAAAACCAGACAGGGACTCATCAAAGAAAGAGTACTATAGACACATTTCTTAGATGAACATTGATGTAAAACTTCTCAACAAAATTTTGGCCAATCAACTTCAACAAGTCATAAAAAAATCATACATCATAATCAAACAGGATTCATTCCAGGGATGCAAAGCTGGTTCAATATATGCAAATCAATTAAGGTAATACATCACATCAACAAGAGCAAGGATAAGAACCACATAATTATCTCAATAGATGCAGAAAAAGCATTTGACAAAATCCAACACCCCTTCATGATGAAAGCTTTGAAGAAGCTAGGAATCCAGAGAACATTTCTCAATACAATAAAGGCTGTGTATGACAAACCTACAGCCAGCATTATACTTAATGGAGAAAAGCTAAAGCCATTTCCTCTAAACTCAGGAACCAGGCAAGGATGTCTCCTCTCTCCACATCTCTTCAACTTAGTATTAGAATGCCTAGCTACAGCAATTAGACAAGATGCAAACATAAAAGGGATCCAAATAGGGCAAGATGAAGTAAAACTCTCCCTCTTTGCAGATGACATGATCTTGTATGTAAAGAACCTCATGGAATCCACTCCTATGCTACTGAAACTGATTTGAAACTTTGGCAAAGTAGCAGGGTATAAAAGTAACCCTGAAAAATCAACAGCTTTCCTGTATGCCAATAATAAGAGGGTGGCTGAAATCAGGAAAGCAACTTTATTCATAATACCCCCACAAAAAATAAAATACCTAGGAATAAACTTAACTAAAAAATGAAGGACTTCTATGAAGAAAACTTTAAAAATCTGATAAAGGAAATTAAAGAAGATCTAAGGAAGTGGAAAAACCTCCCATGCTCCTGGATAGGGAGGATTAAC
>NW_012267437.1:1051565-1103403 GCF_000151885.1 Dipodomys ordii
CAGAGCTTCTGCATGGCAAAGGACATAGCTAGCAAGATCAATAGAAAGCCCACAGATTGGGAGAAGATCTTCACTAGCCATACAACAGACAAGTGCCTCATATCTAAAATATATTTAGAACTCAAAAAAAAGTCACCCAATAAACAAATTCTCAAAGAAACAACCTCCCCATCAATAAGAGGGCTAAAAACTTAAAGAGAGACTTCTCTGAAGAGCAAACAAGAATGTCCAGTAGACACATGAAAAAATGCTCAACTTCTCTGGCCATAAAAGAAATGCAAGTCAAAACAACATTGAGGGAGGCAACAATGTAGGATAAGAAACGTACTCATTACCAAAACAAAAAACAAAAAAAACAATATTGAGATTCCACCACACCCCAGTTAGAATGGCTATAATTAGAAATCTAATAACAACAGTTCCTGGAGGGGATGTAGCCAAAAGGGAAGCCTACTGCATTGTTGGTGGAAGTGTAAACTTGTTCAACCACTCTGGAAAGCAGTATGGAGGTTCCTCAAAAGACTACACATAGAGCTTCCCTATGACCCAGCAATCCCACTTCTGGCCATTCACCCAAAAGACCACAAACAAGTGTATACTAAAACTACCAGCACAACTATGTTCATTGCAGTATTATTTACCATAGCTAAGATATGGAACCAACCCAGTTGCCCCTCAGTAGATCAGTGGATCAAGAAAATGTGGTATATATACACAATGGAATTCTATGCCTCCATCAGAAGGAACATCATCACCCAATTGGTTAGGAAATGGAAAGACTTGGAAAAAATCATAGTAAGTGAAGTTACCCAGTCCCAAACAAATTTAGGTCCCATGGTTTCCCTTATTTGCAATAATTAGCATCCAAATAAGATAATCTTATCAGATGAGCTGAAAAGCTCAAAAACCATGTACAAATGACTGCATAAGTTGTTGCTAAGTGAGATGAACCCCAAGATATGGACACAAGAGATCTGTCTTTATTGTTATTGTTTTAAATGTACCATGTGATTTTATTTATTTATTTATTTTTGCTGGTCGTGGGGCTTGAACTCTGGGCCTGGGCACTGTCCCTCAGCTCTTCAGCTCAAGTCTAATGCCCTACCACTTAAGCCACAGCATCACTTCCGGCTTTTTTCTGCTTATGTGGTGCTGAGCAATTGAACCCAGGGCCTCATGCCTGCAAGGCAAACACTCTACCACTGAGCCATCTTCCCAGCCCTTTATTATTATTTGTTGTTGTTGTTTCCTTTGAATGTTCTTTCTCCTAAGGCATATCCCCTGTTGTCACTGTACTCGATTTTTATACCTTGCATCTTGTATATACATATGTCTAATCTGGGGAGAGGAAGGAGAATAACAAAACGCTGAAACAAGGACACAGGATGACCCATTGCAACGAAGATACCTACTGGACAGTATGCTGGAAATGAACTTAACAATTTCGGGTGGCGAGTGGGGAGGGAAGGGATAGTGGGACAACAACAAGGAAGGGAAGGGGTAACAATGATCGACAAGTAATTTAGTCATTGCCTTACTCATGTAACTGTAACCCCTCCATACAGCATCTTAGCAAGAAAATAAAAATAAAAAAACAGCAAAAACTAAGTTGGAGGGATGACTCAGAGGGAAAGAATATTTCAAGCAGGCCTGAAGCCTTTAGTTGAAAATCCAATGTCACCAAAAATACAAAGGAAAAGTAAAGATTTGTCAGACAAATATTAACAGAAAAAAATTATCACCAATATACTTGTTTGAAAGAAATAGTAAAGGACATTCTTCAGGCAGAAGGGATAATAACATAGGTCAGAAAAATGGGTCTATAATTAAAAGAAGAGTGAGTTAATTAAATAGTTTAAAAGATTAAATGGAAGTAACTTTTTTCTTATTTTTCTCATTATTTTCCTAAAATACAATTTAAAGCAATAATAATACTTTATTAGTGGGAAAAATCCCTAGAGATTTTATTTATTTCTTTTGTTTTATAGTAAAAGTAACAACAACAAAAGTAGCCCAGAATGGGAGCTTCTGAGAACCAAAGCTCTGTAGGATAAGATCCTTCCTTGTGGGCTGGGAAGGTGGCTCAGTGGTAGAGCGCTTGCCTTGCATGCCTGAGGCCCTGGGTTCGATTCCTCAGCACCACATAAGCAAAAAGAAAAAAAGCAGGAAGTGGTGCTGTGGCTCAAATGGTAGAGCGCTAGCCTTGAGCTGAAGAGCTGAGGGACAGTGCCCAGGCCCAGAGTTCAGGACCCACGACCGGACCCCCCCCCCAAAAAAAAGATCCTTCCTTGTAGTTTGAGGCAAGTGTCAACAGGACACAAGTAGACTTCATACAAAATTTCTGTCTTTATTTGTGTCCCTCTGTCTCTGTTATCCAGCAACTTGTTTCTGGAAATGATACAACAAGAGAGTACTTTCTGAATAAAGGGAAGAAAATGGGAATTTGAAGAACTGGTAGGTACCAAAAAGAGAAGAGGAAACAGAATTTACCTATGGCCTGTGAGTGCTCAAAGACTGGGAAACTCAACTAGCAAAGACTTGCTAACTAGACAAGTCCCACAATGACCACTAGGTGGTGCCCACCTAGGACAGACCTAAATAGTACTATTGTAAATGATAAGGAAATTGAACTGACCTTGGAACACAGAAGGCTAAAACAAAAATGTCAACCTTCTCCACAGATTTAAAGAACATTCAGAGTCTCAAAACAATATTTACAACACCCAGCATATAAATTCGTGTGAGACTCAAATTTGCCAACTAGAATACAGTATATAGTACTTTTGGTTATTAATCTTAGAATATAAGTGAAACCGCAATTTTCCAGTCATTTATCTCTATTCCCTTCACATTTAATGATGTTACAAACTGCATATTTGATGTATTGGAGTTGGAACCTAGGGTCTTGTGCATGCTAGGCAAGTTCTCTATCACTGAGCCTTATCCCCAGCCTGTGCTGACATTATACTATACACTTGTAATAGTTATATCCACTCATCACAAATGTCATTCAGTACTAGGTTATCTAGACATTTTAACAATTTATATATAATAAAATTTAGTACTTCTAGTTTTGAGAAATCTATAAAGTCAAATACTTACATCCATAGTACTATATAGAAAATTCCATTGTCCCTAAATTCTCTTGTATAGCCAATTATAATTAAGCATGCTGACCTTTCCCAATTCATCAAAAATGCTGATCTGTTTTCTATTCTTATATTCTTTGCCTTATCCAGGATGCTATATAAATGGAATTATATGAGAGTTTTTGGATCTGGTTTCTTTCTCTCACTGATAAATTTTAGTTTGTAATACATTTGAGAATCACCCTATTAGGTGAGTCAATGGTTCTCTTATTTGCTGAATGATATTCTAGTTTATGGTTGTACTGTAGTTTGTTCATCCATTCATCAATTGAAAGACATCTTGGTTATTTCTAGTTTTTAGTGATTTTTATGAGGCTTTATAAGCATTCTTATATACATTCTGTATAAACTCAAGTTTTTAATTTACTTCAAAACATTGAAGTGAATTCTTATAGCAAGGGGTGACAATGTCTGATCATATGTTAAATGTATGTTATGCTAGCCTGTTTTCTGGGAAGTCAGAAAAATGTTGTTGGGAGGTAGGGATTTCTGGGAGTTACCTAAATCATTGGGGAACATGTTAAAATTTGTGTGATAGTTCTTCTGCAATCCCTTGAGTTCTTGGGAGCAGTTAATTACCTTGGCCTCTAACTTGTTGGTCCTCTCTTCCTCTTTCCTTTGGGTTAGGAACTTCTGATTGGAGAGGCCCATATGACAAGGAGCTGGTCTCTGTCTAACAGGTAGTGAGAAACTGAGGACTTCATTCCAATATGCAGTAAGGAACTGCATCTTTCAGCAACTAAGTGAATGATATTGGGAGTGGACCTCCTGTAGGTTTGAGATGACTGCAGCCCCATCCAATACCTTGAGCGTATGTATCCATGCTAAAGATCCTGAGTCAGAAAGAATGCCATTGCCCAATTTAAAGGAAATGGAAAAACCTGGAAAAAAATTTATTAAGCCAGGCCCCCAAAAAGTAGGGTGCATGATTTCCCTCATTTATAATAATGAGAATACGTCTCTGATATTCTTAACAGGGGATCTCAATAGCCCAATTGCTAAGTTCATAGGACCATATATAATGAAGCAGATCAACATGAACTACAAGAATTGGAAACAAGAGATTCTTATTATGTCCTGTATGCAATTATTTCTTTTTTTTAATTCTTCCGTTTTAATTTTCTGTACCCTTTGTCTTGTATATAAGTTTTTCTGATCTGTGGAAACAATCCAGAAACAGCCAGACAAAAGATGAACTAATGTAACAATGATACTCACTTGACACTATGTTGGAAATGAACTATACAACTTGGGGGAAGTAGTAAGCAGGAGAAAATGAGGGAGAAGGTAATAGTATTTTATTTTATTTTATTTTTTTAGATAATAGTATTTTAAAAGAAACATACTCACAGGGCTGGAAAGGTGGCTCAGTGGTAGAGCGCTTGCCTTGCATACCTGAGGCCCTGGGTTCGATTCCTCAGCACCACATAAGCAAAAAGACAAAATCTGGAAGTGGTGCTGTGGCTCAAGTGGTAGAGTGCTAACCTTGAGCTGAAGAGCTGAGGGACAGTGCCCAGGCCCAGAGTTCAGGCCCCCACAACCAGACCCCCCCCAAAAAAAGAAAAAGAAACATACTCATCTTACTTATGTAACTGCAACCCCCCTGTTCATCACCATTACAAAAAAGATACTTTTAAAAAAATGATCTTGAGTCAGAGGGTTCAGCTTAGCTGTGCACTGATTGCTAACTCACAGAAACTGTGAGATAATAGATGCTTGCTGGTTTAAGACTCAAGTTTAGGGGAAATATTTTTATACAACAATACATAAAAAAATACAGTGGAGCTGGGGCCAGTGGCTCATGCTTGTAATCTTAGTTCCTCAGGAGGCTGAGATCTGAGTATTGCAGTTCAAAGCCAGCCCAGGCAGGAAAGTCTGTGAGACAGTTATCTCCAATAAACTACCAGAAAAGCCAGAAGTGAGGCTGTGGTTCAAGGGATAGAGCACTGGCCTTGAGAAAAAAAAAAACCTAGAGACAGAGCCAAGACCTTGAGTTCAGAACCAGCATACACAAAACAATAGATCACAGAAAACACTTTTGGGGTTAAACTTAGACATCTATACAAATATGAGTGTGTTTATTGAGTGGCAAAGTGAATGTTTCTTGCTCGGCTACTATCAGAAGATTAAACTTTGTACCCTAAAACTTGGATTTTGAGATATAGCACATAGAAAAAAAAAGTAAATAAAACTCTGTATGCTCAAAATGGGAAGCTGGGTCTAACATCCTATCTAAAGTGGGGGCTTAAGAGCAAAGAGACAAACAGCACATGGTTTCACTGATATGTGGATGTTAAATCCAAAATGCAAGGAGATTCAACAAAGTAAACAGGAATCGAGAAACAAAGGACCTCCTCTCATATTGTCATATCATTACTAAATGATCCCATGTTGTTGACCACATATATATGATATATAGATATATATCATATATATGCGCACATCTGAGGGAAGCTAGGAGGAGGACACAGAAACAGAAGGAAACGGGGGAAAACATACAACAGAGGGCCCATCAGCTGCACTGGATATTGATGAAAACAAACTAAGCAACTCAAGGGCAGTGATGGGAGGGAGGGAATGAGAGGGAAAGAGGAACAGCTAACACTAAACAAAAGGAAAGAAATGTACATATCACCCGATGTGGAAGAAATAGTTGTATTGTTAAAGCTCATAGAATTCACAAACTTTATAGACAACGATAATGACAATTTGATTCATGAAGGTTAGAATGTGTTTGTGACGTTAACTATCACTATCTCACAATACTGTGAAATTTGTGAAATTTATGTAATCACTGAATCACAATAAAAATTATAAAAAAAATAAAGTGGGGGCTTACCAAAGGTGACAACATCAGTAAGAGAGGCAAAAGCACTCAACTGAGAAAGACTGGCTCATCCTTGGCTTACATGAGGATAATAAGGGAGTAAATAGGCATTCCTGGGACTCCCTAACACAATACTGCATTCATATGGGTTTTGAAATGGACTAAATACATTACCTGTATAGGGAAAAAAATAAACCTGCTCAAATATACTTGGAGCAAAATGAACAAACACCCCCCCCTCCAAAAATAAATCCCAACCTCTACGAAAAAGAATCTTCTATAAAAATATCAGAATTTTAAAAAAATGCATGACTGGAATTACTTGTTGCATACTATGAAATAAATATTTCTTTTTTTAAAGTTTTATTTTATTTGTGAACATACTGTACAGAGGGGTTACAATTACATGGGCAGGATAATGCGTACATTTCTTACCAAGCATTGCAGCCTCCTCCTTTGTTTACCCTTCACATCCTTTCCCAGCTGAAATAAATATTTCAAAGACAATATGAAAAAGAGGATGGAGTGGTAGCTTAGTAGCATCATTGAGGGACTGGGTTCAAAACCTAGCAGTGGAACAAAAGTATCAAAAGGATGTCAAAGAAATATGAAATACACATACACACACTCTCTCTCTATATATATATCACATATCACATATGTACATATATCACATATATACATATGTCACATATATCCCATCTGAGGTATTTTCCTTTCTTTCATTGTGCCACACCTGGGACTTGCACTCAGAGCCTGAGACCTGTTCCTGAACTTTCTTCCTCAAGGCTAGTGTGTTACCACTTGGGCCACAGCTCCACTTCCAGCTTTTCAGTGGTTAATTGGAGATAAAAGTTTCATGGACTTTTCTGTCTGGACTGGCTTCAAATAGCAATTCTCAGATCTCAGCCTCCTATGTAGTCAGAATTATAGGCATGATCCATTAGTGCCCAGATCCCTGTGAGTTTTTAAAGAATCAAATAAAACCTCTAGAAATCAATAATTATTAAACTTACAATTCAATGCATGGGTTAAACAGCAAATTAAATAGAGGTGAAGAGATAATTAGTAGGTAATGAGATAATTAGTAGATTGGAAGACAAATCTGAAGAAGTTAGAGGAACATAGGATGCATCATAGAAATAAGAAGATAAGACAGTCCATTGGTGTCTTATCTTCTTCTTATCTTCTTAATCACTGGTGGCTTATATCTGTAATCCTAGCAACTTGGGAGGCTAAGATCTGAGGATCACAGTTCAAAGCCAGCCCCGGCACAAAGTCTGTGAGACTCTTATTTCCAATAGACCACCAGAAAACAGGAAGTGGCGCTGTGGCTCAAGTGGTAGAGTGCTAGCCTTGAGCTGAAGAGCTCAGGGTCAGCCCCCAGGCCCAGCGTTCAAGCCCCATGACCAACAACAACCACAACAAAAAGAAAAGACATGTAAATATCCAATAAAGATTAGAAGACGTGGATTTGGAGGTGTGGATCAGTAAAGCACTAGTCAATTAGTAAAAATGTCAGGCACTGAGTTGGAGTCCAGTCTCAGACTTAAAAGAAAAATACCTGACAAGAACATATGCCTAGATATGACTGAGAAATAAGGTATGTCACTGAGAGAGGAAAATAGCCATATTTTACCATTTCTTCTAGCATCCTGTTTCAGAAGCTACATTCCTGGCAAAATGTAGCTGAAAGATCATCCACTGAGTCTACTCATATAATAGAGACTATATGCAAGGTGCTACAGGCTGAGTTTATTAGGTTCCTAATCCCTCACTCCAACTAGCTCATAGAGGAGGTTTTACATGAGGACAGGCAAACTAAGAAGACCTGAGGCTAATGCTTCATCTAGCATCTGGAGTGCTTGCTCAGAGTATGCCTAGGGTAGTACCTAAGAGGGCATTAAAGCTTTCTCCAAAGGAACTGACTATATTTGAAACAAGGTACAATGAAGTTCAAGCTTAAGGATGCCACCAAAATCAATAGTTCCTCTTATGTAAGAGCAAAAAAGCTAAGCCATCCGTCAGTTAGTTCAGTAGAGAACTCAAGAAAGGGCCAGCAAAGAAGAGCCTATTAAGAGTAGGGCAAATCTCTGATTCACCTCAAATTGACCCCTGCCAGAGTTTAATTGAATAAGGCATGTGAACAATGTATACCACAAAACATTGCTCAAAAATAGAGCAATCAGCTAGTAATTAGTGAAGTCTGGAGTAAACAACAAATACACTGACAGCTTAATAAAGAGATCAAGGAAAGATACAAGGATACCCCAAAGATAACGACCTTCACACCAAAGGCTATGTTTTCCAAGAAGCAACACTAAAGGTTCACTCTGTAGGTAAACAGACTTCATGATAAAAGTCTAGCCATACCACACAATAAAGCATTCCACTGGAATAAGGACATGGCACCAGAAGGTAATTCAGATCCATAGGAGCAAAGAAGAAAATGAGATAATTTATGTATATATGTATATATATATATAAAGGTATATAAATATATACCTGTGTTCCTTAATTTTCTCATCTCTTAAAAGATAAAAACATATAGCATATGTTTTTGACATATAAAAGTTATTACTGCATTATTCAGTTTTAGCATATACATATAAAATAAGTACAAAGTAGTCACACAAAAGAGGATAAAATAGAATTATAATAGGTCACTCAAACAAAAAAATAAACAAGGACACTTCAGAATTATATGACACCACTGTTTCTTCAAAAATAAGATTGATAAACTAATTTGATCCAAAGGAAGAGACTCAAATTATAAAATTAATTTGAAGTAGCTATAAAGTAGCTGTAATCCTAGCTACTCAGGAGACTGAGATCTGAGGATAGCAGTTTGAAGTGAACAGAAAAGTTTGTTAGACTCTTATCTCAAATAAATTACTCAGAAAAGGTACAAGTGGCACCTCCAGTGGTAGAGTGCCAGGCTTGAGCAAAATGAAGCTCGGATACAGTACCCAGCCCCTGAGTTCAAGCCTCAGGACCCGCAGAAAAAAAAGGGAACATTACAATAAATACCTATAAAATCCAAAGAATCATGAAGAAGTACTTTCAAATATACTCAAACTGGGAGATCTAGAAGAAATAAATTTCAATACTACAATATTGAACAAGAGAAAAATAAACCACTTACAGCAGATCTATAATAAAAATGAGGTTGAAATAGCAATGATTTCCTAACCAAAAAAAGCTAAGCATGGATTTACTGGTGAATTCTATCAAATCTTTAAAAGAAGAACTAACAATACTGCTCAAACTCTTCCATGAAACAGAAAAGAAAGGAACACTACTGAACTCATTCTATGAAGCCAATTCTACACTTACACTATTCCAAAATCAGAGACACAAGAAAGAGAATTATAGACCAATCTCGATGATGAATATTGATGCAAAAATTCACAACAAAATGCTTGCAACCTTCTGTGTACTGGTGGCTTACACCTGTAATACTAGCTACTTAGGTAGCTGAGATATGGAGGAATGTTGTTTGAGGGCAATCCAGATAGAGAAGCTTGCTAGACTTGATTCCCAAAATAAGCAGCCAAGCCGGGCCCTGGTGGCTCAGGACTGTAATCCTAGCTACTCAGGAGGCTGAGATCTGAGGATCATGGTTCAAAGCCAGCCCTGGCAGGAACGTCTGTGAGACTCTTATCTCCAATAAACCACTAGAAAACCAGAAGTGGCGCTGTGGCTCAAGTGGTAGAGTGCGAGTCTTGAGCTGAAGGGCTGAGGGACAGTGCCCAGGCCCAGAGTTCAAGCCCCACGACTGACAAAAAACAAAAACAAAAACAAACAACAACAAAAAATCCTTACAACAGTTAGGGGCTGGTCGCTCACATCTTTAATCCCAGCTACTCAGGAGGCTGAGATCTGAGGATTGCTGTTCAAAGCCAGTCTAGGCAGGAAAGTCCATGAGACTCTCACCTCCAATTAACAACCAGAAAACCAGAAATGGTGCTGTGGCTCAAGTGGTACAGTGCTAATCTTAAGCTGAAGAACTCAGGGACAGCACCCAGGTCCAGAGTTTAAGCCCTACAATTGGAAAAAAAAACCTCCAACATTGACAGAATTACTGGGAGACAATGACAAATTTCATACAGTAGTAGAAGCCAAACCCACAGAAAAATGTAAGAACATGTGGACCAAATTGACTAGGACGTGAGGTATATGCTATATTAAACAGTATTCTATACTGTATATTCTTTTCAATAGCATATGGATTTACCAAAATCAACCATATGTTGCTCCATAAAGCAAATTTCAATAGATTGAACAGAATTGAAATTATACAAAGTTTGCTCTCTGACCAGGATTGACTTAAACTGGAAATGGCAAGAGCCTTGACCTATCCAAACAGAAGCTTGCCCAAGGGCTGGCATCAAGTACTGAGACCTTCTCCGTGCCAGGCATTAATTAACCTTTCAGATGTTAGATGATAATCAGTAGGTCCTAGCAGTGGTGGGATAGAGACCAAGGTGACCAGAGCAACTTAGTAAGTTGCAGAGAAGTGATAGATATGTTAATTGCCTTATCTGATCTACATAGCTTGTATACACATATTGATATATCACATTGTCACAAAGTTCTGGCAAGATTCATCCAGGGAGAAAAAAAGAAGATACACATAAACAAAAGAACAAAAGAAAGGATATAACTGAAAACACAAGAGAGATAAAAAAGAAATCTGACAATGGATATAAACTCAAAAATTTCTTAGAAAATACATAGCTTTGCAAAGCTAACTTAAGTAGAAATGGCAAACTGAAATGAGTCTATAACTATTAAGGCAATTATCAGTTAATTTTTAAAGGACAAACTAGGCTCATATGGTTTTACTTGGAAGTTCTGCCAAATATTTGAAGAACAGACAGTTCCTTGGACAGACTGTCAGAGAACGGAATGAAAGCAAATAGTGGCATGAGGTTAGTATAACCTTGACACCAAAATCAGACAGGGATAACATGAGAATGAGAATGATAATATTGTAGGCCCATCTCATTCCTGAACAACGGTGCTAAGAATCTAAACAAAATTTTAGTGAACTAAATCTAGACGTTTTTATTTATCCAAGCATAGTAAGATTAGTTCAATAGAAGAAAAATTTTTGTTTTACATCATATTCACAGGTTAAATAAAAACCAGTATGTCATCTCAGTGGATAGAGAAAACATGCTTAAAATTCAGCATTAGCTCATAGTTTAAAAACTATATTGGAAAACTAGGAATAACAGGGACTTCCTTAACCTGTTAAATGATATCTGTCCAAAAAACTCCATCAAATTTACTCATGATAATATTTTAAAATTTAAAAAATTAGGATCATTTATCTTAATGTACATAACATTTCCATTCAACATTGTATTGTACTATGTGTGTGTGTGTGTATTGTAATGTACATTAAAAAATTAGGATCATTTATCTTAATGTACATTAACATTTCTATTCAACATTGTATTGTTCTCTCTGTGTGTGTGTGTGTTTGTGTGTGTGTGTGTGTGTGTGTGTTGGAAGTGGAGGTTGAAGTCTTAGTAATGTTGCAACATAAGAAAAAGTTTAAAGTCATTGTTATTAGAGGAAGAAAATGATAGCTGTTACTAAAGTTTAACAGGTTTGGCACACAAAGCAATTATATTTGCACACATCACTATCAAACTGCTATAAAATGTTATTTTTCTATAAAAATAGTGTTCACAGTAGAACAAAACATAAAATGATGTGCAAGTCCATGTAGATTAAACTATAAAACTCTACTCAAATAACATACAAGAGAACATACAAGTTTAGAGAAGATTAAATATCACAAAAATTAATTCTTCCCAAGCTCATTAACATATTGAATGTAATTTCCAATCAAATTTCCAAAAGTTTTGTCTCTGTGTATAATTTAATTCAAAAATTAATGAGGAGCTGGGAAGGTGGCTCAGTGGTAGACTACTTGCCTCTCATACATGGGGCCTTGGGTTCAATTCCTCAGCACCACATAAACAGAAAAGGCCAGAAGTGGCACTATGACTCAAGTAGTGCTAGCCTTGAGCTGAAGAGCTCAGGGACAGTGCCCAGGCCCAGAGTTCAAGCCCCACGACTGACCAAAAAAATAAAAATGAGGAAAATCAATGGACCGCATAGCCAGGACCCTCCAAGATGGCAGGACTTGGTCTACCAAGATAAGTATATGAGAATGTCTCCTGTACTACAGTTCATAACCAAAAACTAACAACTCTCTGAGTGCTCACAAACAGTAAGGTGGATAGATAAACCATGGTCCATTCATAGAATGTAATAACACACAGCAAGGGGAGTAAATAAGCTACAAATATAATCAACAAAAATATAGATGGCTCATACAAACATGATGTTGGAGATATATTTATATTTATATGGAGATATATTTAGCCCTCAGACAATAGCATTCAGTGTGTCTAGTATCAATAGCCTGGTTTATCCAGCCCAGGTAGTTGTAGTTGATCACTAAAGTATCTTATGCACATGAAACTCTATAGTTTACTATGGTGAATGGTCAGAGTGGAAGTAGCATAAGTGATGATTTACAAAGAATCTTCAAAGTATTGAGGGCTTGATGCTAAAAATAATACAACTAGCTTCTTGTTTAAATAATGCCATTTATTGATGCATACTACATGCTGGCCACTCTTCTACATATCCTAACATGGTTTATTTAACTATCTCACCTTCACAATGTTACTAGCAATTTCAATTTACAGGTGAGGAAACAGAAGCACAGATATTGAGACATGTCTCAAGGCAGGGATGCAAACCCAGGCAGTCTTAGATCCAAAACTTCTCAATCAGTAAATTGCCCCATACAATACCAGGAAGTAGGTAACAATCCTTATAACTGAGGAAAGCAAGACTAAGAACTAAAGTGGGCACATATTATTCTATACCTTCCATAAGACAGATTATATTGGGTGAATAAGGTATATTATCTCTCTAACTTGAAAGACAGATTACCACTGGGTGCTAGTGGCTCACATCTGTTAATCCTAGCTACTCGAGACTGAGATATGAGGATCTCAGCTCAAAGCCAGCTTGGACAGAAAAGTCCCCATCAGACTCTTATCTCCAATCAACTATTCAAAAACCAGAAGTGGAGTTGAGGCTCAAAATGGTATTAGCACTAGCCTTGGGCAACAAAGTATTCAGGGCCAGCACCCAAGCCCTGACTGAGTTATAAAGCCTCATGATGGACAAAAGAAATAAAAGCTGGGAAGGTGGCTCAGTGGTAGAGCGCTTGCCTTGCATGCTCGAGGCCCTGGGTTTGATTCCTCAGCACCACATAAGCAAAAAGACAAAAGCTGGAAGTGGCGCTGTGGCTCAAGTGGTAGAGTGCTAGCCTTGAGCTGAAGAGCTGAGGAACAGTGCCCAGGCCCAGAGTTCAGGCCCCACGACCGGAACCCCCCAACCCCCCACCCCCCAAAAAAAAGAAAAAGAAAAAAAGAAGACAGATTACCAGGAATATAATGGCTCCTACATGGATGAGGAGTGGCATGCTTGCTTGTCAGCTTAACCTAATAGGATCTACAATGGCTTGGTGGCAGGCTTCCTAGATCTACAAATGACTAAGTGGAATTACTGGTATAGAAAAGAATGGAGACCAAGAGGCTGGCTTTTGTCCTCTCTTCTTCCTCCTTTATTCACATCCTATAGCTTGTACCATTTACTTAATATTCTTCATCTGAATGGACTCTCTAAGCAGCTACTGCTTCCTTGAGCCTGAATCTTCTCCTCCTCTAGCATTAGGAGCATTGAAGCTTGATCATATAGTCCATGAGATGTCTGGGTCCCACAGACAATAAATGCCTTACCTCTACCCACCTTCTGGCTCCTCAGACCATAATTTTTGTGCTGGAAGCACCTTAGTCCATAAATGTTCTCTGTGAGCTATGGGAAACAGTATACTCTAATGTTCTATTTTGTTTTTGTACCAGTCCTGGGGCTTAACTCAGGGCCTGTGTGCTGCCTTTGAGCCTTTTTGCTCAAGGCTAGTGATTTACCATTATGCCACAGCTCTACTTCTGTCTATGGCTTTTTGGTAGTTTATTGGAGATAAGACTCTCACAGACTTTCTTACTTGGGTTGGCTTCAAAACGCAGTTCTAAGATCTTAGCTTCCTAAGTAGCTAGAATTATAGGTGTAAGCCACTGGCTCTGTGTGTGTGTGTGTGTGTGTGTGTGTGTGTGTGTGTATAGCTGGGTGCTGGTTGCTCACACCTGTAATCTTACTCAGGAGGCTGAGATCTGAAATCAGAGAGAATCTTATCTCCAATTTTCCAGCAAAAAGCCAGAAGTGGAAGTATGGCTCAAATAGTATAGCACTACCCTTGAATGAGAAACCAAGGCCAAGTGAGATTATAATTTTATAGAGTATAGATTTTATAGATTATAGTTTCCTCTATGTTTCTTCTTAAATGTTCAATGTGAACACCACACCAGCAGGCTGGCTCTGATAGACTGTTACCCCTGCCCCTAAGTCTTTAAAGTAGCAAAAGGGTCTATATACATCAAGAAAACAATTAAACAATGCAGGAGATGGGACACTCAGATTTTCCCAGCCCAGGCACGTATAGACTTTTTAGAAGAAGCTTGTATAGGGTGAGGAGCAATACTGACTAGTGACAGGGTACTGTTGTACACCCAACACCTGTCCTCTGAGAAATGATGCCAGGAACCATCACCTTATTTCACCCCCAGCACCACCAGAGATCATTTCCCATCCTTGACAGAAGAAACCAAATAAAACATTCTAGGTTAGTACTGAACAGTCCCAAACTAGAACCCTCAAATTCCAAACAAGAAATCCAAACAAGTTCTAAATGCAAAAAGGAAAACTTCTTAGTCAAAGGTACCTGTGATTTAGAGGATCATTACTTAATTGTCATTCTTTTTCTTTCTGGATTTCTTTACATTAGCCTCTTGTTATCCTGCAGGTATTTCATTCATCTATATATCTATTCCAACTTCAATGCTAGGGTAGATGGATGGGGAGGGCATCCTTTGCTTTTCTATACCCATTCTACCACCACCACCCACAGAAATAAGCCCCACTTACAGCCCCTCCGCCGTTGTAGCCTGCTGTCACTGCTGTGTGGAATCCAGATCTTCTGTAATCTGGTTTGGGTGAGTTCTCCCATCTCTTGAGACATCTTAGGCTGTGCAGCTAATGATACCAATGTCTACAAGGAACCGGGCCTCACTTCCTATCTTCCTAACTATCCTTACTTTTGTTACTGTAGCCAGAGTAGCAGGTGCACAGGCCTGGGACAGAGGAGGCACACTGGACTTCTGAGCCTCTCTCAGCCTGTCTCCAGCTCCCTCTTCTTTGTCCTCTAGTCCTAGTCTACCTCTGCCCCTGTATGTACCAGTGGGGACTTGGGTGCTGAGAGTGAAAGGCTGGGCAAAAGTCAGCAAAGGCCTCTGAACTCCAAGGGCTGTGTACATAGGAGATAAGTTGGAGCCCAGCAAGGAAGGCAGCCAGTAAGACAGCCCAGGTCTGGCCAGTAACTTCCCACCAATAAAGACAGGACTAGTAGAGTATGCAAATAAAAGACCAAAGATCATGTGCTTACATCTATGTGGAGTGGCACGGAAAAGGTGATGGAGGAGAGTCTCTATATATTTAAAAAATCAACTCAAGTACAATTCAAGCTGCAACCCAGAAAGAGAGATACATAGAAATGCAAGGGCCCCAAGAACAAACTCACATACACAAAATACCTAATGAAAAATGCAATGTTTTGAGCTAGCAATTAAAGACTAAACTGGAAGTGGAAGATTCACTGCCTCATTGCTCACCCGCACCCAAAATGTCATTGCAACCCTGTCTTCTTCTGAATTCAGTTGCCTTCCCTGCCGCAGGGCTTCTCCCTCCTAAAATGTGCTATCTGGGGCACTCTTGGAGAGACTGGCACTTTATACTCTCTCCAGCCAAGACTAAATAAATCAGAGTAAACCTGACACCTTGGGAAGAAGAGTGCATGTAGCCATTGTGGAGGGGGAGAGATGGTAAGCACTGCTGGCATGGCTGCCAGCTGCCATGACATGCCCTAGGGATAAAGGCATCATATCTGATCCCAAACCTGGCTAAAGATGAGATGGTGGCTAGGAGGGAGGAAGTTGCAGCAGGAAGAGTGTAAGCAGGACAACTCCCTAGGCCAGGGCCACCTCACCCAAATGTCTCCTGTTCACTTGTTTCTGCTCTCTTGCCCTCCCCCCAGTCCCCTCTTTGGTTATTTTGAGGCTTTTATCTATAGAACTCATGTAACTGCACAGCATTGCCTGGCGGATGTCCGAGTGTTCTCTGACTTCATTATTTTGCAACTCTCCCACCCTCTGATGAATCGTCAGTGATTGGCCACTTAGAAGTTCAACTTTCTTCCACTGAGCTGAGAGACACAAGGGCAATCTCTTGGGGATTGAAATCTCCAACCCTTGTCCTCAAATGTTCCCAGATCCACTTTGACTTTCAAAGAATCACCCTAAAACACATTCTCAGAGACTTAAGTCTACACAAAGATTAGATTCTCTCCAGTTGTTGCATATAAATCATATCAGATTTTCCACATCAGAGCCCATCTATTTAAAACAAATCTACTGAAGCAGTGGGTCACAGTGGTTAAGAACAACGGGCCATGGAACCACACAACCTCAGTAAAATACCATCTCTGCCCATGTGAGACACTGCTGCATAAGAGACACTAGAGAGAAAATGGAACATGAAAATGTCTGCCTACTTTCTTTACTGCAAAGCAGAGATCTTCAGTCACTTTTGCCTTGCCACCCCACATAAGTTACTAAAGGTTACTGAAGATTTAATGTATTAATGCATGTAAAGCAACCTTGGAAATGCTAAATATATATTATCTAATACTTTGTGAAGTAAATGACCAGTCTCCCCTTCAACGTATCAGTAACTTTCATCAGTAAACTTAGAATATGACAAAGGATTAACATTTATAATATAAGGAGCTCCTGAGAGTCAATTAGAAAGATGGATTCATTTTTTCACAGATCATTTCATCTCATGTTCATTCTCAGGTTAAAAAAAAACAGACCTAGAGAGGGGAAATATTTTTTAAGGTCAGCAAATCAGTGACTAAGTCAGTGGTATACTAGGAACCTAATTTCTCCCAGTCCAGGGTCTTTTGTTTGGTTAATTGATGAAGTCAGGATAAGAATGGAATCATTCAGATTATGTTAAGTAAATTAACTCAGGAACAGAAAGTCAAATACTGTGTTATCACATATATGCATATGCTAAAAAGGCTGATTTCAAGAAGTTGAGAGTAGAATAGTGGCTACCAGAGTATGGAAAGGGGTGAGGGATGGAGAGAATGGTTAACAGGTGTAGGATAAATTTGGATAGTAAGAATAACTTCTTTTTGTGTGTATGGTACTGGAGATGAAGCGAGAGCCTTGACTATGCTTGGCAAGCACTCTACCACTGAGCTATATCCAGATCAGGAAGAATAAGTTCAAGTGCACAGTTGGATAGCTGTGGTGATAGTTACAAACAAATCACTGTATATTTCAAAATAGTAGAGACATTTGAGTATTTCCAGAAGAATAAAAGGTAAATGCTTGAGATAAGAGATTTATCAATTACCCTGATCTGATTGTTACACATTGTATACATGTACTGAAATATTACATGGCACCCTACAAATACGTACAATTATATGTCAATTAAAAGTTAAAACATTTTCAGATGTGGACTTCCAGATTATCACAAAACTTTTACTCTCAGAGACAGATTTTAGAATAGATACAACTCTTCTAATCCTATATTTCTAAATTGGTAAAAATTCTGTTAATGCTGATAATCTTATAACTCTTTCACATTTGTAACCTAGCCAGTCACATAAACATGTCTTTTATGTTTGTAACTTTGTCCTCATGACTCTGCCAAAGAGGTAAGGATATAATTTTAGTAGCAAGAAATCTGAGATAGACAGCTAGTGGGATTTTTTTAACAAGGTCTAAAAGGGTAAATCTAGGGTTCAGGTTTGAGAGCCCAATTTAAAAGTATCTCAAACTACCTACACAATATTTCTCTACTATAACCAAATGAAACAAGCTTTATGGCAAGTCTTCAACCTCACAATCAAGCTACTTCTCAATCAAGGCCCAATCTATCTGCCAAGTCTTATCTCTCCTTAGACCATCATGTTTTACTACTTTATTATTATTATTTTGTTGGTCATAGGGCTTGACCTTTGGGCCTGGGAGCTGTCCCTCAGCTCTTCAGCCCAAGGAAAGAGTGCTCTAACACTTGAGCCACAGTGCCACTTCCAGTTTCCTGGTGGTTAATTGGAGACAAGAGTCTCATTGACTTTCCTGCCTGGTCTGGCTTTGAACTGCGATCCTCAGATCTCAGGCTCCTGAGTAGCTAGGATTACAGGCATGAGCCATTGGCACCTGGCTGACCCTGATATTATATACATTGGTTGATTCACATGGTCCCCAAACATACCTTCATGTACTCTCTTTCAGACTTTTGCTCAGCCTGGAATTCCTTCTCTTCCCTTCCATTTTCAAGGAAATCTGACTCACCCTATAAGGTCTGTTTCCATGGTTATCTTTCCTGTGAAGTCAGCCTTGTAACCCTGAGAGGCTTTTTCTTTGGTTCTTATATTGCCCAGGTGCCTCCACTGTCTGAGAAGTATCCACTCATGTTTCCTGGGTCTGCTTCCCTACTAGACTGGGGGCTCCTTGAAGAATGGGAACTAGATTCCTGGGATCTATATTTTCAGTGTTCATCTTAGTCTCTGGCACAGCTGAGACTATGCCAAATGAGTATTTGAGCTGTTTGTATCCATGTGTTTTAGATGTGGATAGGTAATCTCAGCTGGTAATCTCAGCTCAACCAGAGAGCTGCACAGAGATGGGAGAACTGACCAGGTCTGAAGTAGAAGATGGCACCTAGAAAAATTTCTCAACCATACGTAGTGGGTGGGGTGGAAAGAATAAACAAAAGAATGAAGTGCCCTCTGAGAAGGTCCAATGAACTGATTGTAAAAAGGGTTCACTCAGCATCAGATTCCCACTGCAGAATTAAGAGCTAAGCCACAAATTCTAAAATGGGTCTATCTCTAGGGCAGAAAAGTATACAGTGTTACTTCTTGACACCCATATGTCCCAATCTCAGTCCTATTTAAAATATCAATGAGAAATAAAATCACAAATAGGGTTCTTAATTGTAATACTTAGGATATGTGAATGTAAATGCATTGAGAGGTGTTAGAGGGCTGAGAGGGGGTTGGCCATAAGTACATACAAGGACTTCCGTGGCATCAGTTTATGATCTACTTCCTTCTCAGTCACTACCCCAGCCCATCACTCCCCCCACCTACTATTTTCAGCCCCATACCTGGGCCCCCAGCTTACTGCATAGTAACGCTGGAAGTGGTTTTCTATAAAGCATAGTGACTCAGGGAGAGGCATACTTGGAGGGTTGTGGGTGGTACTGCCATGGATACTACAGGAAAAAAAAGCAGGTGTGGTATTCTCAGGCAGTAGTCTTTAAAGAGATTTGGCTCTATTTTCTCACCCTTCGTGACCTTCAGCCCTCTGGGGGAAGTAGGCTAGGGATTTCAGTATCCATTTTACTGAGGAATCTACTGATACTCAGGAAAGCTAAAGCAGCTTGTTCAAAGTGTCATAGCAAATCAACCTTATATTTTATACCAATAGAGGAGGTACAAGATATAATATTTAGCACACATTTCACTCAAACTGTACATGCTGGAGAAACTTCCAAAGATGCTAGATAATTGCAGTTTATCCCACTGTCCTAAAAAGCCAGGCAAGAATGAAGAAAAATAAATAGGTACATTAGAGATACCATTTTCTTCCCAACTCTCCCATACCCATTCATAGATACTTCAACCCACCTCTTAATGCAAAGAACTGTACAGAGAGCCCAAGGAATGGATTTGGATTTGTGTAACTCCTGTCTACCTTTCCTTCTTTCTTACCTACCTGTTCTGTTTGAGGATTTTTCTTCCATCACTAATTATTCGACAGCTCTCCTGCATTTACAGACCCCCAAAGCAGATCCAGTAGGTGTCATCAAAGAGGAAACTTGGAGATATTTGTTGGTTCCTGGGAAGGCTGAGGAAGCACCCTTGTTAAGGATGTGTGTACTCTGTTGAAATATCAGCTGCTATAGTTGCCAAAGAAGTTCCTGAGCCACCCGGAGCCTTTTCTCTTCAATCCAACCATGTGTTCACCTTGCCCCAAAGGTCAGAACTAATATTAACAAGCCACAGCAGAATGGAGAAATTAAAACCAGCTGTCAAGACAAGCAAGATCTGGATTTCCTTAGAGCTGAGTTTCAGACTGGTCTTCAGTACAAATGGGCACAATTCTTTACTGGAAAGCAATCTGGTAATGTGAAGCAAGAGCAAGAAAAATGCTCATTTCCTTTGTCCTAGTTAGCCCCACTCCTGGGATTCAATCCTGAGTAAGTAACTCCCAAACCATGATGAGGCTCAAGGCACAGAAATTTGTATTTTAATTACAGAGCTATTTTCTTATAGCAACCTTTGAGTCTTCTGTGAGGTAAAGTGGCTCCTCAGGGTCCTTTTTACAGCCATCAAAAATGATTATTTTTATAACTGAAATTTTGGGAATAAACAATTTTGCTACCATTCTGAGTGAGAAACCTAAGGATGCATAGTTGTACTTTTCCCTGAAAATTTGGCATGCCTATTATTTTTGGTTTTTATGTTCTCAAAAATAAGTTGTGGCTAAGTGATGGGGGCTCACCCTTGTGATCCTAGCTACTCAGGAGGCTGAGATTTGAGGATCACAGTTAAATACCAGCTGGGGAAGGAAAGTCGATGAGATTCTTGACTGTTATTTCTAAAGAACTAGCAAAAATCCAGAAGTGGAGGTGTGGCTCAAGTGGCAGTGCACCAGCCTTGAGAAAAAAAAGAAAAAGAAAAAGAAAGTAAGGGACAGTGCCCAGGCACTAAGCATGCCCCAGTACCAGGGCAAACAACAACAAAAACAACCTCCTTCTTAAAAAGCCCAAATTACGAACATGTTGTTATTGCTATCGTCATTCATTCATTCATCTAATAAATATTTATTCCCTCCTGTTATATGCTATGTCCAGTGTTATAAAATAGAATAGAGCTGGGAATGTGGCTTAGTGGTAGAGTGCTTGCCTAGCATGTACAAAGCCTTGCGTTTGATTTCTCAGTACCACATAAACAGAAAAAGGCAGAAGTGGTGCTGTGGCTCAAGTGGTAGGGTGCTAGCCTTGAACACAAAGAAGCTCAGGGACAGTGCCCAGGCCCTGAGTTCAAGCCTCAGGACTGGCAAAGAAAAAAAAGAATAGAGACAGCTCTTACTGCTGGGTGACTTATGGCAACAGAAATTGAAGTTAATGGTAACTGTCCATTGTGTTAGGTGAAGTGACAAGGCGGCCACAGGGTGTTGGGAAAGGGAGACCCAGAGGAAAAGACCTAAATGAGAGGCATGTGTTCAGTGAAATCTTACTCAGGAAAGTAATCCTTGAGCTGATTAAGGTTTTGAATCTTGGCTCTAGCATTTCTGTCAGAATAAGGTGAATGCACTTAATTCCTTTCCTTTCTTCAACGCCTCCTACTGGATTGTCCTGAGAATGAAATGACGTATACAGAAAATCCATGGCTGGATCAGGAGGCATGGTTTCTCAGGAGCTTAAAATTTCTAGGCCTCGATTTTACTCATCTGGAAAATGGAGCCAAGAGCAAAATTGTATGTTTGGCCACATCGTTCTGGATGCTATGAGATGAAGCCAAAAATGGCTAGGGTCGATTTGGGACCATCTCCTCCTGCCCCAATAAAACTAGAGGCTATCCTCCCAAGTCTTAGCCCACTAGATCGGTTCTTACGGCTCCCTCTTCCAACCGCGAAGTTCCCTCCGCCCCAGCCCTGTGAGAGCACATAGCGTCAGCGACTGCCGCGGCGCAAGCGCCACAGCCAAAGGCGCACTTAGGTAGGCGGTCTTTTGGCACATGGGGCGGGACTTCGGTCTCCGCGTTCTGATGAGTTCCGCCGCTTAAAAAGAGGCAAAATCCCATTTGTAAGTCACCGGAAACACCAAGGAGAAACTTTTGAACAGAGGAGAAGGGCAGATAGACTCGGGACCTGGGGACAGAGTGAGGAGTGGAGAAAAGAAGGCTGGCCAGAATACTTTCTTTGGCGGTTCTTTCTCCCTCGGTATCTACTCCGCCCCTTTGACTTCCGCTCGCTGCCAATAAGAATGGAGGAATTCGAAGCCCCACCCAGAGTGTGTCAAGTCCTTCCGAGGCACGCGAGAGGACGCCTGCGCAAACGGGAGTGGAAGGCGGAGTCTGGCCGATTTTAGCGCGGTCAGCCGCTCGCTTGTGGCTGCTGGGACTTTTTGAAACGTCCTAGATTGCTTAGGATGTTGCGTTTAATAAGCTGGAATATCAATGGTATCCGAAGTCCCCAGCAAGGGGCGTTATGCCAGGAAGCACGCAGCAGTGCCATGACCACAAAACGTATTTTGGATGAGCTGGATGCGGATATCGTCTGTTTCCAAGAGACCAAAGTGACCAGTGAGCACTCCATCTAAGATCCTTACCATGTTTTTTTTTCCTTTTCTTGCTAATCTTGCCTCCTTGTTCCATCGCATTTTCTTTCCCATTTCCCTGTACTGAGTCCTTCCCTTAGACTCACCTCCAAATCCCCATTCATTTTAAACGTCTGTTTTCACTCCAGCTACAACCCCCAATTCCCCATCTCCTGTGTTCGACAGAACATTAATTGTCTCCCCCCTTGGTGCCCTCACGTCATTCAAATTCCACCTCGTTCTGTCACCCCAACTCAGTCCTTAACGCCAGCCTCCCCACTGCCAATTCCTACCCATAAGTCAGATTTCCTCAATTCTCAATCCTGCCCCCAGCTCAGATCCCACAATTCCCATCCCACCTTTGTCCCCACTTCAGACTCTCATTTTCATCCATTCCACATCCCCAATTTCCTTTATCTCCCTCATGTCTCTTCTTGAGATCAGAGTCTCTAATTCTCAGTTCACTCCCACCCCAAGCCTAGACTTCCTAATTTCCTCTCCCCCTTCCTAAATCCTCTTAGTTTTTCCTATCTTCATTTTCATTTCCACTCTCTAATTCCCTCTTAACTCCAACTGAGATTCCCCAGTCCTTCTCCTACATCCATCTCCATTTCCCATCCCTCATACCCTCCAATCAAGCTCCCAGGCTTAATTCTTAATTCTCTTTGCTCCTCACTAATTCTCCACTCTGTAAGCTGTCTCTGTAGGTTGTCTTCATTTTCTCACCTAACTTTTTTCATTCTACTGGCATTTGAACTCAGGGTGCTGTCCCTGAGTGCTGTCCCTGGGTGCTGCCTTGTGTTTGCTTGGCTTCCATGCTTGGCCACTCTCCCAGCCCTACTTTTCGCAGGTAATTTTGTAGATGGATTCTCATAGACTTTTCTTCCCTGGCTGGCTTCAAACCATGATCCTCTGGGTCTTAGCCTTCTAAATAGCTAGCCACCCAAACCTGCTTCACCAATTTCTTTGTTTTGCCAATCTTGGGGCTTCAACTCTGGGCCTGGGTGTTGTCCCTGAGCTTTTGTGCTCAAGGCTATGCTCTTCCACTTCTGCCTTTTTAAAAAAATAGTTTTTAGTGGAGGTGAGAGTCTCAGAAACGTTACTGCCTGGGCTGGCTTTGAACCGTGATCCTTAGATCTCAACCTCCTGAGTAACTAGATTTACAGGCATGAGCCACTGAAGCCTGACTCACTTTCTGATTTTTCTATCGATTATCTCTCTGACCTTTCCACACTTCTAGCTTCTTTCATCATGAATACTTCATTTTCACTGTCAACTCTGGCTCTGATGTGGACTAATAATTAGCCTACAACTGTAATCCCAGGCTCCTTATTTTACTTCTGACTTTATGTTACATTTTTTCCTCAGGGGATGTACTGACAGAGCCATTGGCTATCGTCGAGGGCTATAACTCCTATTTCAGCTTTAGCCGCAGCCGTAGTGGCTATTCTGGTAAATAATTTTCTGGGGACTTTATTGTGAGTGGTGGAGGAAAATGATGCAGAAAAGGTTTCTGTATCATAATTCTCATAATTGATGAGAAGGCTCTAGTTCAAAGAGCTAGAGACTTGCAACATTAGGTTATATCATTAGGTTATGTGAAGCCTGATTTTTTTGTCAGTCAAGGGAGTTGAACTCTGGGCCTGGGTGCTGTCCCTGAGCTCTCAGCTCAAGGCTAGTACTCTACCACTTTGAGCCACAATGCCACTTCTGGTTTTCTGGTGGTTAATTGGAGATAAGAGTCTCACAGACTTTCCTGCCCAGGCTGGCTTTGAACTGTGATCCTCAGATCTCAGTTTCCTGAGTAGCTAGGATGACAGGTGTGAACTACCAGTGCCCAGCATGAAGCATAATTTTTAATGTATAAAATTATCCTGTTGGACCTAAGAAGAACAGTCTTGTTTTAGTTAGTTGTGTGAGCTCTGGAGCCAGATTGCCTGGGTTTAAATTATGGCTCACTTCTCAGCAGTGTGCCCTCCACAAATTACCTATGTGTCTCAGCTTTCTCACCTAGAAAATAAGGATAATGGATACCGTCTTGGAGAGTATTGCATAGAGTAAGCATATCAATCCATGTCATAATAAAATCATAACTAATACTGTATGAGCACTTACCTGTATTCATGTAAAATACTTAGAGCATAGCTGTTAGTGTTCTGTGGCTTTTTTAGACAAAGGAATTGAGGCTTGCAAGTGTGAGTTAAGTTGCCTCACCTTTGAGACAGAGTCATCTACAGCCCTTGAGAGAGTTGTCAGTATATTAAAAAATACATAGTACCTTCTATTTGCAGTACTGTGGATTGAAATCAGGGCCTCATCATTGCTAGCAAGTGCTTTCTCACTTGAGCCACACTTTTAGCTCTTGTTATTTTTGAAATAGGGTCTTGCTTTTGGGCTAGGCTGGCCTGGAATGTGAGCCTCCTATATACATTTCCCAATGTAGCTAGATGACAGCTGCATGCCACCATGCGCAGCTTTTTTTCTGTAGAAATGGGCAGGGTGGTTATGAACTTCTGGGGGGTCTTCTTTGGCCTAGATGGGCCTGAAACCGTGATCCTCCTGACCTCAGTGCCCAGCATAGCTGAGATGACCAGTAGGTATGTGCCACTGCACTCAGCTATTGGTTTAGATGGAATCCTGCAAACTTTTTGCCCAGGTTGGCCATGAACTGGATATTTGAAATTTCTGCCTCCTGAGAAGCTAGGATTATAGGCATGAGCCATCACTGCTAGCCACAAGCCAGATGTTTTTAGTTGGTTGTGGGGCTTGAACTCTGGGCCTGGGCACTGTTCCTGTGCTCTTCAGCTCAAGGCGATTGCTCTACCACTTGAGCTGCAGCGCCACTTCAAGTTTTTCTAGTGGTTTATTGGAGATGAGAGTTTCACAGACTTTCCTGCCTGGGCTGGCTTTGAACCGTGATCCTCAGATCTCAGCCTCCTGAGTAACTAGGATTACAGGCGTGAGTCACTGGTGTGTGGCTCATGAGACAGAATTTTTTTTGGTCCAGTTGTGGGGCCTGAACTCTGGGTCTGGGCGCAGTCCCTCAGCTCTTCAGCTCAAGGCTAGCACTCTACCACTTGAGCCACAGCGCCACATCTGGCTTTTTTCTTTTTGCTTATGTGGTGCTGAGGAATCGAACCCAGGGCCTCAGGCATGCAAGGCAAGCGCTCTACCACTGAGCCACCTTCCCAGCCCAATGAGACAGATTTTTATGAGGATGACTTAGGTGACTTTTTTGTTGATGATTTAGACTGTGACAGGCTGTGCAAAAGGCTGTTGTCTACCAATCCTGTTCAGAGTACTTTATCTTTCTCTAGGTGTAGCTACCTTCTGTAAAAATAGTGCTGCTCCTGTGGCTGCTGAAGAAGGCCTCAGTGGTTTGTTTGCCACCCAGAATGGGAATGTAGGTTGCTACGGAAACATGGATGAGTTCACCCCAGAAGAGCTCCGGGCTTTGGATAGTGAGGGCAGGGCCCTCCTTACAAAGCACAAGATCTGGTAATATCCCCTATCCCCCAGCCAGTGAGCATTGCTGGTTCTGCTATGTGAAGATTCAAAGTTCCCTTTCTATACATGTATTTAGCTATAGGAATGTTTCTCAAGCTGCCTTTCCTGAATGCTAGTCCTGGCTGTGCTGTTGACTATGTTCTTGTCTGTGCCTGAGTTCCTATCTTTACTGAAGGACACTGAACTGGTAGTTTAGTTCTTTTTTTTTTTTTTTTGGTCGGCCGTGGGGCTTGAACTCTGGGCCTGGGCGCTGTCCCTCAGCTCTTCAGCTCAAGGCGAGCATTCTACCACTTGAGCTACAGCGCCACTTCCGGTTTTCTGGTGGTTTATTGGAGATAGGAGTCTCACGGTCTCTCCTGCCTGGGCTGGCTTTGAACCGCAATCTTCAGATCTCAGCCTCCTGAGTAGCTAGGATTACAGGCATGAGCCACCAGCGCCCGGCTTAGTTTAGTTCTTTTATTAACACAAGCTCCTCAAAAGCAACTTAGCTAATATGGAATTCATTTTTCCAAGTTTCACTGTCCATAGGTCTCTGTGTCTGTCTGTCTTTCTGTCTCTCTCTCTTGGTGTATCATCTTTATGAATGACAGCAGCAGCAGTTTCTTAAGTCCTGTGCATGCCTGCTTAGTTATGACGCCCCCACCAATCCCTTCTCTTAGTATCCTCTGGACAACCATTAACTGGGAGCCACATAGTGTGGGTACAGGAGAGATGGCTCGAAACTAACTCCTTTGAGGTTTCTTTTCTCCCCAGCACACTGGAAGGGAAGGAGAAGACTTTGACACTAATCAATGTGTACTGCCCCCATGCCGACCCTGGGAAGCCTGAGCGACTGACCTTTAAGCTACGGTTCTATCGACTGCTGCAGATTCGAGCAGAAGCCCTTCTGGCAGCTGGCAGGTACTTCAAATATGAGTAGCTGGGCTTCTTGAGATTTTCCTGGGTACCTCACCTTATACTCCATTGGAAGGGATTTTCTTTTAGTTCCGTCACTGCCTCATTGCAGACTACCTGAACAGGGCTTGCTCTCTAAGAGTTTTGAGGACAAGATAAAATGGCACAAACATGGATTTTGTATTCTTCTACTCTGGCTTTTCCGCTTACTGCAGGCCCCAAGGTTATCTATGCCTCTGTTTTCTCTTTTGTTGAATGTGTAAATCCCTATCACAGAAAAGAGGGGTGTGTGTGTGTGTGTGAAAGAGAGAGAAGAGAGAGAGAGAGAGAGAGAGGGAGAGAGAGAGAGTATGCTGCTCTTGGGGCTTGACAGAGCTTGGGTATTGCCCCTGAGCTTTTCTGCTCAAAGCTAGCACTCTACCACTTGAGCCACAGCTCCACTTTTGAATTTTTGGTGTTTAATTGGAAGTTAGTGTAGTACAGACTTTCCTGATCTGGCTGGCTTTGAACTGTGATTCTCAGGAAGCTGAGATCTGATGAAATGGGATGAGGATAAAAGTAACTAGAACCAAATGAGTCTTGTTGCAGGGTAGGACAGGAAAGTAAGGATAAGTGAAAGTAATCAAGAAACCCTTCCCAAAAGAAGTGATATCTGAGTTCAGCTTTGAAGTATGAGATAAATAGCAATATGTAGAAATAAATGGAGCAGTCATGTCAGACAGGGAACAATGGCATCTTTGGAGCTTAGAATTTGGTTGGTCACTAGTGAAAGACCTTCAGGTTGTAGTAAAATGTGAGCATGGGAGAGGTAGGCTACTTTGAGTAGTTGGAAGCTTAAGCCTCCCTTTGAGTGATGGTTTATGGGATTCCTTTAGCCTGGGAAAGTATATGGGCCAGTACTACTGACTGCTTCTTTTTTTGAATGTCTGGTTAACAACCCCACATTTTTTTTCAGCCATGTGATCATTCTGGGGGACCTGAATACAGCTCATCGCCCCATTGACCACTGTGATGCAGCCAATCTGGTAAGAATTCCTCTAGGTCTCAGGCCCCACTCCTGACTTTGGGTCTTTTCATCTACCTAGCCAATGCTGTTTTTTTTAATTGTAAAAGTACTATACAGAGGGGTTATAGTTACATGAGTAAGGTAACGAATACATTTCCTATCGAGCCCAATGCTGGGGTTTTGACCTTCAAGGCCAGCCAGCTTCCTTTATGGAAAAGCAGAACTTAGTTTGAAATACTATTGTTTCTTTCCTTAAATGACATATAATATTGGAGCTGTGGCTCAAAAGTATGGTGCCAGCCTAGCAAGCATGAGGCGCTGGGTTCAAACTACCCTGTACCACTGAAAAGGAAAAAAATGAAAAGAAATAATTGTGTTTGAGTGCCTGTGGCTTACACCTGTAATCCTAGCTACTCAGGAAGCTGAGATCTGAGGATCGCAGTTCAAAGCTAGCCAGGGCAGGAAAGGCTGTGAGACTCTTATCTCCAGTTAACCAGTAGAAATCCAAAGTGGCGCTATAACTCAAAGGCTAGAACATTAGCCTTTAGTAAAGAAGCTCAGGGACAGTGCCCAGACACTGAGTTCAAGTATAAGTACTGGCATACACACGTGTACGCACGTGCGCACACCCCCACACACATTTATATAGTAATATGTGATCTTTTGATGCTTATATATGTTATGCAGTGATGAAATTGTGATAATTAGCATGTCTATCATTTCATTGTTTCTCTGTGTGAGAAGCATTCAAAATACTTTTGGCTACCTGTTCTGAAACATATGATAAACTATTGCTAACTATAGTCACCCTACTATGCTATAGAGCATCAAAACTTTAGCCTTCCATCAAACTGGACTTTATGTCTGTCTATATGCCTTTCCCTCTATTCTTCCAAGCCTTTGGCAACCACTGTTCTAGTCTACTTCTGTAAGGTCACTTTTTGTATATGAGTGAAATACATTTGTCTTTCTTACTTATTTTTCTCATTTAATATGCCTATATTCTAGTTTTGCCCTGTTGCAAATGATAAAGATTTCATTCTTCTTTGTAGCTAAATAGTATTCCAGTTGTATATGTGCCATATTTTCTTTATTTGTCCATCAGTGGAGATCTAGATTGTTCCCATATCTTGGCCATATAATGCTGCAGTGGCCAGTCACCATTGGCATACACATATAATCCTAGCTGCTCAGTATGCTGAGACCTAGAGGATCACAGTTTGAAGCCAGTGCAGGTAGAAAAGTCTGTGAGACTCCATCTCCAATTAATCAGTAAAATACTCATGACTCAAGTGTTGGAGCTCCAGCTATGAGCAAGAAACCTAAATGCAAGGCCTTGAGTTCAAGCCTTGATAACTGCACAAAATAATAGTAATATTAATAAAGCTACAATGAACATGGTAATACAGATTTTTTGACATACTGTTAATTTTCTTTGGATACACACCTAGAAGTAAGATTAATCATGTGATAGTTCTGTTTTAAATTTTTTGAGGAAACCATACTGTTTTCCAAAATGATTGTATTAGTTTATGTTCCCACCAACAGTATATAAAAGTTCCTTTTTCTCTGTATCCTCATTTGTTAATTCTTGTCTTTGATAATAGTCATTCTAACTGGAGTGAGATATCTCATTGTAATTTTCCCTTATAACTTATGAGGTTGGATATTTTAAGTATATAAATTGTCCATGCATATATCTCCCCCGTCCCATTTTGGTGTTGTTACTGGGGCTTGAACTCAAGACTTGGTTGGGCACTGTCATTTTTCTTTTTTTTGCTCAAGGATGATGATCTGTTACTTGAGCCATAGCTCCATTTCTAGCATTTTGGTGGTAAATTGGAGATAAGAATCACACACATTTTCCTGCCAGGGCTAGCTTTGAACTGTGGTCTTCAGGGCTTAGCTTCCTAAGTAGTGAGGATTATAGGTGTGAACCACCAGCACCCAGCTCATTTGCCCATTTTTTGAATCCGATTTTTTTGTTGTTGTTTGAATTCCTTATATATTCTGTGTATTAATCAATTCTTAGATGACTAGTTTGTAGCTATTTTTCTCATTCTATAGCTTGTTCAATCTTGATTATTTTCTTTGCTTTGTGTAAGCTTCTTCATTTGCTACAATCCCATTGCAATACTGTTCTAAACGTACTGAAACCTGATGCTTCATTCAGTAGGTAATACCGATCCTGCTCTTGACCTGGCCCTGAGCCTTTTGCTAGGGATTCAGTTATAAGTCAGATATAGCTCACTTTGTGTGGCGGGGGTGGGGGATGGAGGAGGTGGGGGACAATAGACACATGGACAGCCAATTGTCAAATGGTGTTTTTAGACCTCCGGCAGAGATAGCAACCCTGGAGAAGTCCAGAGATGAGATTGCTAGGCAAATAGGGTCCTCAGGGCAGCAGATGAAAATAGCTGAATCTTAAAAAGATGAGTATTACAGAGTTTAAGGGGTAGAGGCAGCAAAACATTCCAGCATGGGCAAAGATTTTAAGTTGAGAAATTGCCTGGTATATGTGAGGAACTTCAAAGTGCTATCTTTTTTTTAATGCCAGTCCTAGGGCTTGAACTGAGGGCTTGGGTGCTGACTCTTAGCCTTTTTTGCTTAAGGATAATGCTCTACCACTTGAGCCACAGCTCCACTCCCTGCTTTTTATTGATTAATTGGAGATAACAGTCTCATAGACTTTCCTACTCAGGCTGGCTTTGAACCACAGTCCTTAGATCTCAGCCTCCTGAGTAGCTAGGATTATAGGCATAAGCTACCTGGTCCTATGGGAAAAGATAAAAGTGGCAGGAGGTAAGGCTGGAAAGTCCTTATGGAGACCAGATTTCAGGATCTCAAATCCCACATTCTTGGTTATTATCCTAATACACTATTTCCTACTCATGAACCCTTAGTACTACCCTTTATCTCTGTGATGTAGAGAAAACAATAGCCAGTATTTAAGACACTTTCTTGTCTCCATATCCATTCTCAGTATTCCTCTACATACTGTCTACTCTGGACTGTTGTCTCTTCTGCCTATTGCAAAAGCTGTTGTCATTCTAGCTTTTCTCACTGTGTCCCCAAATTGATGGTCATCACTTCCCTCCTATCCTTTTTTTCCATATATGAACCTCTCATTTGTAATTCCCTTCAGTCCAGTGGTTCCTAACTTGCTATTAAAAAGAAATATCCAAACCTTAGCACTACTCCACAATAATGGAATCAGAATCTCTTGGGTGTGGGTCTAGGGTAGTGGTATGTTTTAAAGATTCTAGGATGTATTTATTTTACACACAGGATTGTGACCCACTAACCTAAAATATAGAAGCCACTTCTTATCTTGGCCTAGTTTGGGAGGTTTTTGTGTTGGACGAACAGACTGTCCATTTTTACTTTGTTCTCAAACCACAACAGTAACAACCAGAAGACTTCTGTAACCTCAAAATATGCCATTAGTTCTTTAATGGTGGACATCAGCCGGCTATCCCCTAATCCATTTCAGTTCTATACTCTACCTAGAGATAGTGTAAGACCCCACACATTGATGGCTAATTCCCCCAACTATTCCCTTCAGACCTAGTCATCAGTCTGACTCTCAAACATCTGACCAAACTGTTGTAAATTGAGGTCCCTACCAACCTCTCTTCAGGTTCAATTAATTTGCTAGAACAAAGCAAAACAAAGCAAACACTGCTAGAGCTCAGGCAACCACTATACTTACATGTTACTGGTTAGCTGTAAAGGATATTTTAAAGGATACACAAATAAGCAGTCAGATGAAGAGGCACATGGAGCAGGACTGGAAGGGTCCCCAGTGCAAATCTGCCGTTCCTGTGGAGTTGGGATGTGCTACCTTCCTGGTCTTTGGATGAATCCTTGTTCACCTTCCTTCAGGGCTCCACACATTCAGCTGTCCAGAAGCTCTCTGAACCCTGTCCTCTTGGGTTTTATACAGACTTCATTGCATAGGCACAATTGCTGAAATATTGTGTGGTGAAACCCAGCAAAGCCTGTCTGTTCAGATTTTTCAGCATTCCTTCCTCACTGGTTCAGGCAAGACCCCTGAGGAATGAGGGTCTTATGACCTAGTATTAGACAAGGGTAGGTCAAAGATTTCTTAATAGCTAGCTAAAGGCAAAGAAAGATGTGTTTCTGTGACCTGCCTTAGGGAAGGAAAAATATCTGGTTTTTCATCACTTGCCTTGAGGGAGTTAGGAGGCAGGATCTGTGGATGAAAAACAACAAAAAAAATGCATACCGTACTGTGAAAGGGATGATCCGTGCTGGTACAGTCCAAGTCAGCCCCTAGACTTTGCTTAGAAAACAGGTCATGGGAAGATTCTTTGATTAGTTTGCAGGAAAGTCACGTAAACACTTCTGGCTGTCAACTGAGAAAATGAACAGAATTGAGATTAGGGAAATGGTTGTGGTGTTGTGGGGAATGGAGTAAATCTTACAAAATACAAGGCTTTAGTCTCTCCTGTCACAGTCATTACTAGTAACTCATTCAGGGTGTGTGTGTGTGTGTGTGTGTGTGTGTGTGTGTGTGTGTGTGTGTGTGTGTGTGTGTGAAGGCTTTAGTCTCTCCTGTCACAGTCATTACTAGTAACTCATTCAGGGTGTGTGTGTGTGTGTGTGTCAGAGCCTGGGCTCTGTCCTTGACCTTCTTTTTACTCAAAGCTAGTGCTCTACCATTTGAGCCAGCTCCACTTCCAGCTTTTTTGGTAGTTTATTGGAAATAAGAATCTCACAGACTTAACTACCTGGGCTGGCTTTGAACCATGATCCTCAGATCTTAGCCTCCTTAGTAGCTACAATTACATATGTGAGCTCACTGGCACTGGGCTCAGTTTTTTTTTAAGCTTCCTGTAATTTCATTACATACCATTATGGTTGCTCTACTTAATTCAGAGTATCGTAGATGTGTCCAGTGCACGTCATTCATTCTTTCTTCCAGAAAAAAAAGAACTAACAATAGCAGTAGTCTTTTCAAAATAGCATATGCTTCCAGTTATACCAGCTGTCCTAGTCTTTCTGTCTCTCTCTAAATGGACCATCATCCTCTTAGTTGCTCTACTAGAGGCCTGGGAATTTTTCCCTTATTGTCCTTCTTTAGCCCCATTTCCACATTAAGTTGGTTGACTAAATATCAATTTTCTTATTCTTTGATGCTACCCTGTTCCAGGTGACTGTCATCTCTTATTTGCATGGACTACAATAGTCATATCTTAATTATTTCTTTTGTTATTTTGTTTTGCTGGTCCTGGGCCTTGAACTCAGGGCCTGGGCTCTGTCCCTAAGCCCCTCTGTGCTCAGGGCTAGCGCTGTACCACTTGAGCCACAGTGCCCCTTCTGGCTTTCTCTGCTTATGTGGTACTGAGGAATCAAACCCAGGGATTCATGCACTAAGCCACATTCCCAGCTCTCTTTTGTTTTTTTGAGTAATTGCATCTACCCTCCACAAGTCCATCACAGTGGCTGTTACCATAGTTAGGAGTCCATTTTCCATAGGTTACTTCTGCTTAGCTTTCACATTTTATTTCCAGATCATTCCTTTAAAGGAAGCACCCTTTGTCCCCAAGACTAGATCTGGCACAAAACAGTCTTCTGTGAAAGTGTTGTTTCACTGAATGAATGTGTAGGTGAGTGGGTAGGCTGAATACTTGGATGAATGTAAGTGAATCCGTTTCAGGGCCAAAAGAAGTATTCAGATGGATCCCTACAGCCTTATCTAAACTCAGGAAGGAGAGATGATCATATGTTGACACATACAAGATAAGCCAAATGGCGGCAGAGAATTTAAAGGAAAAGTCAGCTTTCTTCCTAACTCTTAATCCCTGCCTTACTGCTTCCTCAGGATAACTACTTTTCCATCTGACATTCTTTTGAAAAAATCTAGAAATTGATTTGATTAAGCAAAGTACAGAATTTCAGATTCAGCATTTATGGACTAGTGCCAGGTAAGTGCATTGTGGTATAGAATGAGGTGGGGAATAAGCAAGAACTTTTTGATAAGTAAGGTTAGAATTTGAATGACCTTGAGCAGCAGTACACTCTTGGACAACTAGATTTTTTTATTTGTAAAATGAAAGTCTCTTAAGTTTCTTCTTGTTTCACACATCTCTAGTTCAGCCTTTCTCTTTACCCTCTTTCCCCTTCCCCAGGAGTGCTTTGAAGAAGATCCAGGGCGCAAGTGGATGGATGGCTTGCTCAGTAACCCAGAGGGCCAGGCTGGGTCCCAAGTAGGGCCTCCCTTCATTGATAGCTTCCGCTATTTCCAACCAAAGCAGGAAAGGGCCTTCACTTGCTGGTCAGTGGTCAGTGGTGCCCGCCATCTCAACTATGGCACCCGGATTGACTATGTGCTGGGAGACAGGACTCTGGTCATGGATACCTTCCAGACTTCCTTCCTGCTTCCTAAAGTGATGGGCTCTGACCACTGCCCTGTTGGTGCTGCCTTGAATGTGTCCTCTGTGCCTGCAAAACAGTGTCCACCTCTATGCACTCGCTTCCTCCCAGAGTTTGCAGGCACCCAGCTCAAGATTCTCCACTTCCTAGTTCCTCTTGAGCAAGAATCTGTGCTAGAGCAATCAGTAATGCAGCCTAGCAATCAAATCCAGGTGCAGAAACGACCAAAAAAAGCCCCTGTATGCTCGACCAAGCCGTGGCCAGATCAGGCTAGCTCCAGAAGAAAGCAGAAAGACCTAATGAGCTACTTCCAGCCTTCCTCAAGCCATCCCCAAACTTCTGATTTGAATCTACCTCACCTGTCTGTCATGGCACCTCATGTGACTCCAGAGACTTCTGAAGAAGAGGTGATGGCCCAAGTGGTAGAAGAACAGGCCAAGGCTAAAGATGAGAAGGAGGTACGAACCTTGTTCTGGAAGACTGTGCTGGGGGGACCCTCTCCTGTGCCCCTCTGTGGAGGCCACAAGGAGCCATGTGTGATGCGTACTGTAAAGAAGTCAGGACCCAACCTGGGCCGCCATTTCTACATGTGTGCCAGGCCCCAGGGTCCTCCCAGTGACCCCTCATCCCGCTGCAACTTCTTCCTCTGGAGAAAACCCAGCTGAAACAACCAAGGGTAAGGGATATCTGGTGTGGTCACCATAGTATAGGATCTGATGCTGAGGGCTCCCTTTCCTTCCTCCTAAGCTACCATGATTGTCTTCCCCCTTCAGGTTAACTTCATTCCTTCTCTTTTCCTTCTTTTCTTTCTATGCTTCCTTTTCCTTTCCTAATTTTCTTCTTCCCCCAAAACATCCTTCCCTGTCTCCTTTCCTTCCTATTCCAAGGCCTTTTTCCTTCTCTTGTTACCAACTCTTTCTTGTTGGTGAGCTTCTTATACCTCAATGCTGTGACCTAGTCTTCCACCCCCTCTCCCCACCTTCTTAAGAGGAGTACATGGAAAGTGTGCAGGCAGTTGTGATTTTTTTAAACCCTTCTTTCATTGCTGGGAAATGTATTTGTTCATGAATAAAATCTGTCTTTGTTTCAATGTACCACATTGAGTGGATATTTTGGATGGTCTTTATAAAGTTGGGTCAGAGAAGTTGTATCAAAATGGGGTTTGAGAGTAGGAAAGAGGAGCAGTGCTCATTTCCATAAAGGCTTCTATTGAGTTGTAGGAGTTCTCTGCAATGCTGAGGTGGGATCAGCAAAGAATATAGCACTTGTCTGAAGGGGTCAGCATAGTGCAATTGTTAGTTCTCTGTTGAACAAAAGGTTACAAAGGCTGCAGTTTGCTCTTTATTTTCAGATTCAAATCAGCTAGGGGCACACAACAAAGCTGAGGAGAGAGGAGGCCCAGCCTCAAGGGAAGTGCAGGTAGGGTAGCCATCCAAGGCAGCTAGCATATCAGGCGTAGGTGGTGACATATTGGGGTCCCATGTTCCCAAAGTAGGAACGCTCCCACTCACTCATAAGCTCAAAGTGCACTGGGCGGCGGCAGAAATTGCAGGCCGCAGCAGATACATCTTGCAGAGGCAGTCCCACTTCAGTCCAGGCTACCAGCAGCTTCTCTGAAGGTGGAAGAGAGAGGAGGGAAAAATGTTTAGACTTGGTTTTCTACATCCCTATGTCACAGTATAAAAGTATAGATATGTCAAAATGTTGTTCCTCTTAATCCTTGGAGGTGTGTAACGGCCAACAGTAGCTTTGTTTGTCCCAATGTGAGCTGTGGATATTGCCATTTATTTATGAGTGCTGAGATGTGTAAATGATTGAGAAGAAGCCAGCACCTGTCACCCATGACTCACAACTATAATGCTAGCTACTTAGGAAGCTGAGATCTGAGAATCATGGTTGGAAAGTCTGGGAGACTCATCTTCAGTTAACCACCAAAAAAAGAGCTGGAAATAGAGCTATGGCTCAAGCAGTAGAGTGCTGGGATTGAGCAAAAAACTCAGGGGCAGTACCCAAACCCTAGGTTCATGCCTCAGGACTGGCAAAAAAAGATTGAGAAGAAATCCTATGACAAAATTTCAAGTCATACTGGCTATCCCACTCCCTAAGTATAAGAAATGTGTGGGCCATGAGGTGAATTTATGTAGTTAGAACATCCTAGCCTGATGATGAAGATGATACTGTCACACTAGCATCAGTGTTGCATCCAGGGCAGACTTTGTTGTTCCTGAGGAGTGTGGAAATGTATGGAGGGAGCCTGATCTAGCTGTAGGAAGTGCATCAGATTATATGCCAGGCCTCTGCCCTTATAATCTTTTTATGTATGTATCTCTGATGACCTTGTGTAGCTCATAGCTTTAAACATCATCTCTATGCTGATTCTGAAATTTTCATCTCTAGCCCAGAAGTCTGTCTTAATTTCCAGATTTGTGTATCCAGTGTCATTTGTCCATCTCTACTTGGATGTTTAGTAGTCATCTCTAACTTAACATCACTGGACTAACTATTTATGTCCTTCCTCTCTATGCTCAGCCTGAAACTTTCAGAGCCAGCCTCCATCTTTTTCTTTTTAAGTCCACGTTCAGTCTGACAGCTAACACTGTTAGCTTCAGCGTCACAGTCTGATCACTATTGCTATCATTAAGTATAAGCCACCACCTCACCGGGAATATTACAGTGGCTGACCATTGACTTTCCCTGCTTGCACTTTTCTCCTTTTCAGGATATTCTCAACACAGAAGTTGAAGTGATTCTGTTAAAACTTATATCAGATATCCATTCTTAGATCTTTCCTAAGGATCTTCCAGTATAAGCCCAAATCCTTCCAGTGACCTACAATATCCCACACAATCTGGTTCCACATCCCACCTTACTTGCCTAATTCTTCTTCTATGTGTTTACACCACTCCACATTCATCATATTATTCCCTAAATATAGAAGGAATATTCTTCTTTTTTATTTTATTTTTTATTGCGAAAATACTGTACAGAGGGGTTACAATTACATGGACAAGGTAATGAGTACATTTCTTATCAAGCATTGTTGCCTTCTCCTTTGTTTCCCCTTCCCATCCCTTCCCATCTCCCCTCCCCTCTCCCCCGCCCCGCCCCCCAGAAGGAATATTCTTGTGCTAGAGTCTTCCCTACCTTAGGCTGTTCACTTTGCCTGAGATGCCCTTCTCTGGCCATCTAACTCCTTTACCTCCTTGAAAGCTTTACATAAGTGTCCCCTCAGTGGCTAACCTTGATACCTAGTACTACAGCTCAGTTCCAAACTACTGCCCTCAGCACTTCCCATCCTCCCTTTCTGCTTCTTTTTTTTTCTCAAAGCTCTTAGAACTAACATGCTATTTAACTTGCTTATTATTGTTTGTGCCAGTCCTGGGGCTTGAATTCAGGGCCTTAGTATTTTGTCCATGAGCTTTTTTGCTCAAGGCTAGAGCTCTACCTCTTGGGCCTTAGCTCCATTTCCAGCTTTTTGGTGGTTATTTGGAGATAAGAGCCTCGCAGACTTTCCTGTCTGGGCCGGCTTTGGACTGTAATGCTCAGATCTCAGAAAATTCGAAGTGTGACCTACTGGTGAATGGCAAATTTGCTTTTTTTTAAAAAAATACTTTGATTGTCTCTCTCTGGAAGAATATAAGTTTTGGAAGGCTAAGAGTTTTGTCTCATTTGTTAATTATTGAGTCCCCAGCATCAAGAATAGTGTTAGCCCACAGCAAGTATTTGTTAAATATTTATTGAAAGAACAAATGAAAGAATACTTGAGTTAAGCCTAGAAAAAGAAGGAACTGGACCAGAAGGGAGGAAGGAGGGCATTCCAGTCAGAAGATAGCAGTGTTAGCAAAGACCCAAAGGTAGAGAGAACAAATGGAAACCAAAGTCATCTGGTTCAGCTAGAGAAATAAAATATGAGAGGAGAAGATATAAATATAACTGTTGGACGCTGTGCTACTGAGTTTCAACTTTGTTTGGTAGGCCAGGTGTCTACAAACTTTGAACTAAACATGTCTCTCAGTGCGGACAGTTTAGCATGTGTCTCCAATGTCTATTTATGTATTATATACATGAATTATTGTCATCTTATATGTTAAATTCAGTATCAATAATTTTCTATTTATTTTTGTTCTTGCCTTGGGGCTTGAACGCAGGGTCTGGGCTTTGTCTCTGACTGTGTGCTAGTGCTCTGGTACTTGAACCACAGCTCCACTTCAGGCTTGTTAGTGTGATTTTTTAACTGGATATAAGAGTCTCACAGACTTCCTTGCCCAGGCTGACTTTAAACTTTGATCCACAGGTCTCAGCTTCCTGGGTAGCTAGGATTACAGGCATGAGCCAACAGTGACTTTCTTAAATTCTTATTTTTAAGATAAATATAAACATAAAACTCTTAATCCATTAACTCATCCCAGGGATTATCTTGTAAACCATACCTTAGAGATGACTACTCTAGTGTATAGTTGCTAGGGAAACATGAAGAGGGAAACATGGCCAGGATTTTAGAAAAATAATTCCCTCTGGGGGTTTGTACAGAGAAAGGATTGGAGAGGAAGAAGAGAGAGGCAAGGAAACAAGAAATTATGTCGACATGGATTAAAGAAAAAGCGGTAAGGAAAGGATAGATTTGAGAGAGGTTGCAGGAATGGGTTTCTGGATGGGTTGGCTGTGGGGTTGAGGAACTAGTGGAGTCATGATAGATGCTTTTGTTAAATCTTTCCTGCAAATGTCCAGTCTAAGTGAACACTCAGGGGCCTAAGAATACTGAGAGCTTATAACTTAAGCCCATATCAATAGAGACTGAATTAAAGGTCCAGCAGTAGACATGGTATTTGTAACCATAGTTATAATCCCCTACTCCATCCCCACCTAGTCCCTCTATGACCTTCAACCAATAACATTTTTTTATATGTGCTAGTGCTGGGACTCGAATTAAGGGCCTGGATGCTGTCTCTTAGCTTTGTCTAATGCTGCTACTGTACTACTTGAGCCACAGCTTCACTTCTGGCTTTTTGCTGGTTAATTGGAAATAAGAGTCTGAGGACTGAGGTTTGAAGCCAACCCAGGCATGAGTCCATGAGACTCATCTTCAGTAACGGGCAAAAAGCTGGACATGGAGCTGTAGCTCAAGTGGCAGAGCACTAGCCTTGAGCACAAAAGCTCAAGGACACAGCCCAGGCTCTGAGATCAAGCTTCAGGACTGGTGCCAGAAAAAAGTTTCATGAACATTCCTGCCTGGACTGGCTTCAAAATGTGATCCTCAGATTTCAGTCTCCTGAGTAGCTAGGATTACAGATGTGAGCCACCAGTGCCCAGTTTTTATGCTTTAATTTCCACATACACAAAATGGAAATGATGATAGCACATTAACATTGAAGATTCAGTTTGTTAATTCTGTAAAATGTTTAGATACTTTATAATTGTTAGCATCATTTAGTGCTTTTGAGTGACTGGATGAATGAATGAATTGTGCCTACCTATTTTGTCACCCTCAAACTCCTGTACTATCTGTCCTCCAGGCAAAACAACTTTCCTACATACCTCTGCTGTCCAGTCCATAACTCATTGCTGCTGGAATTCCTTTGTTTTGGAAATCCTTGTACCATATATAAATGTACTTCAAAAAGACTTCCTTACCCTACCCATAAAGCCCATTCAATCTTACCTCTCCCCCTTTTTGTGGCTATGAGTGAATTCTCTCCCCATAGCTCTCAGAAACACCGGACACCACACACACACACACACACACACACACACACACACACACACACTCTTGTGGCTATGAGTGAATTCTCTCCCCACAGCTCTCAGAACACCGGACACCACACACACACACACACACACACACACACACACACACACACACACACTCTTGTGGCTATGAGTGAATTCTCTCCCCACAGCTCTCAGAACACTGGACACCACACACACACACACACACACCACACCCCAAAATTCTTCCCCTTTTGTGGCTATGAGTGAATTCTCTCCCCACAGCTCTCAGAACACCGGACACCACACACACACACACACACACCAAAAACAAAAAGAGACAAAACTATATTCAACAGGAATCTAGAAAACTTCATATGAATTGATGAAACTGCACTTTTTAGGGGGAAAATCCAAACTACTCAGCTCTACAAACTTCTTAATATAGTCCCTATCTTGCATTGTCTTTCATAGATTCAAAAATTAACTGTTTCCCACTCCATTCCTACTACTCTATATTCTTTTTTAAAAATTTAATTTATAATTTTTTTGTCAGTACTTGGGCTTGAACTAAGGGCCTGGGCACTGTCCTTTAGTTCTTTTGCTCAAGGCTGGTGCACTGCCATGTGAGCCACTGCTTCACTTCCAGGTTTTGGTGGTTAATTGGACATAAGAATCTTAAGGACTTCTCTGCCTGGGCTGGCTTTAAATTCTGATCCTTCAATCTTAACCTCCTGAGTAGCTAGAATTACTGGTGGGAGCCACCAATACCCTGCTCCTATTACCCCATATTCTAGTAATACCTGTCTATTGTTCTTGATATATCTTAAAATGTTTATCACTCTCCTCCTTGTTCTTCATGTTTTTCCCTCTGCTCAAAATGTCTCTATTACACTTTTCTTCTCTTGGTACAATACTACTTACCTTGCAAGATTGAGCTCAGTTGTCACCTTTACTTGTGGGCCTTTGAATTCCTTAGACAAGATGAAGCCCCTCCTCTCTGATCCCATAACTCCCTAATGCACTGCCCATTAAGCTTTGATCACCCCTTGATGTTATTTATTGTGTCTGTGTTGGTCTTTGCAACTAAACTAGAGCCCTTGTCAATCTGTGAGCTGTTTCTCACCCGTTCATGACCCTGGTATTAAAGCCTGGCACCCAGAAAATAAAATAATTTCTAGATTGAATGGAATTTATCCTCCCAACTTCTTTAGATTCTAGGTCGGGGGTGGGAAAATAACCACAAAATTGAGTACTTACCCACAAAATTTTCCATCATCTGTGGGCTGTGATGGGGGGAAGGTGCCAGGCGCAGCAACTCCTCACCTCGGGGGACAGTTGGGTAGTTGATAGCCTGCACGTAGATACTGTGCTTGGAGAGTAGGAGATCACAGATCTTGCTGTTGAGTGCTGCATCACCCACCTGTGCTCAAAAGAAAGGTCATTGAATACCTGCCACCCTGGGCTTGCCACTAGCTCCATTAAACAGATGGAGGGATTCCAGTCAAGGAACATCAGTGAATTGGGGCTTGGATTTTTTTTCATAAGAGGCTTAGGCGTGCCACCTGTAGAATTTCTATTGAGGAAGAGCCTAGAGCCAGCAACTGCATTTGAAGGAGAGGTAGAATTAGTACCAAGAATCTTGGCTTGAAACTATTTTTAAAGGCAAGCACATAGATTAATTTGGGGTGGTTCTGGGTGACACAAAAATACCATGAAGGTATCTCAGAGATGTTGTCATTCAGCCCATGAAAAGGTCAGGTATTTAAAAAATGTTTACAAAGGAACATTAAGTTAGCCTAATGAGCAATTGTGACAATTATCCCTCTATATCTGTGGGCTTTCCCAGGTATTCAATGGATCGCAGATTTAAACAATTAAAAGAAAAAAAAACAATGAAACAATATGTATTTAGCAGGGCACAGTAGCACACACCTGTATTTCTAGATACTTAGGAGGCAGAGATCAGGAGAATCATGGTACCAAGCTAGTGCAAGCAAAAAAGTTCATGGGATTCCTCCAACTCAACCACTTTTTTAAAAAAAAAACAAAAACAAAACCTAGAGCATAGTTTCAATTGCCTGTCACGCCAGTGGTGTGGGATGCACAAATAAGGATTGCTGTCTGGGCTGGCCTATGTATAAATACAATACCCTACTCAAAAATTAAGGAAATCAAGATGGTCCAAGGGTGTGGCTGAAGTGTTAGCTCACTTACTTAGAGCAATAGCAAAGCCCTGAGTTCATACCTTAGTACCACCAAAAGCAAGAACCAAAAACAAAACAATAAAAAAACTCTGCATGTTTAATAAACCTAAACGTATTTTTTTCTTGATATTTCTAAACAATACAGTATTTATACTGAATTAGGATAAGTCATCTAGAGATAATTTAATGCATATGGGAGAATTTTATAGGTTATATGCAAATACACCATTTTATAAAGGGATTTGAGCATTTGTAGATTTTGGTATTGGCATGTGTGTGTCGTGGGTGGGGGGGGGGGTCCTAGAACTTATCTTTCTGCTCATATCAAGATGACTTTTTTCATCCACAAATGATTATAAGCATTCTTCCCACACATTCTGACTTACTGACTTACTTGTTCCAATAGATGTCATTTAAGAAAGAAATAGCAGTTCATTTTTGCTCAGAATATGTGTGGAAAGGCTCCTGCAAGAGACAGGTGGGGAAACAATGAAGCAGGGTGGCACTCTCACCCGAATGGGGATGATGTGGCTGGGGCAGGGGATGACAGGAAGGCCCTTATCCATTAGTAGCTGGCGCATGTGCTTGACATTCCGCTGGTGGGCCCTCCTCAGGGCCTGGCCCTCTTCTCCCTTGAGCAGACGCACAGATTCCAGAGCCCCAGAGAGCACCATGGGGGGCAGTGAAGTGGTAAAGATGAAGCCAGCAGCATAAGAGCGCACCATGTCCACCAAGTCGCGAGTGCTGGCAATATAGCCACCCACACAGCCAAAGGCTTTGCCTAGAAACAGAGATGAAAGATATGCATAGACTTTATCATCACCCCCCCACCCCAAGAAACAAGACCATTCCTCATTTCACACAAGGTGATATATCAGAAGCTGGGACTCCAGACTCCCTTTCCAGTCCTCTGCTCATCTCTTTTGTCCACAACAAGCAAAGAGTTGATAATTCTGTGAGTCTGAGATAGGGCTGTCAAGGCTTGCCATATGTAATGACTAGATAGGAGGGAGGAGGGTGGAGACCTTTAGCAACTTAGACATGTAATGGAGCTAAGATCAAGGCTGGAGTTGGTATTGGGAAGGAAAATAGAGTTCTTTACAAATTCAAATTGAACCTGGCTATTTAGCACAGCTCAGGGGGCTTTGCAAAAAAACAAAACTTTGCTAGATTTTCTCAAGAAGGGCTGCAGTAGGAAGAGAGTGAGGAGAGGGGATCTGGTAGGACAGTCTGGCAGTCAAACTTGATCTGTAAATTCTACCCCCAACAGCTTCTGCAGCTTTGGGGAACAGGAAGAAAAGGATCTGGCAAGAGCCTCTGGATTGCATGTAAGGGCAATTCACTCACCAAGAGTCCCAGAGACGATGTCAATCTTGTGCATAATTCCATCACGTTCCCCAATCCCAGCACCTCGGGACCCATACAGCCCTACTGCATGGACCTCATCCACGAAGGTCAGGGCCCCATACTGGTGGGCTACATCACACAACTCTTCAAGGGGACAGATGGCACCTGAGCAAAGACAAAGCAGAGTGCTTAAGAGATGGTTCCTTTGCCAATGTGGAATTTCCCATGTATCCCTACCTGGGGTTGGAAAAAATTGTTATAGAGAAAGAGGGGTATACACTTTCATTTGAGATGATCACACACTTCTTTACATGCACCAACCATTTGTACTCACCAGCTTTGGCTCTATGTGTGTGTATCTGTGTGTGTGTGCGTGTTTAAATAAATTGGGAAAACCCCTCATCTTTTGATTTAGGTTATTACAGTTCTAATTTCAGACCCCATTCATCCCTTGGCCAGGTACTTCTAACAGCTGTCAATGTCTCATTCTTCACTGGCCCTCCTTTAATCTTTCTGGATTTGTTACTATCTTCATTTTTGTCTTCATTTCTATCCTTATTTTTCTGTTTCTGCTTCTTCTCTCTTCTTCTTTCCTTTTCTTTCCCTTACTTTCCCCTTTCTATTTCTGTTTGTGCACCATTGTGTCTGTCTTTCTTCAGACTTTCTCTGTACTCTTGTGTCTGTGCTTCTTTGTGCTTCTGTTATTTTGTATTTTCTAGGTCCCCATGGGACTGTTTCTCTCATCTTTGCCAATGCAGTTTCCCAAGGGATCCTTAGGCAAAGTCATAATCTATGAAGTGAGAGTGAATTAGAAGTAATCATTTTCAATAGATTTATCATTTTCCATATTATTCTAGACATTATGTAGGTTGACAAATTATTCATAGATCTTCAAATGACTGTAAATCTCATGAAATAGACTTCGAAGCCAGTCTTAATATTGTAAGAATCCACAGCATTTTCCATTCTTTTACTCCTTGGCATATAGGAGAAACTTCAGAAAGGAGAAACAGGTGCTTCAGACCAGGAATAAAGAATGTAAGCAGTTGGTTGGACAACATGACAGGAAAGAAAAGAATGTGATGTTTCAAGTATCATTTCAAAGGGAAAAGTTCATTCTTGTAATTGACAGTTTAGCAGAGTTTCTACCATAAATAAAATGGAGCCATTCATTTGTAAATGTAAATAGTATGATCCCAACGTAATTTTCACTAGAGAAATAGTGAATTTGAATAGTCTTAATGCTAAAATATACAAATATGATAGTTTTACTTTATTACTGGTTGGAGAAAGGTGGGTGTGGTCATGGAACTAATTAATTACATACATTCATGTATTTCTCCCAGCTATTCTCTTAATACCTCCATGTTGTAAACAGGCTAACTGTGATACAGAACAATTTAAAAACTTGCCAAAGCTACTGAATTGTTCTGTTAGGATTTGAATATGGACAATTTGGGATTCAAGCCTATGTATACAATTATTATATGATGCTCATTACACTTAGGATAGCAAATCAGGGAATACTTTGGACCTTCTCTTGTTTCAGTTGTAAAAGGGACAAAATGAGGACCTTGTACTGTGAATATATCCAGAAGAATGTACTTAAATAACCTGACTTCTGCTCAACAGGGACAGCAATAGAAAGCTTTGAGCCTTGTTGCATCTAGGAAATAGAAAGGCACAGTGACATATTTCGATTAACACAAAATACATGGAATGGCTTCCATCATCTCCAATTTTACAATCAGATATTTTACCTTGGGGAACATTGATGCCCAGAGAGTTAAAGAGTTGTTCAAGTTCACAAAGATAAATGTCAGATGTGGGGTTTGAACCCAGGTCTGTGATCTGAAAAACTATTTTGATTCTAATGCTTCATATTTGACCTTAGGAGAAATCCTAGGTAATAATTTATGAATGTTTCCATTGTAGAAGCCAGACACAGATGATTGCTTTGCACATCATTTCTAGTGAAATGAGTATTGTGCAAGGAAATTGAAGTTATACATCCTTGGTGAAAATATGTTTGACACCAATTTCCTGAGCCAACTAAAACAGAATTTGATATCATCTGTGAACTTTACTTTCTTTACTTGTAAGATGAATGTAATTACGGCCTCTATCTTTTGGTGTCTATTAGCTGTAAGACTGGGTAAGTTACTCCAATTGAAACCACTGTCCCAGTTTCTCATAGAAAAAGAAATAAAGGTAATAATAGCACCTGTGTCATAGAATTGTCATGAAGAGTGAATGAATTAGTAGATATAAAATAGTAATATTTTTGCATGGCATGCAATTAACACTTTATAAGTGTTAATTATCATATCATCATTGTCCCCAACATATCATCATCATCATAGTCATCATCATCAAGGTTTTTGTGAGATACATATTAGTAAACATATTCATTCACACATATACGTACCATCCATGGAATGAACAGTCTCAAATGCCACAATTTTGGGTGTTTTAGGATTAGATTTCTCTAGAAGTTTCTTCAGATGATCAGGGTCATTGTGTCTGAAGACAAACTTGGTTGCTCCACTATTGCGAATGCCTTGGATCATGGAAGCATGATTGCCTGCATCTGAGTAAATCTCACATCCTGAGGGAACCAAATGTGTAATTCTTAAGCTTCTTTCTCAGTATACCCACTTCAAACTTTAGGTGTGACATATCAGGGAAAAGGTGTTCCCCCTCCCCTCCTTTCTTGAAGATCCTTCCCTGCTTCCTCCTCCTCTAGAAATCTTTGTGACACTCATTCCTCCCTTGCCCTGAATTCTGACCCTTACTTTCTTCCTGTCATTTGATTTTTTTTGTATGCTGGCCTTGGGGCTTGAACTCAGGTACTGGGGCTGTTCCTGAGCTTCTTTTGCTCAACACTAGCACTCTACCACTTGAGCCATAGTCCACTTATGGCTTCTTTTTGTGAGGGGAGTAGTTAATTGGAGAAAAGAGTCTCACTGACTTTCCTGTCCAGGCTGGCTTCAAATCATGATCCTCAGATTTCAGCCTCCTGAGTACAAGTATGAGCCTGGCACCTTCCTATCATTTCTAATTCCTCCCTGGCTTCTCACTGTCTTGGAGTAGAGATAAAAATTAATTTGACAAGAATCTTTAAAGTTTCTTGAAGATAGGGCCTAGGTTCATTCTCTTCAACAAATACAATTAAGGTTTACAGTGGGGTTAATCTGAGGGTATATCTGTAAACCAGGATGATGCTAGATTTTTCCTGGTCTGAAATCATACCTTTTTCAGGTAATCTATCTGCTTTAACAGTTACAGGAATGAATACTTATTAGGCTTTTTCCATTGGAAAAATGCTCATGACAAGTTAGAACAAGGACAGATAATGTCCATGACATCTATTTACTTTACTATACAAGAGAGAAAACGAAGGCCTTTCTTTAGAATATGAGGTTACAGAGAATTTTTTACTGGGAGGGCAAGTGAGGTGGGAAATTGGTACATTGTTGACTTTTGGATATTGGAAATTATACTGACATTAAAGAAAAGAGACTTTTCCTAAGAGTATGAGATAACTTCTACTTAAGAAAATGTCATGGTTTCTTGAAGGACATATCTTGGAGTTTCCTCAGAGCAAGAATAAAATCATTTTATCTTTATATCCTTTGTTTCCAGTATAAGATTTAAGTATACAATATGTGCTAATGAAAATGACTGGTTTAAGACTGGGTACTTACTGTCAGCTCATGCTTATAATACTGTCTGCTAAAGAGGCTGAGATCTGAGGATTGTGGTTTGAAGCCAGCCCAGGCAGAAAAGTCCATGAGATTTTAAATCTCCAATTAACCATCCAAAAGCCAGAAGTTGGGGTGTGGCTCAAAGTGTTAGAGTGCTAGACTTGAGCAAGAAAGATAGTGTCCAAGTCCTGTGTTCAAGTCCTAGTACCAGGACACACCAAAAATACTGTTGCTAGGCACTGGTGGCTCACACCTGTAATCCTAGCTACAGGAAGGCTGAGGTATGAGGATCTTGGTTGAAGCTAGCCAGGGCAGAGAAGTCCACAAATCTATTATTTATAATTAACTATCAAAAACTGGAAGTAGAAGTGTGGCTCAAGTGATAGAGTACCTATCTTCAGGAAAAAAAAAGCCAAACAAGAGAACAAGGTCCTAAGTGCAAGTCCAATATAAGCACAAAAACTGAATAGATTATAGGGTACAAAGAAAATTATGTAGGTTCACTAGATTAGTGTGGTGGTAAAAGAAAGGGCAGAAATTAGCCAGGTGCTCGTGGCTCATGCTGTAATCATAGCTACTCAGGAGGCTGAGATCTGAGGATAGCAGTTCAAAGCCAGCCCAGGCAGGAAAAGTCTGTGAGACTCTTATCTCCAATTAACCACTAGAAGATCGGAAGTGGTGCTGTGGCTCAAGTGGTGCTGTGGCTTCAGCTCACTTTGAGCTGAAGAGCTGAGGGACAGCACCCAGGCCCAGATTTCAAGCCTCATGACCGACCCCCACCCCCCAAAAAAAGAAATGGCAGAAATTGAATTTTAATGGTTAAAGAGGAGGGGAATGACAAAAGAAATCTGAGAAATGTTGACTTTATTTGAGATCATAGATGACCTCAGAAAACGATTCCAAGAAATAATTGTGATAGTGTGCTGAAGAATCCACAGGAGGTGAGGCAATAGATTACAAACTCAGTGTCTTCTTCCAGGCAGTTTGCTTCTTATAGGGATAGAGACAGGTTAGTAGCTACAAAATGATGAGGAGATGAGGCAATATGTATTTTCTAAGACGCAAGAGAATTGAACATGTTTAAAAATAGAGAGTGGCTGAGGATATAGAAGACTATGAGGAAACTGATCAAGGTTGCTGAGTAGATAGTGGGGAGTGGGACACAGAACCAGTGGAAGGATTAGTCAACAAGAAAAGAGGCATCTCTTCCATTGTGACAGGAAACAGTGAGGAAAGAACAGGTGAAGCTGCATGTGAATTTGTAGGTATTTTGTGGTTTGCAGTTGCTTGCTGTTTGTTGTTTTTACTTCCAGCAGGCTGGAAGGGGCAGGGAAGGTTGGGGATAATGGGAAGGTCAAAACTGCCCCCAGAGACTTGGATAATTGCCTAGGCAAACAGGATTGCCAGACAACATAGAGGGTAGAGTGGAATGATTTGTTAATGGTTTCCTTCTCAGCAGTTGTATGAGCCTAGGATCAACATGGCAGAATGTGAGAGTGTTATTCATTTGTGGCTGAGCTGTGTTGGGAAAATGACAAGGTATGATAAATTGATGAGGTTACTGATTGAGAATATGTGGGGGAATATGTGATTTAGTGTGTATGTAAATGGTCGCCTTTATGCACAAGGAGAGATGTGTCTTTCATTGTAACAAAAGAATGAGGAAAGGTAGATGAACAGAGAAGTTGATAGATCTAATGTTAATAAATAAGGAAATCATACCTGGTGGCTTTTGTATTATTTGGGCAGGAGATGTGGGTTATTTGGTAAGGTTTTAAAGGGGAAAGAAGGTTTGGGAAAATTTCTGTGGAGAAATAAAACTATTTATTGTATTAAGGGCCCTGTTGAGCTGGGAGTGATGAATTCATGGTGCTATTATGCTGTGAGGTTGGATGATGTTCCCTGATACTCTACTAAATCCAGGTATGGAAGGCATGAGAGGAGAAGGTTATAATCCTCTTTTTTGGAGGATATGAAAGGTAGGTAAAAAGGAGGAATAATGGGAGCACGTGAACTCAGAACAGAGGGAATGGTCTATTGCTGCAGTGAGACAGCATACTGTGCTGTAGGGTATCAGCCTTGACACAAATCTCAGGCCACTGACTTACCTGGCAGGATCTTGGCCATTGTGAAGAGAGTAGAGTCATTGGCCACAAAACAGGAAGAGAAGAGCAGGGCTGAATCCTTCTGGTGCAGTTCAGCCAGCTCCTGTTCAAGCTCCACATGAAACTTACTGGTGCCTGAGATATTGCGGGTACCACCAGCTCCAGCTCCATGATGTTGCAGGGTCTCCCTGGTCCAGAGGAAGCAGAAGAGAGACAAGGAAAAGAACAACAGAAACGCTATCAGGTGTGAAGCCTTTTCCAGATGTTACAGTGGTCAGTGTTGATTTAGGAAACCTATATGAATTGTGTCCTATGTGATTCAGTAGAGGAAAGACAGGAGACATGGGACCTTTTCGGGACTGAGGCACTCAGAGATGTTGTGGAAAGTGGAGAGAAACCAAATAGAACTTGAACCATTGGAAAATTTAAAGAGAGGGTCACAGGCTATCTCTGGCAATGCTCATTCTACAGTTAGATAAGAACTCATGAACAGTAGACTTTGATTGTTTTCTCATCCTCCACAATACCAGATATTCAGGAGTTTAGAAATTTGTGGTTGTGTTGACTGATTTAGCTTATATCTGAGTAGATAGCCTGAAAAACTTGGGCCAAAAGAGTTATAGTAGAAATCAGGTTTCCACTGCCAGCTCTGCCTTTCCCTTCCATGTGTACCTCATGATCGTCTATAGATATCCCCCACAGTTTGTGAACCAACTCTACTACTCACTGTGTTGCTTGCAAGACCCGAGGGTGCCTGCTCATGCCCAGGTAATCATTACTACACCAAACAGACACATCCTTTGAGGCCACAGATGCATCGGTGAAGTGTTGCGCAAAGGGGTATGCATCAGCCCAGCGGTTCACAGTCTTGAATACACGGTAAGTGTGGTCCAGTTTCTTTTCCATGATCTTATCTCTAAAGAATTGATCATAACCAAAGACATGGTCTCCTGCAGGAGTAGAAATGGGAATGAAAATAATGTATTTCAAATCTCTCTTTTTTTTTCTGTCAGTCCTAGGGCTTGAACTCAGGGTGCTCTCCCTGGGATTTGGCTCAAGGCTAGTGTTCTACTAATTAAGCTACAGCTACACTTCCAGCTTTTTGGAGGTTAATTGGACATAGGAGTCTCACGGACTTTCCTAGTTCAGGCTGGCTTTGAACTGTGATCCTCAAATCTCAGCCTCCTAGGTAGCTAGAATTTATAGGCATGAACTACTGGCACCTATATATCCATATTGTTGGCTTTGGGTTTTCCAAATATTTGTACTACCACTGTTTCTCTGGATTACATTAACTCTCCACTATTTCATTCAACTGTACTTTTGTTTATTCACTCATTCAGTAATTAATTTACACATTTCACTCAGGCTTCCTACCCTTGGCATGACCTCATCCCTCCTCCAAGGATTAGTGCAGAACCTTCTAACTGGAATTACTACTTCCAGTCTCGATGGAAGAAGCACTGACAGATCTAGTTTATAGATATATCTCTGTCACTTACTAGTTATGTAGCCTTGAGCAAAGCATAAATCCTCTGTCTCTGTTTTAATGTCCTTATTTGTAGACTGGACTAATAATACTTCTTTGCAAAACTGAGAACATCTGGTAACAAACAGTATGTAATGAACCTGAACTAACACCTGGCACATAGTAATAGTATCATTACTACTATAGTAACAATAGTTAATCAAAAAGATAATATTGAATTATATTATCATGACTAGTTTTTAATGAATGTCTTATAGATATGAAGTCCATTTTCAGGAACTTTAAAAATGTTATTTTATTTATTCCTCACAGAAACCATATATAATAAGTTCTATTAACATCTCTGTTTTATAGATGAAGGAACTGAGGCATGAGGCATGAAGAGGCATAACTTTTCAAGGTTATATAGCAAGTAAGTGTCCAGCAAGTAAGTGACATACTAGGTTTTTATGAAAAGGACTGGGCAATGGTGGCTCACATCTGTAATCCTAGTTACTCAGGAGGCTGAGATTTGAGGATCTCAGTTCAAAGTCAGCCTGGGCAGGAAAGTCCATGAGACTCCTATCTCCAGTTAGCCACCAAAAAGTGGGAAGTGGAGCTGTGGTAGAGTGCTAGTCTCAAAAAAAATGCTCAGAGACAGCATTCAGACTCTGAGCTAAGCTTCAGGATCTGCACAGAAAAGGTGAGGCTATGTAGTTTCTTTGAGTGTATTTATATGTGGATAAAACTAACATGCTGAGGCGGCAACAATGCTTGATAAGAAATGTACTCATTGGGGTTGGGAAGGTGTCTCAGTGGTAGAGCGCTTGCCTTGCATGCCTGAGGCCCTGGGTTCGATTCCTCAGCACCACATAAGCAAAAAGAAAAAAGCTGGAAGT
>NW_012267437.1:1106773-1160619 GCF_000151885.1 Dipodomys ordii
ATGTTAGAAACAATCGCAAGAAAGAAAAAAAACATTTGAATCCTTATCTTTGGGTTCATTTTGCCTAACATCAACTCATCTGACCATTTCTGCTTGTGCCTTGACATTTTCATATGAACTTTCCTAATTGTTAGACACTGGTGTTTAGTATGACTTGAAATCTTGTGGTTACAATTTATACATTCTACTCTGCCACACAATGTTCTACCTCACAGTAGACTTAAAACAATGGAGCCAGCTAGCTATTCATGGACTGAAACCTCTAAAATCATGTGCCAAAATAGAATTTTTATCTTGTATGTACGTTTTCTCAAATATTTTGTTACTACAACAAAACACTGACAAACATAGCATATATATGTGTGTGTATATATATATATATATATATATATTATATAGCCTAAAAAACAAACTTAGACTCATATTTTACATGCTGCTTGTATCTTGCTTTTCCCATGTAGCAAGATGTCTTGGAAATTATTGCATTGCTGCTGCAGTTGTCTCACTAATATGAGATTGGATGGAAATTCATGCAAGAGGAAATGTGTGGTAAGCATTTTTAACAGACAGGTCTTTGAATTCTATTTCCCCTTCTGCCCTGCTAGTGACCTCTTCTTACCTCCTCCAGCTTTGGTTGTCTTAAGATGGATTTGAGAACAGGTTGGTCCTTGGGTGGCCAGGATGGGACAGCGTCCACTACCAAATAGGAATGGATGAGCCTTGACCACTTTACTCAAGAGGTTTGTGGGACCTCGGGCAAGCACTGGGCAGCACTGTAGCAACACAGCTGCTGCCACCATCTTGATCCCGAAGTCCTGCAGAAAATATAGAAGAGATGAGATTCCATTATGACAGCTTGGCCACAAGCCAGGGATCACTCCTATGTTTGATTCTTTGACTTTAGCTTTCCATCCAAAGCTTAGTGCTTTCCTCAGAGACAGGGAAAGGATTTCTAATATTATCAGAACAGTAAGAAAGCCTGGACTCAGATTCAGATTCTGCCACTCTGTGATTATGGGGATCATTGAAATGTATTTGTGTGTGGCAGGATGAGAGTTGATACAACCAGCTTTAATGAATACTTGAAGCAAGGAACCTTTTTAAGAATATCATTCTTAGCCAAGTGAAGACTGATACAGATCCTTAGACTTGTCCTAGAGCATTTCCTAAGAAAGCTCTGCCAGAGACGGAGTAGAAGCTCAAAACCAGTTTTCAGCTTAAAGAGATCCAGGGAGCAATAAGAAAGGAGGTCCTAGGGCATTCAGACTATGTACTACCAGGCTGATACTGTCCTATTTTGGGATTTTCTCTTGACATTTGGATAAACTCAGATAAAGGAGGAGATGAAAGAAAGACTCAAAGAGTCTGGAAGACGAGGAACAAAGATATTGCCTATGGGTCAGAAGAAAAGGCAGAGACCAAGACAAGAAAGAAAGGTGCCAGAGAGAATATCAGGAAAAGAGAAACCAAATGAAACATAGCACTCAATGGATATTTATTGAATTTTGGAGCGAATGAATGAATGAGCATGATCGCAAATAGGGGAAGATAAGAGAATTATGGGAAGAACCAAAATTGAAGATTAGGAAAGATCCAAGAGGGAAAACAGAGAAAGAAAACAAAGGCATGGTCTCAGTAGAATTAAATTAGAAGAGCAGAAATTGTGGGTAAGAAAGAGAAGGAAAAGGGAAAGGTAGAAATGAGAGGAGACATGAGGAAGAAGGCAGAAAGACAAAACAAGATAGTAATGGGGAATTCAGAAGAATAGAGAAAAAGTAAGATAAGAGAAAGAGAAAATGAGAGAGGGGGAGAATGAATGAATGAAGGAATAAAAATACAAAGAGGATCACAAAAGGAACATGACGAATGATCCAGTAATTTAGAGGAATATACAAAGACTCATAAAACTGAACAGGAGAGAAAATAATCCAAAGGGAACAGAGTCAGTAAGACTCAAAGGTAAAGGAGAAATTCTGGGGAGGCTTGAGCAATAAAAGAGGTAGGGGGATAGGAGTTATGACACAAATAAAGAAGATGAGAGAGCAGTTGAGTGTTCAAAAGAGGTGGGCAGAGTAAAAACAAAAGATTAATGATAGAAATGGAGGCACTAAAGGGGGAGGAGGAGGAAAAACTGAGATATACCAAGGGAAAGACAGCTAGAATAAGCAAGAAGGGAAAACAAATTGAAAGAAAAATGGCAAATTATGAAGCCAGAGTCAAAGGGTCAGACAAGATAAGGAGAGATAGAAGAATGTGGGAAGACTAAGACTCTAACACTGCCAAGAAAGCTACTGCATAGAAGTGAACAGCATCCTCAGTGTATAAGCCATCTGCTGTGAGAAACTGATGAGAAAGAGGAGCTCATGACCCCATTCTCAGTTGGCATTCTCTCACCTCCCTTCCTCCTTCCCTGATTTCAAAGAGAAAGAGCCTTCTTATTACACAAAGCATCCTCTTATTCTGTATTTCTGTTACTCTCACAGGCTGTCATAGCAGCCTGGGTTACTTTGTAGGGCCTGGAGATATGGCCCCTGAAATTAGGAAAGGCAAAAGATTCCTGAAACAACTAAACATAGTAAGTTTTCAATAAGTATTAGCTTTTCTTATTTAAATTCCAGCCCCCTATTTCCTTTGTGTAATTTTTTTTGACAAGTCACTCCCTTTGTTTGGATCTTTCATCAGCTGTCAAATGTGAGGTAATTTTGTCTACCTCACATAGTTGGTCTTGCATTTGATCCAATGCCTACTTCATATTTGTAGATAAGAATTTCCCTTCCTTTGCCTGCCCAGTAAGGCTAAAGCCCCTAGGCCTGAGCCTGCAGAGCACAGATAAAGCTCCCCGAGTTTATCACTATTGGGGTCTGAACACTCCCCAAGATGAGTCCAGGGTGTGGGAGAGAAGAGGAGCCTCTTCCTGGAATCACGTCTGAGCATCTGGCTGAGGCTGGCTCTGGCTATTGAAGCTGAGCTAAGATGGATGGCCAAAGAGTCCCCCAGAATCAACACAGCAATAGCAACATTGAACTATGTAGTGAGAGGGGAAGCCCCCAAGATTGGAAGCAAAATCTAGTTCTGCCTTAGAATGATGGTAGAATAAGGCCTATCCTCTCTATATAAAACTGAAGAAGTTTAGTATACTCATCCTCTCTAATGAGGTTTTTTTTTTGAGGGCGGGGTGACAGTCCAGGGGCTTGAATTCAGAGCCTAGGTACTACTATCCTTGAGCTTTTTTTAGCTTAAGCCACAGATCTACTTATAATATTTTGGAGGGTAGTTACTGGGAGACAAGCCCAGGCTGGCTTTGAACCATGATTCTCAGATCTTAGCTTCCTAAGTAGCTAGGATTACAGATGTAAGCCACCAGTGCCTGACCTCTAATAAACTTTTGACCATGATGTGCTCAGGGTCCTGGGGATATATAGACTATGTGAAATTCATTGTATTCTCAAGTTTATTTAAGCTCTGCTTCCAATTTTACTTCTTCGTGTACTCTTTCCCTGGAATCTACTCTTCTTTCACTCTGTCTGGACGTCATTATGATTCATAATTTTGTAAGCTAGGTACATTAGGCACTAGGTCCATTCCATGCCACTTCCTACCATGAGACTATAGAGAATAAAATTGAATTAGGAAGGCAATTTTGGTGATTTAAGGTATTAAGAGCACAGATTCTGGAGTAAAGCTACTTGAGTTTGAATCCTGGATTCACCATTCACTAGCTCTGGGATCTTAAGAGATTGACTTTCCTGCTATATATCTTCTAACTATAAAATTTAGATATTATAGACCAGTTGCTTCACAGTGTGTTGTAAAGACTCAGTAAAATAATCTATATGAAGTAGTAAGAAGACTACCTATTCCCAAATATATACTAAAAAAGTGTTAATAATTATTTTCTCTAATTTTCTATGTAGGAAAAATGAAGGTACAGCTAAAGAAAATCACATCATGAATATGACAAACAAAGCCTGGAAAGCTAGTGACTTGATTCTTGTCTCAGTCCCGTGATAACTTACTGTGTGTATTTGGGATCTGTATTTATCCCTTCTCCACAAATATTACACTAGGTAATTTCATAGATCTCACTTGATCCTGATATTCAGATACACATTCAGTGACTTATTCAGTCTTCATGAAGACCCTCTAGTTAGAAAACGAAGACCCTAAGGGACTTTGGTAAATCTCTAGGCCACAGAGCCTAGTAAATGAAAGGAGCAGGATTTTAACTGAGGCAGACTGTGCCGAAAGAGCACTATATATTAATTACTATGGTCCATGATTCAAATATTATTACATATTTTTGTAACTGGGGGCCTAACTCTAGATGCTCTACTCTGCCCACTAACACAGATCCCCTTCTAGAACAATGCCTTTGCCAAAAGAGCCAAGATCCAACTAAAGTAAGATTTTAGGCACTAGTAAAGATTTATTCAGAGCTGGGTGCTGTTGGCTCATGCCTATAATCCTGGCTACTCAGGAGGCTGAGATCTGAGGATCACAATTCAAAGCCACCCCAGGCAGAAAAGTCTATGAGACTTATCTCCAATAAACTGCTCAGAAAAAGCTGGAAATGGCACTGTGGCTCAACTGGTAGAGCACTAGCCTTATGCAAAAGCAGCTAAAGGACAGTGCCCAGGCCCTGAGTTAAAGCCTCAGGACCTGCACACACAAAAATGATTTATTCAGTCCTCTGTTCCACCACTCAAGCATTTGTACATTTTACTATGTGTACAAATGCTTTTTAGGGTTCTACTTAAAACAATGCTTTCAATCACAGAAAATAGTGAAATTTCAAGCCAAGTTATGGATCAAAGGGTTTCCCTGTATCCTTACAATTCCTTTTCATGCCAGGCACCCAATCAGCAATCCCAAATGTCATAAGGGCCAACCACAGCTTAACCCAAGCAGAGAAACCAGAAACCATCCATTACAGCATTCTTTGATCCCGTCCCTTTATTTTGTGCTCTGATTTGCAAGCATCAATTAGGTCTGGAAAGTAATCAGTTACTTCTCTTCAGGAGTTGGAGGCATCAGGCTTTACCTCCCTTCTTAGTACACTGATCCAACCACTGAAGATAATATTTTAAATACCTGGAATAAGAGAATCAGAAACGCTCACCTATCTTACCAATTATCAATTCCCCTAAATCTTTCCTTACCGAATTGTTCATTTCTATCCCTTTCATTTCCCTTTATATTTTCCTTCTTAAATCTAGTCCCCTAAACTATGACTTGTCAACTTATGCCCTTGGTCAAGTAGAGAGAAGGGAATTAATAGAAGAAGGAATGGAGAATTGTTGGAAGAAATATTAAGACATTCTTCTCTATAAAAAAAAAACAAAACAAAATAGTAAGCTGGGTTCCAGTGGCTCACACCTATAATCCTAGCTACTCAGGAGGCTGTGGCTGTTCAAAATCAGCACAGGCAGCCAAGTCTCCATGACACTCTTACCTCCAATTAACCACCAGAAAACCAGAAGTGGAGCTGTGGCTCCAAATGGTAGAGTGCTAGCCTTGAGGAAAAAGATCTCAGGAATAGCACTTGGGCCCTAAGTTCAAGCCTCATGACCAACAGAAAAAGAAAAAAAAAGAAATAGTAGGACAGGAAGAAATAGAAAGAAACAGAGAGACAGAGACAGAGATACAGAGTTAAGAATAAGAGACAGAAAAAGGAAAAGATGTTAAGAGAACTTAGTGGAAGGAAAAATAAGAGAAAGCAAGTATTGGAGAGTAGGCGAAATAATGTCAGAAACTACTAACAGAGAGAAATGGGAAAAGAAGCAAAAACCCATTAACAGGGAAAGATAGGAAGAGACAGACAAAAAGAAAGTGACAGACTTTTTAAGAAACAGAATGTCAGATTTAGTCAGACAATAGTGTATGTAGCACTGAGGTGGACAGGTATACTCAGAGAGAAGGTGCCAGGCTAGAAACAGCTCTTACCTGTTGCCCTGCACTGAGGACGAACGGAAGACGGGTGAGTGCAGTGAGTTAGGACTTGGTGTTTATCCCTGGCTTTGGCTGAGCTCCACCCACCCCGCCTTCTTCTAGCCTGGCTTTCATTGGTCTCAAAAGTATCTCAGGGCCCTGTTAGAGATAAAAACAAAGTAATTCCCCCCACTCTGGATTTTACCCTCCCCCAGCTCTCGCTGTTGCCTCTCTGCATTCTCTTCTAAGGTAGTGAGATGAGCTCAGACTATCCATATAGAATCAGGGAAGGCATCTTGAGTAAAATTATCTTTCTGACCTTCCATTTCTTCAACCACAAAAGTAATGCAATCAACCCCAGAATAAATGTAGCACAAGTTGAAAAGGCTCTGGAGATAGTCCTGGAATCAAGTTTTGTGCTTATGAGCTGTAACAACTTCCACAGAATACATCCTAAGATTATATAACAATTCAATAACATCATGTATAGAAAACAGCACAGTTCCTGTCCAGAGAAATAACAGTGAATGTTAATGGAATGCTTACTGTGTAGCAAACTCTTTGTTAATTGCTTTACATGGATTAATTTAGCCCCCATAATGACATTAAGGCATAAATATTATTATCCATGAAGAAACTGAGACTCAGAAAGGTGAAGCATCTTACTGATAATTAGCTAACTAGAAATTACATGGCCTCAACCTGGGAAGTCTGCCATCAGGATCTACACTCTTCTTTTCCTTTCAGAATATATAATTAAAGAATATATAATTGAAGTTCTCTGTCTTCTCTTTTCTAATTCTTGCCCTCATAAAAAGAATAATGAAAGGTGTAACATTGATCATGATACATTGTACTCATAAACTGACATATTGATTTGAAATCCATTTGTACATTACTTAAAGCTATTTAAAAATGAAAAAAAACATGAAAGAAAGAAAAATTGTGAATAAATTTTCACTCTCAGTTCTCATTCTCTGTTTCTTTTTAAGCCTATGGCAATGGAACTGTTATAACCAGACAATTTCATCTCAAAAGCCGATTGTCATCGTTAATATTATAACTACATAAACAAGATCATAGCCTGCATATTATCTACAGTTTCCTTTTCCAGTTTGGCCATATGCCAATATACCCCAGAAGTCTTTCCATGTATATTCACTGTTGGTGGAATTACATTATGGAGGTCTGGATGCACTATAATTTATTTAAACACTTCCTTGTGGAAAATTTAGGTTATTCCCAGGGATTTCCCTCCTCTATTATAGATAATGCTGCAATTAGTAGCTTTGGGCATGCACAAATGGTTTTTTCCCTGTCGGTTGTGGGGCTTGAACTCAGGGCCTTTGCACTCTCTTTGAGCTCTTTTTGCTCAAGGCTAGGCTAGTGCTCTACCACTTTGAGCCACAAATCCACTTCTGGTCTTCTGGTGGTGGTTAATTACAGATAAGAATCTCACAGACTTTTCTGCCCAGACTAGCTTTGAACCATGATCCTAAGATCTCAGCCTCCTTAGTAGCTAGGATTACAGATGTGAGCTACCAGTGCCTGGCTCAGCACAAGAGTATTGTTATATGGTATCATCCTACAAAGAAAGAAGCATTCCTGGGTCAAAAAATAAAAATATGCCTTTTATATATGTTATACATCTCTAATAATTATGTATTCTGTTTTTGTATTTTCTCACACTTACCAATACCATTTGTTACCAGTTTAACTGTTTTAAGCACAAAAAGTGACATTGTGATTTATATTTAATTTTTAATAAGATTGGCTTTTTTCATGTTTCTTGTTGTCTTTTGACCACCTGATCTTCTTTTTTGTCCATTTTTAGTTCAATTTTGTCCATTTTAGATTGACAGTAAACTGTAGTGGGTAGAAAGTATATGTTGTGGAGTCAGCTTTGCCCATGTTATTTTACTTATTAGCTATGTGGTTCCCTAAGTGTCAGTTTCTCATCTGTAAACGAAATTGTCATAGAACCTATCCTATAGGATTGTTATTAAGATATCTAGATTATTTTTTGTAGGTTTTTTTACATTGTAAATGACTTTTAAATTGTATGGCCATTAACCCCCTTTCAGTGTATCCATTGCTCCATCTGGATTTATTCATTAATTCAACAAATATTGATTGTTCACAGGTACTGGTGATGCAGCTGCATCAAATTTAACGACTTGGGTATATCATGATGTATTTAACCATTTTCTAAACTTGAAGATCATCTCCAGATCTTCTAGAAGGTATTTCAAATAGAGTTTCAGTAACCCTCAAGCTCCAGTTCTTTATTAGGCCAGCCATTTTCTGCATTGGCTATTGGCTATTGAATGGGAAGCCCTCTCTAACCCTCACACTGAATCTGGTCCCCTCTCCTGTACTCCCACACATCACTCTATACTATCAATACCCTGTTTTATGTCTTCCTATCAGTTTTTGAGCAGTTGGAGAATAGAGATCCAAAATCATTGGCAAGTCAAACTATCAGAAATGGATGGATGCTGTATTCAAATTGCATTTTCTCAGATCCTTCCACTCCATTCTGCCTATACACAGGAAAGCGACAAACCTCTAAGATGACTCAAAGAAGACTGTATAATGCCCAAATGGAGGCATTAGGAAGGATGCTTGAGCCTCTCTATACTATTCTTGTTTCATATGAGCATCAACATTCCTCAGCATGACTTTAACTCTCACCTCTCCTTCCCTCCCTCCCTCCCTTCCCTCTGTGATGGTAGTCATTTGGTTCTCATCTCCTTGAGAGACAGTGCTCTCTGGAGAATGAGTTTCAGTCTCAGATCCTCATGAGGCTTATTTTGGGTGCAGGTCCTGGGGCTTCAACTGGTATCTGGGGCTGTCTCTGAGCTTCACTTGAGCCACAGTGCCATTTTCAGTTTTCTTTTAGTAGTTTATTGGTGATAAAGTCTCATGGACTTTCCTTCCCAGGCTGGCTTTGAACCTTGATCCTCAGATTTCAGATTCCTGAGTATCTAGGATTACTGGTATGAGACACCAGTGCCCAGCTTTTTCTGACGGAGTACATCTCTGAATCTCTGTTCCAGCCTTCCCTCTCACCCTGAATTGATTTGTTCTGTGTCTTGGCGACTTCCTTCCTGCCTACAAATTCCTCTGAGATTAGTGGGCAAGTTTGACTCATTTCTACATCTCCAGTGTCAACCTGGCAATAGACTTTAGTGATTTAAGGTTTTTCAACTTTTCACTGTGAAATTGCACTACAGTGACTATTACAGTCATTTTGTCTGCATCTTAGATTTTTTAGCATTAATTTCATAAAAGCACACCTTATAAACCATAAAATCTACAGTTTTAGGTTCAAAATCCAGTGTGTATTAGTATATTTATAGAATTGTTCAGTCATTACTCAGTCCAGGGACAATGAGCCTCCAAACCAACAGCTAAAATGTTCTCTTAAGAGACACTAGGTCCTTAGAGAGTAAAATCTTTTCCCTTTAAATTTCATTTTCCCTAAATGGTTACTGTATAAAAACTGCCTTTGTAGCATATTTAAAAAGCAAAATAAGTTCTTAGAGAGTGGAGAACAGTACTCTGGAATTAAATTTAAAAACTTAGGCAGTGGAGTGCTTCAGGTTGGACAAGAAAAACATGTAAAGTTCAAATTGTAGATTTAAAAGCATAAATTTGTGCCATGACAGTGTTCACAGATGAAGGAAAATCAAAATATTCTTACTCCAACAGAAAGGACAAAGGAGATAATCCTGACTATTGGATCTCAAAACCACTGACCTAAGAAAACACTTTTGAGTTTAAACCTTAACTGATCAACCTGGGATCTGTGGCAACTCTTTTTGTAAAGGTGATGTACAGAGGGGTTACGCTGACATAAGTCAGGTAAGGAGTACCTTTATTTTTGAACAGTGTCACCCCCTCCCTCATTTTCTCCCAGTTTTTTTTTCCTTCCTGCCTCCCTCCCACCCCCAAGTTGTATATGGTTCATTTCCAACATAGTTCGCTGCTGAATTGGTTCACCCTTTGTTCCCTTTTTCTGTTTCCCCTTCCCCTCTGCAAATCAGATAGACAAAGGGTAGAAAGAAAGGTCATCTTGTGAGGCCATTTTACCTCCCCAGGTCTGAATTCAACATGAAGGCATGTGACTTCACCCAAGAATCATCCTGGGGAGGAGAGAGAGAGATGAGGGGGAAACACAGGACAGTTTATCTAAAAGCACCCATGAAACCTTCATCTGCATGGAAAAAAATTCTCAAGACAGGCCTTTGTGGGATATTTTAGCCCCACCCAGAGTCTCATATTATATGGTTTAGGATCTCAGGAGACGCTCTGAAAAACGATACTGCACACATGGAAACTTGCCTTCCTAGTTTTTTATTTTTGTCACCCACTCCTTTCCCCGGGAAACCCCATCGTTTTCCATGACCAAAGGTAACGAGTCAGTAAGGAAGGTGTGGGTTTCTTGCCTGGATGCCTGGCCAAACCTCTTTTGCATATTTCTTCTTTGTTGGTTCATTTTCTGCTTCAGCATGATGGACTGCAGGAGTTGATGTGGGGTTCATATTCACTATCGAAGGTAGGACAGGATTCAGGTACGCTTCTGGGACAAGGTTCGAATAGGGCACGGGCAAGTTGCCGCTGAACGGTGCTCCCTGGATACCATGTGGCTGGGCACTTGCTTCACTCTGTGGGGGAGGCAGGCCCCCATAGAGTCCTCCGCCGAAGGTAAACGTGGGTCTTCCAAACTCTTTCAGGTTTAGAGAGCCGTGAGCTTCCATGCGCCTCTTCTTCACTGGGACCATCACCGTTCGCCCTCTGTTCTGGAAGCAACCAAGAGAGGGATCCACATCCTCTGGATTGATTATTTCATCTTCTTCATTGAAAGTTACCCGTGAGTTCTTCCTTTTCCTCTTTGGTGTCCGAATGGTTAGCTGTCCCTCCTCACTGGCGAAGATTGGAATCCGTTTGTTGTGGGTAGTATTGAACTTCGTCAGATTATCAAGTTCCCTTTCCTCATCTCGAAGCCCCAGAAACCCCTTGAGTTCATGATCTTCTCCATTCATCTTCCCTTCTTTCACAGCGGATAGCAATGGTTGAGACTTTTTACTCAGAGTATGTGCTCTTATGAATGTGTCAAGTGAGACTAGAATCAATGGTCATTTGCTGACGCTTATGAGGTTCCAACTGAATGTGACGTAATAAAGTGTTTTGTGTGCTGAGACCAGTCAGGATGCTTGTGGTAGACCTGAAAACGTTGACTCAAGAGGAAGCATGGTGGTCAATGGCAAAGTCACACAAATCAATATTTCTCTCCCCCAAAAGTACTATTTCTTCTCATCAATAATCAGTGTCTCATTCATTCCACACAGTTCCCTGTATGCAGGAGGAATTCACCAAATTAGGGGGCTTCCAGTTTGACTAACGCTCATAGACCCTTGATCTATGTGAAAACATCCACAGGTAAACCAGGTGAGGGTTTACTTGCCCAGGTCAGGCAGTCAAACAGGGGGAGGCTAGAGCTGGAGTTCGCAGCTGCGGCCATCTTGCATCTCCGCCCCCCCACCCCGCCTCATTTAGCAGGCCTGAAGCACACAGGTGTTTGCATTTTATTTTGTTTTATTTTTGAGATACTATCTCACCACTGAGACTGGCATTGAACTTTAGATCCTTCCGCCTCTGCCTCCAAAGTAGTTCCAAGGACAACCTTGTTAATTACTAGAAGTCTGTGAAGTAATTATAGTAGATACCATGAATGTTGATTCCTCCCATTATAAGCTTTATGTCTTCCATGGACCAACCTCTTCATTAGCCTATTTACCTGTAAGTTTTCCTCCTTGTTACTACTAGAACTTTTTTTAAAGATAATAATGAGGTACAATAAGGAATAGAGAACCTATCCTGGGATTAAACTTTAGGGGAGGATTTTTTGCAGTGAGGAGTAAGTTTCTGCCATTTGCTGAGTAAAGATAATGTGCAAGCCAGCGCTCTGTGCAAATCTACCCCTGAAATAACATTTTGTGTATTCACCTGGCTGATCAAAGGAGTTCCTGTATAAAAGCTTTCAGTTATTGAGGTTTGTAAATCACAATGATAGAATTACTGGGAGCATTACAATCAAACTATTCACAGATATGGAGACAGAACATAGGTAAAATGGAAAGAACTTGGGCTTTGTCATTAGCTCCACTAGTTTACTGTCCTGTGGCTTGATTATGTAATTTAACCTCTCCACTCACTTTTCTCATCTATAAAATGATGAAATGAACACTTACCTATACTAGAACAGTACTAACACATACTAGTTTCAAATACTAGATTCCTTCTATTTCTTTCTCTTTTTTTGTGCCTATACTGGAGCTTGAAGTTAAGGGAGCGTCCTTACCTTTTTCACTCAAGGGTGGTGTTCTACTTGTGCCACAGTTCCACTTCAGGATTTTTTCTGGTTAATTGGAGATAAGGATTTTTCCTTCCTGGGCTGGCTTCAAACTTCAGTCCTTAGATCTCAGTCTCCTGAGTAGATAGGATTCCAGATGTGATCCACTGGTGTCCAGATCTCAATAGGCCTACTGTCCTATTTAATACCTGAATGGATCACAAATTCTGCCTCAACTTTACAGTCCTACTCCTATGATGAAAGGGATAACTTTAAGAAAGGGAATATAAGAGATCATAAGATCTCAGCCTCCTGAGTAGCTAGGATTATGGGAATGAGCCACTGGTACCCAGCCTATTATTTTATTGTGGTAAATATCTGTAACATAAAATTTACCATATTAAGCATTTTGAAATATGCAGTTGACTGGTATTAAGCACAGTCACACAGTCACCTTGCTGTGTGACTTTCACAGCCACTCCTCTCTAGCTTTTTTTCATCTTTCCCAAGTTTCATCTGAAATTCCTCCCAGAGTTTCATCTGCAACTCTGTGTCCATTAAATGATAACTCTTCATTCTCCCCTCTCCTCATCCTGCCCTCTTCTCAGCCCCTGGCAACAAACATTCTATCTCTATGACGTATGACTTACTCTGAGAGATCTCACTCAAATAAGTGGAGTAATACAGCATTTGAACTTTTATTCCCGGCTTATTCCATTCCACATAGGGTAATGTCTTTTTTTTTGTCGGTTGTGGGGCTTAAACTTAGGGAGTGGGTGCTGTCCCTGAGGTTTTTCACTCAAGGCGAGTGCTCTACCACTTTGAGCTACAGCACTACTTCCAGTTTTCAGTGGTTAATTGCAGGTAAGAGTCTCACAGACTTTCCTGCCCTGCCTGGTCTAGCTTCTAACCATGATCCTCAGATCTCAGCCTCCTGAGCAGCTAGCTAGCTGGCAAGGATATCATTTTGAGATTTATCCATGTAAACATGTCAAAATTTCTTCTCCTTGTCTTGTTTTGTATTCACTTGGCTATTTTTTCATTTTGATAATTTTATTTTTTCCATTAAAATGTTACAGATATGTATATATAGTATAGTATACAGCATATTTTGAAGTATATCAATAGTTAAATAGTTATAGGAATATAATAGGAATAGTTAAATCTAGCAAATTATAGGCTATTAATATTCTGTTGTATGTATGTACTGCCTTTTGTTATACATTTATTACTAAATTGGAATGTTTCCACTTTGGGGTTGTTTGACTATGTCTCAATTCCATTTGCTTCTTTCCATCTTTCCTGTGCCTCTTTATTCTAGGCTACTTTCAACTCATTCATGAACTGCTCTAACCAATCTCCTAACCATAAAAGAGCTAGCTTTTCATATACTAAATGTAAAATTTTCAAATATCAAATGTTAAATCTAAATTTACTTCAAGCATCAAACCGAGTATGTGATGAAATTCCAAAATCTCTAAAAAATCTGACTCCACATTAAAATTTATCAACTGAAAATTGATAACTTGACTATGTCTAGTAACACAGGACCTCAGTGAATATATGCTGGGTCTAACAGTGTTGAGTCTATTGTGTCACAGAAAACCAGCAATGAATTTCATTTCTTTTCAGTTTTCATACAAGTCTTGTTCATTACTGGTGGGTAATACATTTAAACAATGACTTCGCTACTATAGCACTGGTAACTAGATAAACCAACTCAGCTAGAAACAAGCTCACAAGTAAGTTAGATTACTTAAAACATAACTTATTTTTTTGCTATTTTTTCAGTAAACATGAATTTTCTTATTGTGAAATAAAATATACATATTGTGTTTATTGTATGTAACATACATTTGAATAGATTGTATATACAAATTGTATATTGTAGATGTTAAGTCAGTGCTTAACAATATTATTTGCTATATTATATTCCTCCTTACCATTATCAACAATTGTTTGATAGTTGAAAATTTTCCATTATGCAAAAACAACTGTTTTACATGTAAGTGCTTAGTACATCTAGATATATTTATAAATAAGAATATATATTAGGAATAGCATGATATTCTCCTACAAGCATTAAGAATTCCTGAATATAAAAGCATAAATATTTATGTTTAAGATTACGAAGTTAATTATATTTAGATAATATTTGCTTAAAATTCCACCTTTTACAATTAAGAAACAGCATATGTAGAATTTCAGATGTGTAGTTAAAATTTTCAGAACGCACACATGTTCATGTATTTTCTACAATTTATTAGTGCATTTAAATTCCTTTTACTAATAAACTTTTAAAGAACAGTGGGAGTTGAAAATAGGCATGGTAGTACACATCTGTAATCCCAGCACTCAGGAGAATGAAGCAGGAGGATTCCGAGTTTCAGACCAGGTTGGACTAAATAGTGAGATTCTGTCTGAGAACAAACATACAGAGCCTGGAGCTAGTGGCTCATGCCTGTAATCCTAGCTACTCAGGAGGCTGAGATCTGAGGATCCCAGTTCAAAGCCAGCCTAGGCAGGAACGTCCATGAGATCCGTATCTCCAATTAATCATTAGAAAACCAGAAATGGTGCTGTGGCTCAAGTGGTAGAGCACTCGCCTTGAGCTGAAGAGCTGAGGGACAGCGCCTAGGCCCCGAGTTCAAGCACCACGACTGACAAAATAAAAAACAACATGCAAATAATTGACAATAATAAAAAAGAACAATGACAGTGAAGAAAATCAATGTAGGCTATCCATTATCACTTTTCCTCCAATAAGTGTTATTTTACGGCTTTACTTTCTACTCACAATCAACTGAATTGAATTAGCTTATAATAATTTGAATTATATATTATGTTCTCTGCTTTTAATAATTGAACTGAAATTATATGAAATTCATATATTTTGCAACACAACATTTAAACATGAGCAATGAAACTTGCTGAAATAGTTTTAGGAAATGGGAAGGGAGATTAAAGGAAGGTGGCAGGGAGTTTGATGAGAGCACATTGTACTCATAAATGGGAATATACATTTGTAAATGAAAATATCACAATGAACCCCTCCCACAACTCATCTATGCTGATAAAATATTTTTAAAAGAAAAAGTAAAGCGAGGTGGACAAATGAAGTAAGGAAGGGGAGAATGCAATCATAAAATTCACTGCACATCCTACAAAATAAATAAAAATGAGTGAAGAAATGAGGTTGGGAAGGATGGGGGAGAATGATGAAAGGAGTGACTGATTAAGATGCATTGAATTCATAAACTGCTTTGTTGAATGGCAACTCCTTTGTACTGCTACTTAAAGATAATAAAATATAAGTAAAATTAAAGACAGACACATTAAAAATAGAAAAAGAAATTAAATAGTTATTGAAAAATAAACATAGCCACTAACCAAGAGTGATAACAAGATTATCTGAAAATCTAAATAAGGAAATTGAATTCATAATTGAATTAACAAATATTTAGGATGATGTGTTAGGTATTTGTAGATTTATCAGGGTGAGGGTATAGGATTTTCAAATACTTAAAAATGTACTAATGACATTTTTCTTAGGTGAATATCTTGGTCATAATTTTTTTTGATTTAGACTGTCAACACTTATTTTATTTTTAAATTATTCTTTATCTCAAGTTCATAATTCTTTTTTCTTTTTTTATTGTGAAAATACTGTACAAAGGAGTCACAATTACATGGGCAAGATAATGAGTACATTTCTTTTTTAAATTTTTATTTATTTTGAAAATACTGTACAGAGGGGTTACAATTATATGGGCAAGATAATGAGTACATTTCTTATCAAGCATTGTAACCTCCTCCTTTGTTTCCCCTTCCCATCCCTTCCCATTTGGTCATAATTTTTAATATATTTTTTGTTGTAAAGATACTGTACAGAGGGGTTACAGTTACGTGAGTAAGGTAATGAGAACATTTCCTATCGAGCATTGTTACCTCCTCCTTTGTTTTTTCCCCTACCATCCCTTCCCTCCCCACCTCCCCAACTCCTCCCTTCCCCCACCCAAAGTTGTAAAGTTCCTTTTCAACATAGTGTCTTGTACATCTCATTGTTACAATGGGTTAACCTGTGTCCTTATTTCAGCCTTTTGTTATTTCCCTTCCCCTCCCAAAATTAGAAAAATGTATATGAAAAGTGCAGGGCAGCAGAATCAAATACAGTGAAAACAGGGATTATACCATGGGAGAAGAACATACAGAAGAAACAAAAAAATCACATAGTACATTATAAGTACATTAAAAACAACAGCAACAAAGAAAAAATCACTTGGGTCCCTATCTTGGGGTTCATTTTGTTTAGCATCATTTTCATGGTCATATGTACATAGTTTTCGAACTTTTCTGCTTCTCCTATACATATGCTAGTTATTGCAAATAAGGGAAGCCATGGGGCGTATATTTCTTTGGGTCTGGCTTACTTCACTTAATATAATTTTTCAAAGTCTTTCCATTTCCTAACAAATGGGGTGCTGTCTTTCTTTCTGCTGGAGGCATAGAATTCCGGTGTGTGTGTGTGTGTGTGTGTGTGTGTGTGTGTGTGTGTGTGTGTGTGTGTGTGTGTGTGTGTGTGTGTGTATCAAATTTTCTTGATCCATTCATCTACTGAGGGGCATCTGGCTTGGTTCTATATCTTAGCTATGGTGAATAATGCTGCAATAAACATAGTTGTGTTGGTAGCTTTAGTATGACCTTGTTTGTGATCCTTTGAGTAAATGCCCCAAAGTGGGATTGCTGGGTCATAAGGGAGCTCTATGTAGAGTCTTTTGAGGAACCTCCATACTGCTTTCCAGAGTAGTTGAACAAGTTTACTCTCCCACCAACAATGCAGTAGGGTTCCCTTTTGGCCACATTCCCTCCAGCATCTGTTGTTATTAGATTTTTTGGGGGGGTCCTGTCGTGGGGCCTGAACAATGGGCCTGGGCACTGTCCCTCAGCTTTTCAGGTCAAGGCTAGTGCTCTACCACTTGAGCCACAGCGCCACTTCTGGCGTTTTTCTTTTTGCTTATGTGGTGCTGAGGAATCGAACCCAGGGCTTCAGGCATGCAAGGCAAGCGCTCTACCACTGAGCCACCTTCCCAGCCCTAGATTTCTTGATTATAGCCATTCTAACTGGGGTGAGGTGGAATCTCAGTGTTTTGATTTGCATTTCTTTTATGGCTAGAGAAGTTGGCTAGAGAGGTTGAGCATTTCTTCATGTGTCTATTGGCCATTCTTATTTCCTCTTCAGAGAAGTCTCTCTTTAAGTCTTTAGCCCACTTATTTATCAGGCAGTTGTTTCTTTGAGGATTTGTTATTGGGGGATTTAGTTTTTTGAGTTCTAAGTATATTGTAGATATGAGGCCTTGTCTGCTGTATGGTTGGTGAAGATCTTCTCCCAATCTGTGGGCTTTCTATTGATCTTTCTAGCTATGTCCTTTGCTATGCAGAAGCTCTGCAGTTTCATGCAATCCCTTTCTTTGATTTGTTGTGTTTCTGTGTCTGTATTAAAAAAAATTTGACTTATACCAAGGAGCCCTATAGTTTCTCCTATTATTTCCTGTAATGTTTTCAGGATGTCTGCTTTGACTTCGACGAAGTCTTTGATCCATTTGGAGTTGATTCTGATGCAGGGTTATATACAAGGATCTAGCTTTAGTTTTCTACAGGTGTTTAACCAATTTTGCCAGCACCATTTGCTGAAGGGCTGTCTTTCTTCCACTCTATTTTTTTAACTCCATTATCGAAGATTGGTCATAATTTTAAACTACTTTGATATGTAAAATATTGATATAAGGATTTAAGATAATCCATTAAAACACATAATCTTTTTATAGAAATTGATAAATATTTGAACAGTGAATTAAAGCCTATGTATATAATATTTTAATACATACAAAGTATACTTATACTTACATGTAAAAATATTTTTTATGAAAATACACTGGTGACTCATGCCTGTAGTCATGGCTGATCAGGAGGCTGAGATCTGTGGATTACAGTTTAAAGCCATCCCAGGCAGGAAAGCCTGTAAGGCTTTTTATCTTCAATAAAACAATAATGCTGGGTGCCAGTGCCTCAGACCTGTAATCCTAGCTACTCAGGAGGCTGAAATCTGAGGATTGCAGTTTAAAGCCAACTCAGATAGGTAAATCCGTGAGAGTCTTATCTCCAACTAACCACCAGAAAACCGGAAGTGGTGCTGTGGCTCAAGTGGTAGACTGCTCGCCTTGAGCTAAAAAGCTCAAGACAGGGCCCACGCCCAGAGTTCAAGCCTCATGACCAACAAAAATATAAAAAATAAAACACTAGCAAATAGCCCAAGGTGGAGCTTTAGCTCAAGTGACAGAGCTTTAGCCTTGAGCACAAAAGCTCAGGGACAATGCCTAGGCCCTGTTTTCAAGACCCAGTACACACACACACACACACACACACACACACGTGTACCACACATATGTAAAGTATATCTTTCTTTAGCCACATCATATATTTCAAGGAATATTAAATTTTTGTCATAAGTGAGTAAAAATATTAAAAAATATTTATACCTCCCCTAAAGAATTAAAAGTAGCAATTCAAATAGATATTGTAATATCTGTTTTCTTAGCAGTGATATTCAGAATAGACAAAAGAATGGAAGCAAATCCCACTGTTTGTTAACATGAATGGATATACTACACATACATAAATTTTAAAATATTATGACTATATGTTACTAAACCCACAGAATTCTGGCATATGCTGCAACATGGATAATCCTTTTGAATATTATATAAGTGACACAGAAAAGGGCATTGGGTAATGATTCCAATATTGTTCCACCTCTGTAGGAAACCTAGAACAATCAAATTCTTAGAGATGGAAAGTAGAATCAAGGATGTCAAGACTGGGGAAAAGGTGACCTGCTGTTCTTTCGAGGGGAGGAGGCACTGTTGCTCAGCTGGCAGGGTCAGGCTGCAGTTGTAGCTGGAGAACCCAGTCAATGTTTTATAAGTAAATGAGAGTACTGATGTTTCCATAATCTGATCAGTTTAACCTAATTAACCCCCAACCTTTATACAATGAGTTCTTTAAAAATTTCTTTATTGATGAGTGACATTAAATAGATGCTACTAAGAACTTAGTGTATAAATTTTATGTGTAGAGAGCAGAGTTGGACAAGCTTCCTTCTTCCCAGATTTTCTCCTTCCAGCTAGGGTGTATCTGCTTGAAATAGAGGGAGAAAGCACATGGCATTTGGAGGTAGTTGTTATCATGTAGCTTTTAATCAGGATCCTACTTGCTTTAATTCTATTTACCTTCCCTCAGATTGTCTTTGTCAAAGGTTAAATCAAAGAAATAGGAAGCTTTTTTTGAGAGTATATTGTCCCCAAAGTAGAGATGTACTTGTTTTCATTTCCTGGGTAAAGCAAGTTTGCTTTAGAAACAATGTTATATTTGATAGCTCTTGTTTTCAGTTCCTTTTAAATTAAATTTAATCTCTCTAAAATGGTTGGCACAATTCTGTGTGTGTGTGTGTGTGTGTGTGTGTGCATGTCTACTAGTACTGGAGCTTGAACTCAGCAACCTCTCTGGGGCTTGTACTTGGAGATCTCTCACTTGCTCAGCTTGCCTGCTTACGGCTGGTGATGTAACCTTTGAGCCACACCACAGAGGATAAGACTGGGCGATAAAGGAGCTGGGTTAAGGCAAACATCCTAATGGTTTTGGTTAAAAGAGTGAAGGTGATAAAGAAATGACTACTGAAGTCTAGGAAATGCTAGCACAGTTGTTAGCAATGAGGGCCCTACATATTGATTTGTATCCAAATCATAGACCTTCCACTTTCTGGTCATGGGATTTTAAAATAATCGAAAATTTTTAAAAAGTTGAGAATTTTCTTTCTCTACTCCACATACTTCCCTCGTGAAAAAATGTAATCATAACCTAATTGTACAGTTGTTATAAGAATGAAAGTAGAATATATTTACCAAAAATGCCCACCAGAATGTCTGGCATATAGTGAGTGTTGAATACATGGTTTTGTCTTTGTTGGTTACTAGTGGTTGTCAGTTCCTAGACTAGTGTTCCTTTCTTCCAGGTATTGGGAAGATCAGTGCAGGGAGGGCTGCTATTAAAATGAGGGAAAAGGAAAAGGGTCTAACAGGCTGATCCAGTGATTATCATGGCTTCTCTGCAATGTTTCCCTTTCATTTCTTCATTTTAATTATTCTATGGTAAGTCATAGCATAAAACTTAATGTTCTAGCCATTTTAAAATGTCATTAGCATATGTATGTACAGTGTTGTACAACCATAATAACCACTAGCCTTTTCATCATTCCACTAAGCAATAACTCCCAAGTCCCCTACCCCTAGTCATTGGCAATCTCTATTTTATCATCTATCTCTATGAATTTCCCTATTGTAGGTGCCCACAGTAAGTGGAATGAGATATTTGTCCTTTTATTTCTGATTTATTTCACTTGGCATAATATTTTCAAGGTTCATCATGTTGTAGAATACATCAGAATTTCATTTATTTTTAAGTTGAGTAATATTCTTATATGTATATATATACATGTGCATCATGTTTTATCTTTCCATTTGTTGATATACATTTGCATTATTTCCCCCCTTAGTTATTATGAATAATACTGCTATGAATTTTAGTATACAAATGTCGATTTGAGCCCCTGTTTTCCATTCTTTTGAGTGTACACTAGGTACTGTAACTGATTAGTCATATGATAATTAGTTTTAAGTTATTGAGAAAACAACAAATTATTTTCCATAATAGGTGCATTATTTTACATTTTCATCAGTAATGCATCAGTGCTCCAATTTCTTTACATCCACACCAACACTTGCTGTATTTTCTGTTTTTAAAATCATCAGCATCCTAATTGGAGTGAAGTAGAATCACATTTTTTTGTTTTCATTTCTCTAATCATTAGTGATGTGGAGCATTTTTATATGCTTAATGATAATTTGTATATTTTATTTGATAAAATATCTATATCCTTTTACCATTTTTGAAATCTTTTTGTTGAATTTTAACAATTTTTCATATGTTTTGACAGTCTCTTAAAAGTTGTATGGATTTTCACATCCTTGTTTGAATTTGTTCTTGAATACTCTTTTTGGTGCTATATAAGTGGAATTGTTTTCTTATTTTTTCAGTTTGTATATTGTTAACATAGGGATACAAGTGATAGTTTTATAAGCATACATGCTGTCACTTTGCTTGAATAAATATATTAGCTCCATTTTTTGTAGATCTTTAGTGTTTTCTATATATATGAAAGATCATGTCATCTATAAACAGGCATTATTTTATGTTTTCCTTTCCCAATTTTGATGCTTTTCTTTTTCTTGCCTAGTTACTATGCAAAGAACTTGTGATAACAAATTAAATAGAAGTATCATAAGTGAGCCAGGTACTCACACTGTGATTCTAGCTACTCAGGAGGCTGAGATTTGAGGATCATGGTTTGAAGCCAGTCCCAGCAGTAAAGTCCATGAGACCTTTATCTCCAAATAACCAACAGTAAACCAGAAGGGTGCTGTGACTCAATGTAGAGTGCTAACCTTGAGTGTGAAAGCTCAGGGATAATGCCCAGGCCCCTGAGTTCCAGCCCCACTACCGAACAAAAAAAGAAGGAGGGGGAGGATAAAGGAGGGGGAGGAAGAAGAGGAGAAAGAAGTAGTTGCATAAGTGGGTATTCTCAACTTCTTTCTGATATCAGAAGAAAAACTTTCCCCTTTCTTGGTCCTTTCAGCATTCAATTTTATGTTCAGTGTAGGTTTTTCATGTATGGCTTTTATCATGGTTCTTAGTTTAATGTATAAATTTGTCATGAAAGGATGTTAAGTTTTATTAAATATCTTTTCTGCATCAATTAAGATATCTTTTTACTTTATTCTGTTAATGTATGGTATTCTATTGCTAGGTTTCCATTATTTGTACCATCCTTGCATTGCAGGATTAAATACTACTTGGTCCTGATATATAACCCTTTTAATGTGCTTCTAAATTAAGCTTTGTACTATTGTGGCAAGCAATTTTGCATCAATATTTGTAGCCTAATAATGCAACTCAAGTTCCTAGTGAAACCAGAAGCCAAACCCCAAATTAACAAATGGAAAGAAGTAATAAAATAGGGAAGAAATTATCTATACAAAGAATTTGTGAAACAAAAAACTGGTTCTTTGAAAAGATAAGTAAGCCTGGCACCTGTAATCCTAACTACTCAGTAGGCTGAGATCTGAGGGTGATGGTTCAAAGCCAATCCTGGCAGGAAAGTCTTTGAGACTCTAATCCCCAATTAACCACCAGAAAGCTGGAAGTGGTGCTGTGGCTCAAGTGGTAGAGTCCTAGCCTTGAGCTGAAGAGCTCAGGGACAGTGCCCAGGCCAAGAGTTCAAGCCTCATGACCAACAAGAACAACAACAACAAAAGATAAGTATGATTGATAAATTCATAGTCAATCTGACTAAAACGAGAAGGGAAAAGACCTAAATTAGTAAAATTAGAGATGAAAATAGGAATATCACAACAAATATCAATGAAAACCGGATATCATGAGAGATTATTATGAAAACATATATTCAAATAGACTAGAAAATATATAAATAAGTGATACCTTTCTTTTTTAAAATTTTATTTTATTGCGAAGATGCTGTACAGAGGGGTTACAGTTACATGAGTAATGAGTACATATCTTGTGGAGCACTGCTACATCCTCCTTTGTTTTTCTCCTATCCATTCCTTTTCATACCTCCCTCACTCCTCCCCCCTCCCTGAAGTTGTAAAGTTCATTTCCAACATAGTGTCTTGTGAGTCTCTTTGTTGCAATGGGTCATCCTGTGTCCTTGTTTCAGCATTTTGTTATTCTCTTTCCCCTCCCCAAATTGGATAAGTGTATATACAAGATGCAAGGTATCAAAATCAAATACAGTGACAACAGGGATATACCATAGGGGGAAGAACATACAAAAGAAACCAAAAAAATCACACAGTGCATTAAAGGCAACAACAACAAAGAAAAACTTCTTGTGTCCATATCTTGGGGCTCATTTCACTTAGCAAATGATACCTTTCTTGATGTATATAATGTGTAATGTTGATTTATAATTATTTTATTCATTTGCCTTTTAAATTCCATAGTAAATAAAAAGTAGAGTAATAAACCAAGATTGTAATATTAATGGCTTTTATATTGTTCAGATATTGCAAAGATCTTTTAGCTTCAGATATAAAGCTTTGAGTTTCAGATATAAAGCTTTGAGTTTCAGATATAAAGCTTTGAGCTTTGAGATATAAAGCCTTTCATTTCAGTCATTTACCACTTTGGTGAGGGGTGTAGGGGACATATAGTTGTAATTTGCTGTACTGTATTTTTCTTTTTATATTCTTTAAAATATTTTTGTCATCTTTAAGTATTTTTAGGGAGATACCACTCAACAAAGCAGTTTATGAATACAATTTATCTTGATCAATATCATCCTTTCAACATCCACCCATCCCTCCTAAGCCACCTCTCTTTTTTATGTTAAATATGGCATGTTGTAAGTTTCTCCCCAGCTTCTATGTAGCTTTTTCTGGATATAGAATTATCAGTTCATAGGCTTCCCTTCTTTCAGAATTTAAAATATGCTATCCTCCTGTCTCCTGGCTTCTTCAGTTTCTAATGAGAAATCTGTTAATAATTCCATGAGGAGTTTCTTCTCCCTTGCTGATGTCGAAATTCTTCATCTTTTTTTTTTTAGTGAGCCTTACATTCATTTTACTTTTAGTAATTATTTTTTCTATCTTATACATGATTGGACACATATTTGCCTTAAAATTACAACTGAAGAAACACTGGTTTATTTTTCTAACCAAAGTTACAAGCTGTGAATCTTAAGGCCTCAACAAATGTTACACTTTACTATTTCACTGAACAATGACCTATTTTGATTATTCTCAGGGAACAGTGATTTTTGTTTCTCCAGTGGTTTCCATTTGCCAAGTAGCCAGGATAGATGGTTTAACAGGGTGCCTTAACTGCTTTCAGAGGATTCTGTGAGATTAATCCCCATTTCCAGTGCAATGAGTAACAAGCGACCTATCATGGCTGGCCAACGAGTCCTGCTTTTGCTACTAGGGTTTCATTCTGCTGAATATGATATTACTGAAACCTCATGCATATCCTTTGGGTCATTTAAAAATATTTCTGTAGGCAATGTTTTCAATAGATGAACTTGTCAGGCTTTGCTTCTCTTGTGAAGTCTTTACCATAGTCTCAAAAGAAGGTTTCTGCAAGTTTATTTTAGGTTCCCAGGCATTCTTCAAACTGTTTTGTCTGATCAGATCAGATTCTGGTATTTGTGCAACCATATTCTTTTTCTGATTCATGAGTTTCCTTTCTGTTTTGGAAATGAAGTTGTCCAGCCTTTGCTTGAATGTATCTAGTCAGGTATGTTTTCTTACTTAATCATAGACTATCAGTGGCTGGTACATCGTTAGGGTGTTGCAAAGCCTGTCCAGTACAGGGGCTGACAGCAGGTGCAGCTATGGTGGGGCCATTTGTTTGCCTTTCTGATCCTTAGATGGCCTATTATATTATTAAATCAGAATCTGTTTTCCCAGACAACCGCAGGTTTGTAGTCTCTTATAGATTTATTTTTTTGTAGTATTGGGGTTTGAACTCAGGACCCCATGCTTGCTTGGCTTGCTTGCTTGGCTAGTGCTCTACCTCTTAAGACATGCCTCCATCCAACCTTAGAGATTTATGAGTGGTACCTGCCAGTTTTCCCATGTGTATCCTGACTAATGTGAGACTAAAATGATCAAGTCTTTCCTGTAGTTATTCCCTACAAGGTTAGAACAGATTTACACAATAATTTGCAAATAAGGTCTGCTTTTCTCATTCTAGTCGAAGAGGAAAAACTAGAAACTGGGTTACTGTTTCTCAAGATTAATACTGTTGACACTCCTTGGGAAGGGGAGAACTGGGTAAGGGTGAGTAAAAATACCACAATGCTTGACTTATGTTTCAAGATTATTTCTCTCTTTTTGCTTAATTTCTTAATTGTTAAAGTTTACTTTAGATTGTTTTATACAGATTCTACAAAATTGGTTCAAGAAGCTTCTGGCAGTTTATTTTATTTTATTTTAAAGATGCTGTACACAAGGGTTATAGTTGCATGAGTAAGGCAATGAGTACATTACTTGTTGACCATTGTTACCCCTTCCCCTGTTGTTGTCCACTATCCCTACCCTCCTCCCCTCCCACTCTCTTCCCTACCTTTCTTCCATCTCTGCTCCCCACCCCCGCCACAAGTTGCAAAGATGGTTTCCAATATACTGTCTTATGGGTATCCTTGTTAAAATGTGTCATCCTATGTCCTTGTTTCAGTGATTTGCTATTCTCCTTCCCCTCTCCAGATTAGACAAATGTATATACGAGATGCAGGGTACTAAAATCAACAGGGGATACACCATAGGGGGAGGAACATACAAAGGAAACAAAAAATCACATAGTACATTTAAAACAGTAATAAAAAAGACAGGCCTCTTGTGTCCATATCTTGGGGTCCATTTCATGTAGCATCATCATATGTGGACATATATCCATAGCTTTAGAGGTTTTCAGCTCATCTAATAAGATTATCGTGTATGTATACTAATTATTGCAAATAAGGGAAACCATGGGACCTAAATTTATTTGGGACTGGCTTCCTTCATTTAATATGATGTTTTCCAAGTCTTTCCATTTCCTATCAAATGAGGCGATGTCTTCTTTCTGATGGTAGCATAGAATTCCATTGTATATATAAACCACATTTTCTTGATCCATTCATCTACTGAGGGACATCTGGGTTGGTCCATTTCTTAGCTATGGTGAATAATGCTGTGATAAATATAGTTGGCTGGTAGCTTTAGTATGGCCTTATTTGTTATCATTTTGGGTAAATGTTCTGGCAGTTTTTTTGATGTTCCTATCAGTAAACAAGAGCTTAGACCATTCCATTACAATGTGGTCACTCTCTCTCTTCCAGTGTGTGTGTGTGTGTGTGTGTGTGTGTGTGTGTGTGTGTGTGTGTGTGTGTAGGAGGTGTTTATGTGAAGAGAGGTGGAGGAAAAGAATAGTGTCACAATTTCCTTTGAAGGTTCATGATTTGCATGTAAGACTCTCAAGAGACACCAGAAAGGACACTAACTTGTAAGAGATTTTGTGCTTGGGGATCTTCTAAATTGTCTTTATTTCTAAGCTTCATTATGGTATAGTGTTTTAGATATGTCAAATCAGTGCCTGGTACCAGGTGGATTACAATTTTCCTGGGAATTAATGTGGTATGTGTCAAGATAAATGAGTCAGACATAGACCATATTTGTTTCTTACACTACATTTGGCTAACTAGTGTAGTTCCACATTTTTCCTTCAATGTTGAAAGATTGCTTTCAGAACAAGACTTATAAGACAGAACCTTTAAGTCTATACATGGGATGATGCCTAGATCAAAATGCTAATCTGTTCCAGGCCATGGCAGCCATGTGATGCCTGTATTCCTCAGAACACAAAGACAAATAATTTATTCACCTGGCAAGAGCATGAGTGTAGACTCACAAGACCACAGAAATAGAAGCAGAGGGACACCACTGAGAGTGTGTGTGGGGGTATAAATTACATGCAATCATAATCATTCTCTTTCACTCTCACTCCCTCTCCTTCTCTCTCCCCCTCTTCATTTCCCTCTGCCTCTCCCTATGACTTTCTTCTCCCTCTCTCTCTTTCTTTATATTAAAACTACCTGATCTTCAACAGTTTTCGTCCATTTTATTTATATTAGTTAAAATAAGAAACTTATTCTCAAAACTCCTAACTATGGAAACATTTTCTTTAATGAAAAACTACTAACACTAGCATACGTTTTTGCCAGTCCTGGGGCTTGAACTCAGGGCTTTGGCATTGTCCCTGGGCTTCTTTTGCTCAAGGCTAATACTCTACCACTTGAGCCCCAGTACCACTTCTGGCTTTTTCTGTTTATGTGGTATTGAGGACTTGAACCCAGGGCTTCATGTATGCTAGGCAAGCACTCTACCACTAAGCTACTTTCCCAGCTGTTATTTTAATTTTTGAGTCTAGATTCTACAAATGAGAGCAACCTCATTTTCCATCTGTTTTCTTTATGTAAACTTTAAATAATATAGATATTTTGTCCTATCATAAAAGAATGTTTATGTACATTTTCATTTAGGCAGTCAATGTGTGAATAAGCATGTTTTAGAAATTATAGTGTAGGAAAATATTTTTATTATATACTACATAGGCATGTAATTTCATTTATGAAAATATTGATTGCATATGGGGTCACATTGTTGAGATTAACAATGTTTGATATGTAATCTCTCGTAAATCCAAGTTAATGTAATAAGCTAGCTTTTGTGTGATTGAAAAAAGATCTTTGAGCTACTCAAGAGGCTAAGATCTGAGAATTGCTGTTCGAAGCCAACCAAGACAGAAAAGTTTTTTTTTCTTATTACTACATATTAGTTAGACAATATAAAGACTTTTATGACCCCTCTATATGTACAAATATATTTTATTATATTCACTCCTCTTATTACTTTCTTTTAAAAAATTATTTATTTTTATTGTAAAGGTGATGTACAGAGGGGTTTCAATTACATAAATCAGATAAAGAGTACATATCTTTTTGAACAATGTCACCCCCTCTCTTGCTCTCTCCCAGTTATTCCCTCTTGTCCCCACCCACAAGCTGTAGAGTTCACTTTCAATATAGTGTCTAGTGAGTACCGCTGCTGCATTTGTTCACCCTTTGTCCCACCATTTGTGTGTCCCTCCTTACCCTTCCAAAGACAGATAAATAATAAGACAAAAGGAAAAGCAAACAAAAACAGCAACAAAGGAAAAAAACCTGTTATTTTCCATTTCCTGGAGTTCATTTCCATAAATACTATTTTATATAATGAGGTGCACATAGCTAGTGCACCTTTGTGATTCCTCTCCTAAGAATATTATCCTTTGGTCTCTCTCTCTGTGAATATCATCCTTTGGTCTCTCCCTTGTGTAATTTTATCATGTGCCAGTGTATTTTTTTCTTTTACAATCCAATGTGTTTCCTTGGCAATTTATAGGCACATTCTCCAATTAACCACCAAAAAGCTGGAAGTGGAGCTGTGGCTCAAGTGCTAGAATGCTAGCCTTGAGTGAAAAAGGTTCAGAGACAGGGCCAATGTCCTGAATTCAAATGCTAGTACTGGCACCAAAAGATAGGAGATCTTTGATCCATTTTGAATGGATTTTTATACAAGGTAAGAAGTGCAGGTCTAGATGTAGCAGCATTAATCTCTTATTGATGACAGAGACTTTATGGCTAACCACCAACACGTGGATTTCACAGGGACATTAAGACCATGGCACTGTGTAACATGGTTTGATTTTTAAGTATGAATGAGACTGCATATGTGACACATGCAAATCCATTCTACTTAGTAATATCCAAGTACACTTCTATAAACCTAGTTATAAAGTACAGAACACCAAATATGTGCATACTTTGTTAGAAATTGAGTATTTATGTCTCCTCTCAATAAATTTATATGTTGAAGCCCAAACTCACAGTATAGCTGTAATCAGGAGATGGGGCCTCTACTGTAGAGTTACATTTTAAATTTTTTGACCCTCCAAAATTCACATTGAAACTTAATATTCAATGCTATTGTGCCTTTAGAAAGGTGATTAGGCCATGAGGGCTCCTTCCTTAATGGATTGATACCCTTAGGAAAAGACTTGAGGGTGTGTATTGAACCCTTCCATCCCTTTTGTCCTATGAGAACACAATATTTGTCTTCTTCAGAGGATACAGCAATACAACACCATTTTGGAAGTTGATAGCAGCTTTTATTAGACACCATATCACCTTGATATTGAAACTCTAGAACTGTGAGGATAAATTTATATTGTGTATTTATTACCCGAATACTGGTATTCTATTATAGCTACACAAATGTACTAGACAGGACTGTGTGGGGGAAGTGGGGGCTGTTGTAACAAATACCTGAAAATGTGAAATCTTTAAAACTGGGTAATGGATACAAGTTGGAAGAGTTTGGAGGAAAAGGCTAGAAAAAAATCTGTAAATAGGCTGTAAAGGGCAATTATGGTGAGTGTGAGAGGCAGGGAAGAGCTGTAGACAGAGCCTCAGCCTTCTTATGGATTATTTAATGATGGATGATGAGAATGTTGGTAGAAATATAGGCAGCAAATGTTGGTAAAAGTATGGAGGGCTGGGAAGGTGGCTCAGTGGTTGAGCGCTTGCCTTGCATGCCTGAGGCCCTGGGTTCGATTCCTCAGCACCACATAAGCAAAAAGAAAAAAAAGCCAGAAGTGGCGCTGTGGCTCAAGTGGGAGAGTGCTAGCCTTGAGCTGAAGAGTTGAGGGACAGTGCCCAGGACCAGAGTTTAGGCCCCACAACTGGACCCCCCCCAAAAAAAATGTATGGAAAGCAAAGGCCATTCTCATGAGGTCTTATATGATAATATAATTGGAAACTAGAGGAACAACCATCCTTTCAATAAAATGGCAATGAACTTGGCTGATTTCTGCCTGTGTTCTTGTGCTTTATAGAAGGCATGGCTTAAGAATGATGAATGAGGAAGAAAAACCGAAATGCTTATCATAAAATATGAGATAAGAAAATGACTTAAAATGGAATTTATAATCAAGAGGGATGTAGAATGTAAAGATCTGAAAAACTCTAAACCTGGTCATATAATGAATTTTAAAAAACAACTTTCTTTAGGAGAGAAAAACTAAAACCAAGAGTATAGCCAAAAACCATTTGATATGAATATTACTATAGATAGCAGAAAGCCAGATGATTATCAAATCAAGACAATGCAAAGACAAGTTCAAGGGCATTTTTGAGGTATTTGAGGCAATGGCATCACAAACCCTTAGTGCCACGGCCCTGGTGCAATGGAGTTTGAATAGATAAGCCCAGAGTATCAGTGAACCTTAGATTTCAGTGACTCTGGCTTTATTATTCTCTGCTCCCTGCATTCTAGTGCAGTTCCACTTAGATGTCACAACTGTAGCTCAGGAGAGTCCAGGAGACTCTAGCCACCACCCTTGAGGGCACAAGACATACAGCATCTATGTGGTGCTAATTTTGCAGCTATGTAAAGTGTGTGAGCTATGGTGGTACAATTATCTCCATTTAGACTTCAAAGGATTCTCAGAGAACTTCAGAGTCTCAATGTCAGCCTAGAAGAGGCAAAGGAACCAAACTAACCCTTGAGGACTGTGGACTGCATTCAGCAAATCTATAGGGAAAATGTTCGCTAGAGCTGCGAGGAACAATGCTTAGGCTGCCCTAGCATGTCTGGTATAGTCTTGAAAAGGAATAGTCTTGAGAAGATTATTCTCAAACCTTAAGATTTAATGCTGTCTGCCCAACGTTGTTCTTGTTTTTTGTTGTTCTTTGTTTGTTGTTATTGGTCATGGGGCTTGAACTCAGAGTCTGGGAGTTGCTGCTGAACTTTTTTACTCAAGCCTAGCATCCTACCACCTTGAACCACAACACCACTTCCAGTTTTCTGGTAACTTTCCTGACCTGGCTGGCTTAGAACCACGATCCTCAGAGCTCAGCCTCCTGAGCAGTTAGGATTACAGGCATGAGCCACTGGTGCCTGGCTTGTCTGCTGTACTTTTTTACTTATATGGGATAAGATACTACTTTCCCCTTTGTAATGGAGATGCCTATGCTGTACCTCCCTCATTACATTTTGGAAGCACATAACTGATCTGAAGAATAAGTTTCTTTAAATTCAGAAATTCTCTTCGGCTTTGCAGCTGAGAGAAGAAATCAGCCTCAAGATAAATCATGCATATAATATGTAGATGGGACTTTAAACTTGGATTTTAAAGTTGGTACTAGAATGAGTACCATTAAAACTGGCTATTGAGATGAAAGTAGTGTATTTTGTGTGACAGAATGATGTACACATCATGAGGGAAGGAGCCAAGGGTGGAATGCTAGAGTTTGAATATGACCCCTTTCAAAATCTCAATGTTGCTAACTAAGGTGATAGTATTAAGAGTGGGGCTCGCCCTCATGAATGAGATAAGGGCCATATGAAACCAATGTCACATGTGTTTTGTCTCTTGCCTTTCATACTTCTGCCATGTGAGGACATAATATTCCTCCCTTCACAATAAAAACAAATATATTCCTCCCCTCCAAATTAGGCAGCTCATACCAGACAACCTGTTGGACTCTTGATACTATGTTTTCCAGCTTCCAGAACTATAGTAAGTTTCTGATTTATGTATATATATATATATATATATATATATATATATATATATATATATATAGTTTCTGTTTTTTATAAATTATTCAGTCTGTGGTGTTTTTGTTATAGTGGCCACAATGGACTAAGAACTATTGCCTCCTCTTCAGTTTTTTTTTAAAAAAGATTCAGAAAGGTTATCACTAATTTTCAAATGATGGGCAAAATTTACTTATGAATTCATCTGGTCCTGTAAGGTATTTTTTTTTGTTGAGGTTTTGATTCCTGAGTCAGTCTATTATTGCTTTGTATTTTCTGTTTATCCACTCTTTCTAGATTGCTCTGTGTGTGTGTGTGTGTGTGTGTGTGTGTGTGTGTGTTTGTGTGTGTGTGTGTGTGTGTGTGTGTTGGCACTGGGACTATAACTCAGGGCCTGGACTCTGTCCTTGAGCTTTTTTGCTCTACCTTCTAAGCTAGAGCACCATTTCCTTTTATGATGGTTAATTGGAGATAAGAATCCCATGAGCTTTCCTGCCCAGGCTGGCTTCAAACTGCAGTCCTCAGATCTCAGCTTTCCAAGTAGCTAGAATTACAGGCATGAGTCATTGGCATTGAGCTACGTTGTCCATTTCTTGACATATACTTGTTTATGTTAGTATCATTGTCCTTTGTATTTCTTTGATTTTCAGTTGTAATGTTTCTTCTTTCACTTGTAATTTTATTTCTTTGAGTACTCTTGCTTGGTTAGTCTAGTTAATTTCTTTATCCTTTCAAAAAACAACATTCTTCACAAAAGAAAATATTAAAACCCTTCCTAGAAAAATACATAATCATATACATATGTATATACATACAATGGAATATATCTCTTTAATATGTGAGTGACAGTATCTAACCAGAAAAATGCTTACTGGCTAGAAGTAGGATTTTTGAATAAGGAAATTTCCAGTCATTTGTGACCCATACCTGTAATTCTAGCTACTCAAGAGGCTAAACTTGGAGTACCGAAGTTTGAGGATGTAGAACTATGGCTTGAGTGGCTAGAGCATTATTCTTGAGCAAAAACGCTCAGTGACAGTGCCCAGGCTCTGCATCCCAGTCCCAGAACTGGTACAGGAAAAAAAAAACCAACAACCCTGAAGTATGTTTTTTGTTAGGCACCGTCCTTGAGCTTCTTTTGCATTACCATTTGAGCCACAGCTCCAATTCTGGCTCTTTTGATAGTTTAATGGACATAAGAATCTCAGATTTTCCTACCCAGGCTGGCTTTGAACTGTGATCTTTGGTTTTCAGCCTCCTAAATAGTTAAGATTACAGGTATGAGCCATTATTGCCCAGCATAAAAGAATAGAATATCTTCTTATATGAGAAATATCTTTAAATACCGACCCCGCCTTAATTGTTTTGCTTGCAGATTCACAGTAGTTCTCTCTAGAAATTCATTGTAGATAGCTGTTTATCTTGGCACAAGATAAACATAATGTTGCTCACTTTGTACTTGTGAGACCATGAAGATGCCAGTGGCCAGCTATGCTTCCTCTCCATATTTACTTCTAAGGACAAGTTAGTTTTATTTGGATTTGGACCTTGGATTTAAAAGATCATATTGTATTTACTCTTTTGAATCTAGGTTTTTTTTTAGTACAACATTAGGATTATGAAATTCTTCTGAGTTGCAGTAGCTCCTTTCATTCTCATTACTATGTTTGTTTGATTGTGTAAATGTACATTTTATTTATCTATTTCATTGTTTATAGAATAGGGGTAGTTTTTATTTATGGGCTTTGAATTGTGTGATTTGAATTTTCATGGGCACGTCTTTTGATACATACATTCTTGTTGGGTATATACCAGAGAAGTGAATTGCTAGTTGTACATGACACGTATGTCCTCAATTTTAGTAGGTACTATCAGTGTTTCATTTATACTCTCATCACTACTTTTAAATTAAATTTCTCACCGGGCACTGGTGTCTTATGCCTGTAATCCTAGCTACTCTGATGATTGAGCTTCAAAGCCAGCCAAGGCAGGAAAATTTGTGAGACTCCAATTAAATACATTAAAGCTAGAAGTGAAGGTGTGGCTACAGGGGTACAGCACTAGCCTTAAGTGAAAAAGCTAAGGGATAGTGCTTAGGCTCTGAGTTCAAGTCTCAGTATCACCACAAAAAACTCAGTTGATCAATAATTTACATTATGGTTTGTTTCCTTTTTAATGCAGTCAGATGTACATTCTATATTCTTTCAAATAGTAAAATTTTTTTTCTATTTACTAAGCCAAAGATTACTGATATTTCCTGTTCAGTTTTTTGTTTTCTTGAACTTGCTTTTGGTACCATTTTAAAAATTCAATCTATTTACTTTTGATTTTCTTATTTGATTTACATTTGAAGATGTATATTAACCTGAGTAAATGTAAACTTGGGTGCTTCCTTTAATTCTGCTGAAGGCTGGTTTAAATTAATAATAATTATTTTCAATTTTTTTTAACATTTTCTTCAGGATAATTTAGACAAAGTGGGTTACCCTTCCTTCCTTCCTTTCTTCCTTCTTTTCTTTTCTTTCTTCTGCTCCTGGGGCATGAACTCTGGGCTTGGGTGCTATCCCTGAGCCTCTTTGTACTCAAGGCTAGCGCTCTGCCGCTTGAGCCACAGCGCCACCTCCAGCTTTTTCTGAGTAGTTTATTGGCAGTAAGAGTCTCACAGACTTTCTGGCCTGTGCTAGGGTTGAACTGAAATCCTCAGAGCTCAGCCTCCTGAGTAGTTAGGATTACAGGTGTGAGCCACTGGTGCCTGGAGGATTGTTGTTTCAAACTACTTTGGAACTGAGGAGTTGTATACCACAGCATGTCAGCACTTGCATAGGAATAGGACAGCTGGGCCTCTGAAAGAGAGATATGGAAGCCTTTGCCTGAGTACAGAGGTCTGGATCATTTGAAAGTAGGGAAGTTCCAGAATCTTCCCTCAAAATTTACCTTCTGGCTTAGTTAAATGTCTCTTCGTTAAAGTAATTAACCTTTTTCTTAGTTTATTTTGCATAGAGGTATTGGCCCTGTATATTTTCCCTTTAAAAGGGTACTCAAATTACTTTTTTTCTTTTGATATGGCTATTATTATTATTTTAAATTTTTGTTGCTTTTTTACTATGGCTACCAGAAATATTAAATTTTTACATCTGGCTTCCATTATGTTTCTCTACCGTCCCGAAGACAGATTAATGAATAAATAAGAGATAATGAGGGATGCGGTAACAATGATTAAAAACAAATGTACTCATTGCCTTACATATGTAACTGTAAACCCCCATCACTTTTTCAATAAAAATAATAAAAATAAAATAAAATAGAACAAAATAAAAATTAAAGAAAACAACAACAAAACAAAGAAAAATCTTCATTTCCATTTGCAGGAGCTTATTTCAATAAATATTACTTTATTTGAGCAGAGGCACGTAGGCATTGTGCCTTTGTGTTCCTCCCCTAAGAATCTCCTCCTTTGGTCCCACTGTGTTTGAAACCTCCTGTCAGAGTGCTCTGGGGATGCAGCAGTAATGTAGAGTAAACTACATTTTTGCAGAAAAACACTGACTATGGTAAAGCTCATGAATTAACTAGAAGTAGGATAAAGGCTAGGTATCCTATCTTCTTTTGATTTGTATCTTTCCTCTTTTCCCTGAACCTTTTCTTTCCTGCAGAATACCCTACCACCTGGCAGACTCTTATTGCATCAAGACTCTACCTGACCACTTCTGAGACAATAGATGGTAAAACCACCTGTGATGCTGCCCCTGCCCACATCTGAACTAGACCTATAAGTGAGACTGTTTTAACTATGCACAACTTCTCATGCTCTGCCCCCACTTTTCCCTAATTAACTTGAGGCACTCTGAAGGTTTCCCTGAGACCTTGTTGTGGCTGAGGCTGGGAGTAAAGTGGGGGAGGTAGCAAAGTTTTGGAAAGAGATAGGATAAAATGTGGAAGCTGTGGAAATCCAGATCCCTCTAAAGGAGGAAGCAAGCAAGAAAAAAAAATGATGGAACCTTTTTACCTCTCTAGTAGTTGTTTTTAGTAGTTACCAATAAAGACAGTGCCTGGGTGTTACATTGAATCCTAGGGCAACTTAAAGACTCCAGAAATAGAGAGTCTTGAGAGGCCAGGACTGTATAACCAGTATACAAACAATATGTTTGCTCTCAGTAAATGCTCTGCTAGCATTGAGGCTTATCCCAGAAAGTATGACATGTACATGGAAGCCCCTTCAGAATGTGATAAGCCACACAGACTGGTCAGTTGTAAGGAGGCATGTTGGAGGTTGGGGATTGGAGTGTTGGTAAGGGGGAGTGACTTAGTATGAGAACAGGTTGGAATGGAGACTATGGGGTGGGGCTCTAGCAAGAAACCTCCTGTCAGAGTGCTCTGGGGATGCAGCAGTGATAGATTATAGAATAGCTGCCACCTAGCAATTTCGCAAGCAGTGCCAGCCAGCCTCTGTCCCTTCCATGGTCAACTGTCTTTTTTGTGCTAGTACTGTGACTTGAACTTGGCACCTGGATGCTGTTCCTTGCTTTTTCCCTCAAGGCTGGCACTTTGCCACTTCAGCAGTAGCTCTACTTCCAGCTTTTTTTTTTGTTGGTTTATTAGTGATGAGAGTCTCATGGACTTTTCTGCCCAGGCAGAAAACTGCAGTCATTAGATCTCATCCACCTGAGTAGCTAGTAGCTGAGTAGTCACCAGCACCCAGCTCAACTCTCTTTTTTCCTCCTCACTTCAGATGACAAAATGGGGGAGGCAAGACAAGAAAAAAAGATAGAGTCTTTACATATGCTTAATGATAAGAATATTGTATTCCAAAAGCACTAAGAACAGGAAAGACTGCAAAGAAAGCTATCTGTTCTGCTGAAGATTTGAGTCTCAGAAACAAATTGATGCAGAGAGGAAAGCAAAGTGTTTGAGGTATATACAGGTGTGATTAATCACACTAAACCCCACCATCAGACTTTGTTCATTTTGGGTGGGGAATGAAACACTGTGGTAGGAAAGGGAGGGTGGGGGGGATAAGGGATAATATTTTCTAGCCTACTCTCTCCATTTCTGTATTTTTCCTTTTCTCTCTTCTCATGACCGAAGTCTAGACAGGAAGCAGAGGTTGGTTGCCAAGGAAACTGAAGCTAAGTATGCTTGATTGGTGAGCTCATGAGATAAAGGCAAAATTACTATTCAAAATGTAGAAGATGGGTAAAAACCCAACAAGACCTTCATTTTTCCTTTTTATTATATACACATATAAAAGCACCAAGATTAAACACAGAGATTTTCTTACAGTTTATTCCACTATTCCATGGAATGTCCCTGAATTCTAAACCTGATGCCTTCCATTCTCTCTTCTGGCCCCGTCCAAGACAACTGGTAGTATCTGACTCTGATGGAGTCCTAATAAGATATCATCTGTTCACAGCTCTGCCAGCTAGAGAGAAAGGAAATGAAAAAGGAATAATTTCATCCAGCTTTAAAACCAGCAAAGATATCTCCATCACTAAAGTTTTTTTTTTTTCAGAAATCCTTTCAAGATCCAGGCAATCAGCCAGGACAGGAAAGTCTGTGAGACTCTTATCTCCAATTAACTACCAAAAAGCCAAATGTGGAACTGTGGCTAAAGTAGTAGAGCACCATCCTGGAGTGGAAAAGGTAAGTGAGACCACAAGGGCCTGAGTTTAAACTTCATTACTGGCAATAATAAAAATTTTTAAAAAGAGCTGATGGGTATGTTGGTGTGTTCGTGCACGCACACTCGTGTGCATGCACGCACACACACACACACACACACACACGTACTTGTGGGAGGGGAATGTCTGTTCTCCTCCATCTAGGCTGTCTCTACACTCCATTCTACTCAAGCCCACAGCAGTGATGTTTAAATTTCAAAAGATAAAGATGTATATTTGGAGTTGAAAACTGTAAATTGAAAGCAGTGTCTTGAATATATTTTCCCTATGACAGACAAGATGAAAGTACCTTCTATCAAATCCTTTGTATTTCAGGTTTTGCAAAATAAAATATCAATTAAAAAAAAAGAAAAAAAAGATCCAGGCAATCTAACCAAAATATTGGTCTTTCAATGTCTCATTCATCTGTATTTGTTTTTAAATTAAGTATCCGAGTTCTGTGCAAATGTTATCAGAATATATCACCATTCCTTATACATTGCTGCCCCTAGTGTAACAAATGTAGACTGCACTCTGTTGATAGCTATGTGTTAGACATGTTTCTGAATTCTCTCTTCCTTTCTCTCTCCCACCCTCCCTCTCTCTTTTCCTCTTTATCTATGTCTCACTCCCCCCTCCCTCCCCTTCTCTCTCCTCTGTGTGTGTGTGAGTGTGTGTGTGTGTGTATCATCCTGGGGTGTGAACTCAGTCAGGGCCTGGGAATTGTCTCTGAGCTTTTGTGCTCAGAGACAATTGTTAATTGTGCTAGCATTTTACCACTACAGCCACGGCTCCACTTCTAGCTTTTTGGTGTTTAATTGGAGATCAGTCTCATGGAACTTCCTGCTGGGACTGCCTTTGAACTGAAATCCTTGGATCTCAGCCTCTTGAGTAGCTAAGATAACAGGTGTGAGCCACCAGTGTGTTTCTGTATTTTCTTTTTATTACATAACATTGAGACAGGTAGTGTTCCAGGGGCCATATAATTCTTCTAATGGGAAAGTACTCTTGTGGTAACTGCTTTCTGATATTGTTTCTATTGTTAAATTGAACAAAACCGTATTCTGCGTATGCACTCTGAAATGAATTCAAGAAGTTCATATGCCTGTCAACTGTATTCTAGTAGTATGATGCCCATAATTGAATTTAGAAATGAAAATGAAGCCGAGCACCCACGGCTCATACCTGTAATCGTAGCTACTCAGGAGACTGAGATCTTTCCTTCCCAGCCCGGGAAGGAAAGCCTGTGAGACTTGTATCTCCAATTAACCAACAGAAAACCAGAAGTGGATGAAGAGCTCAGGGACAGTGCCCAGGCCCAGACTTCAATCCCCATGACCAAAAAACAAAAATGAAAATTAACCTACTTTTAGAGTTTTAAATTTTATTTTTATTTTTGTACTGATATTGGGGCTTGAATTCAGGGCCTCATGTTCTTGCTTGGCTTATTTTGCTCAAGGTTGGCAGTCTACACCTTGAACCATCATTCAGCTTTCAGTGTTTTAGTCATTAATTGGAGATAAAAGACATTAAATTTTCTCCTCAAGCTGGTTTCAAACTGCAGTCCTCAAATTTCAGCCTTCTAAATAGATAGGATTACAAGACTGAGCAACCAGCACCTTGCTGGCTTTACAGTTTTAAGGAGAGAATAAACAGGAGGTGTTTATATCTGTCGTACTGTATTCTAAGATTAGAAGACTTTATTATATGAAAGGCTTAGGTTTGAGTAGGATGTTGTGCAGATTTATATGTGTATTCCTATGTAGAAATAATAAATATAGAGTGATAAGAATTGGCAAGACATAGTGAGACCAAAGGAAGATACTCTTAGGGGGGAAATACAAAGGCACAATGCCTCTGTGCTGATCATATGAAATAATATTTATCAAGATGAAAAAAAAAGAATCAGGAAGAACTTGTGCCCTACCAGGTGTGCTATACATTGCATGGTTTCATCTGAATATTACAAACATATAGGAAGTTGACTATCTTACCCAAGTTGAGCCTTTCAAAGGGCATTCTTTTATTCTCCAAGGCTAATTACTGTGCATAAAAATGTTATTCTGAGACTTTTAGTTATTCTGGCTCTTTGTAAGTTGGAGAAAATTCTGATAGGGAAATGAATTCTCATGGGTCAGATCCACTTTCCATGTGATAACCCTGTGACAAATCCTATGACAGAGACACTATGACCTTCCTCAATTTACAAATGAGGTACCTGGAAATGAGAATGACCTAAGCCTTCCCATTTCTGAAGTTTGTGTCCTACATCAACACCCTACCATGTTGTTCAGTCAGGTTTTCTTCCCTTTTGTAAGAAGAGTTTAGAATTTTAATATCTGTTTATTTGAAACATCAGGGAGGTCCTCCTACATCTCAACCTTTTATCATATAAGATCATTACACAGTCATGTATGTGGCCCCTACGGGGAAAAATTCAGATTCAAACTATAACAGGATGGATTAAGTGAGAAACATTTATTTTCTCACAGATCTGGAGGCTACAACTCCAAAATCAACTTGGTCTCTTCTGTGGTTTCTTCTTGGCTTCTTCTTAGCCACCTCCTCCCTGGTCTTTATGCTTGGGCAACCAGATTTCCTCTTGTGAAAATTATCAGTCAGATTGGACTAATATCACTTGAAAGATCTTATTTTAACTTAATCACCTCTTTAAAGGTCCTGTATACAAATATACTAAAGTACTGAATTAAGCCTTTTCAAGCAGCATTTTAGTTATTAATTAGTTCAACTTTAAAATATAAGTTGTATATAAGGGATACAATGTGATGTTTTCATGTTTACATACAGCATGGAATAAACAAATTGAAATACATTAATTTATAAGCTCAGATACCACTTTTTGCAGTGAGAACATTTAAAATCTACACTTTTAGCAGTTTTCAAGACTATAATATTTTCTTATTTATTACAGTCGCCATGTTGTAAAATGGATTTCTAGGACTTATTCCTCCTTTCTAATTGTAACTTTGAATCCACCAACATCTCCTCATTCCTCACCCTACTCCCAGTTCCTCATAATTACCATTCTACTCCATTTGTGTGTGTGTGTGTGTGTGTATGCATGTATGTGTGCATGTGCCCATGTGCGTACACTTGTCTGGTCCTCTGTCTTGAACTCAGGACTTGGATGCTGTCCCTGAGATTTTGTGCTCAAGGCTAGAACTCTACCAGTTGAACCACAGGTCCACTTCTGATTTTTTAAAATAAGTTTTTATTGTGAGGATACTGTACAGAGGAGGGGTTACAGTTACATGAGCAAAGTAATGAGTACATTTCCTATCAAGCATTGTAGCCTCCTCCTTTGTTTACCCTACCATCCCTTCCCTCCTATCTCCACAACTACACTTTCCCCCTCCACCCCCTGCCTAAATTCTAAAGTTTGTTTTTCGACATAGCATCTTATACATCTCATTTTTGCAACGGGTCAACCTGTATCCCTATTTAAACATTTTGTTTTTTCCCTTCCCCTCCCCAAATTGTACCAACATCAAATATAGTGAAAACGGGGTTATACCGTGGGGGAGGGACATACAAAACAACAAAAAAATCATGTGGTATCTTATAAATACGTTAGAAGCAATAGCAAGCAAGAAAAAAACCATTTGTGCCCTTATCTTTGGGTTCATTTCACTTAACATCATCTTATCTGACCTTTTCTGCTTGACTCATACATATACTAGTTATTGCATATAAGGGAAACCATGGGACCTGTGTTTCTTTTGGCCTCACTTACTTCACTTAATATAATTTTTTCCAAATCTTTCCATTTCCTAACAAATGGGGCAATGTCATTCTTTCTGATGGAGGCATAGAATTCCATTGTGTATATATACCACATTTTCTGGATCCATTCATCTACTGAGGGGCATCTGGGTTGGTTCCATATCTTAGCTATGGTAAATAGTGCTGCAATAAACAAAGTTGTGCTGGTAGCTTTAGTATGACCTTGTTTGTGATTGTTTCGGTAACTGCCTAAAAGTGGGATTGCTGGGTCATAGGGGAGCTCTATGTGGAGTCTTTTGAGGAACCTCCATACTACTTTCCAAAGTGGTTGAACAAGTTTACTCTCCCACCAACAATGCAGTAGGGTTCCTTTTTGGCCCTGGCTCATTCTTTAGAGGAAGGAAAACATAGCTTTTGGAGCTTCTAAACCCTGTGATTACATATCTATAAAAACACCTCCACTGTGATTTGCATTTCTTTTATGGCTAGAGAGGTTGAGCATTTCTTCATGTGTCTATTGGCCATTCTTATTTTTATTTCCTCTTCAGAAAAGTTTCTCTTTAAATCTTTAGCCCACTTATTTATCGGGCAGTTGTTTCTTTGAGGATTTGTTGTTGGGGGATTTACTTTTTGAGTTCAAGTATATTTTAGATATGAGACCCTTGTCTGTTGTATGGCTAGGGAAGATCATCTTCCAATCCATGGGTGTTTTTTGATCTTGCTAGCTATGTCCTTTGCCATGCAGAAACTCTGCAGCTTCATGCAATCCCATTTGTCCAACCTTTCGTTGATTTGTTGTGTTTCTGGGTCTCTATTAAAAAAATTTCACCCTGTACCCAGGAGACCTAGGGTTTCTCCTATTCTGTCCTGTAATATTTTCAGGGAGTCTGCTTTGACTTTGAGGTCTTTGATCCATTTGGAGTTGATTCTGCTGCAGGGTGATACATAAGGATGTAGCTTTAGTTTTCTACAAGTGATTAACCAATTTTGCCAGCACCATTTACTGAAGAGGCTGTCTTTCTTCCATTCTATTCTATTTTTTTTGGATTCAGTCATGGGCCTGAACTCTGGGCCTCGGCGCTGTCCCTCAGCTCTTCACCTCAAGGCTAGGGCTCTACCTTTTGAGCCACACCGCCACTTCCGGCTTTTTTTTCTGTTTATGTGGTGCTGAGGAATTGAACCTAGGACCTCATGCATGCAAGGCAGGCACTCTACCACTGAGCCACCTTCCCAGCCCCCATTCTATTTTTTAGCTCCCTTATTGAAGATTAGGTGGCTATAGGTCTGTGGGTTCATTTCTGGGTTTTCAATTCTATCCCATTGGTACTGAGGTCTCTTGTTGTACACGTATCAAGTTGTTTTAATTACTATGGATTTGTAGTAGAGTTTGAAATTTGGTATTGATATTCCTCCAGCACTGTTCTTTCTATTGAGGATCGTTTTTGCTATTTGGGGTCTTTTTTGTTCCATATGAATTTTTGGATTACCTTTTCTATTTCTTTGAAGAATGAGGCTGGAATATTGATAGGCATCACATTGAATTTGTAGATAGCCTTGGGAAGTATTGCCATTTTCACGATGTTGATCCTTCCAAACCAGGAGCATGGGAGGTTTTTACACTTTCTAAATTCTGTTTTGATTTCCTTTTTGAGGTTTTTAAAGTTTTCACCATAGAAGTCCTTCACTTCTTTGGTTAAGTTAATTCCTAGCTATTTTATTTTTTTGTGGGGCTATTACGAATGGAGTTGCTTTCCTGATTTCAACCGCTCTCATCTCATTGTTGGCATACAGAAAAGCCATTGATTTTTGAGGGTTAATTTTATACCATGCTACTTTGCCAAAGTTTCGAATCAGCTCGGGTAATTTGGGAGTGGAGTCTGTGGGATTCTTTAAATACAAAACCATGTCTTGTATTTACTTTATCTTTACTTGTTTTACTTTATCTTTCCCTATTTAGATCCCTTCTATGATTGCATCTTGTCTTATTGCTATAACTAGGCATTCTAATACTAAATTGAAGAGAGGTAGAGAGAGTGGACATCCTTGTCTGGTTCCTGAGTTTAGCAGAAATGGCTTTAGTTTTTCACCATTAAGTATAATGCTGGCTGTAGATTTGTCAGATACAGCCTTTATTGTGTTGTGGAATGTTCCATCGATTCCTAGTTTTCTAGGGCCTTCATCATAAAGGGTTGTTGGATCTTGTCAAATGCTTTTTCTGCATCTATTGAGATGACCATGTGGTTCTTATCCTTGCTCTTGTTGATGTGATTTATTATGTTAATTGATTTGCATATATTGAACCAGCTTTGCATCCCTGAAATGAATCCTGTTTGATCATGGTGTATGATTTTTTTGGATGAATTGTTGGATGAATTGATTGGCCAAAATTTTGTTGAGACATTTTGCATCAATGTTCATCAAAGAAATGTGTGTATAGTTCTCTTTCTTTGATGAATCCTTGCCTGGTTTTGGGATGAGGGTTATGATGGCTTCATAGAAGGAATTTGGTGTTAAACTTTCTCTTTCAATTTCATTGAATAGTTGGTGTGAGTCCTGCTTTGAAGGCCTTGTAGAGTTCCGCTGTAAATCCATCCAGTCCTGGGCTTTTCTTAGATGGGAGGTCTCTTATTGCTGTTTCTATTTCAATGCTTGATATGGTCCTGTTAAGTTGGTTGAACTCATCTTGGTTTAGTTTTGGCAAGTCGATATTCTCAAGGAAATCATCCATTTTTTCCAGGTTCTCAAACTTATTAGCATAAAGATTTAAGATACATTCCCTTATAATGTTTTGAATCTTGGTTGTTTCTGTGGTGATGTTTCCGTTCTCATCTCTGTTTGTTTATTTGGGTGCGTTCTCTTCTTTTTTCTGATAAGATTTGCTAAGGATCTGTCAATTTTGTTAATTTTTTCGAAGAACCAACTCTTTGTTTTGTTGATTCTTTTTATGGTTTTTTTGGATTCTAATTCGTTTAGTTCTGATTTAATTTTCATTATTTCTTTCCATCTACTGGATTGGGGTTTAGCTTGCTGCTCTTTTTCAAGGAGGTTCAAATGTCTCATTAAATTGTTGGTTTCAGATCTCTCCTTCCTATGTGTTGATGTAGGAACTCAGAGCTATAAATTTGCCTCTGAGTATTGCCTTTGTTGTGTCCTGGAGGAGCTGGTAATTTGTGTTTTCATTTTTGTTGACTATCATGAACATTTGAATTTCCTTTCTAATCTCTTTCATGACCCACTGGTGGTTCAAGTGAGTTGTTCAGTCTCCATGTGTTACAGGACTTACTTTGGTGGCTTTTTGTGTTGAATTCTAATTTCACTCCCTTGTGGTCTGAGAGAATGCAGGGCATAACTTCAATGTTTCTGAATTTGGACAAGTTTGCTTTGTGACCTACAATGTGGTCTATTTTGGAAAATATTCCATGTGCTGCTGAGAAAAATGTGTATTCTGATGCTGCTGGATGAAATATTCCGTAGATGTCTGTTAAATCTAGTTGATCGATGCAGTTGTTTAGATCTGCAATTTCTCTGTTGAGTTTTTGCTGAGTTGATTTATCTAGTAGGGATAGTGGTGGGTAAAATTCCCCAACAATTAATGTCTTTGGATCTATGTGAGATTTGAGGGAAAGTAGTGTTTCTTGGATGATTTTGGGTGCTCCGTTGTTTGGTAAATAGATATTTAGAATTGTAATTTCCTCCTGAAGGAAAGATCCTTTAATTAGTATGTAGTGACCTTCTTTATCTCTTCTGACTAATGTTATTTTGAAGTCTATTTTATCTGATATTAGGATTGCAACTCCCTCCTGTTTATGGAGGCCTTTTGCTTGGTAGATTTTATTCCAGCCTTTCACTTTCAAAATGTGTTTGTTTATAATGGGCAAGGTGTGACTTTGGAAGGCAGCAGATAGAAGGATCTTGCTTTTTAATCCAACTAGACAGTCTATGTCGCTTAATTGGAGAGTTAAGTCCGTTAATGTTGAGAGATAGGACTGAGAGGTATTTGGGAGTTCCTGCCATGTTATCCACCTTCTTGGGGGCTGCAAAAACTGGGTTTTTCGTATGGTTCTTGGATTCTCAGTTTGGGTTCTGTTTCTTGGCCTTTATTGTGGTCTTGTTGGTTTTCTATGTGTAGGACATCTGTAAGTATCTTTTGTAGGGGCTGGGAAGGTGGCTCAGTGGTAGAGCGCTTACCTTGCATGCTCGAGGCTCTGGGTTTGATTCCTCAGCACCACATAAGAAAAAAGCCAGAAGTGGCGCTGTGGCTCAAGTGGTAGAGCGCTAGACTTGAGCTGAAGAGCTGAGGGACAGTGCCCAGACCCAGAGTTCAGGCCCCATGACCGGACCCCCCCCCCCCCCCCAAAAAAAGTATCTTTTGTAGGGCTGGTTTGGTGGAGATACATTGCTTCAATTTTCCTTGCTATGGAAGGTTTTTATTTGACCTTCAGTTATGAAGGAGAGTTTAGCTGGGTATAGTATTCTTGGTTGATATTTGTTTGTTTTTAGGGTATGGCATATATCATTCCAGGCTCTTCTTGCTTTAATTGTCTCTACTGAGAAATCTGAGGTGATTCTAATTGGGTTCCTTTTATAGGTGATTAATCTTTTCTCCTTGACAGCTTTAAGGATCCTTTCCTTGGTCTGAATAGATCCTGTGTGGATTATAATGTGATGGTGGGATGTCCTGTTCTGGTCTGGTCTATTTGGGGTTCTAAAAGCTTCTTGTATCTGAATAGGCCTATTTTTTTGCATGTTTGGGAAGTTCTTTGCTAGGATCCTGTTAAATAAATTTCCTAGACCATTAACTTCTGTTTCTAGGTGCTCCGCTACATCCATTATCCTTAGATTAAGCCTTCTGATGGTGTCTTCCACCATATTCTATCATATTTCTTAGATTTGTCTTGGATGGTTGTATGTTCTTTCTCTATAATATCTATGCTATCTTCCATCCCCAAGATTCGATCTACTGCATGGTCTAATCTACTGTCAAGACTTTCTACTTTGTTTTTATTTCCTTTCCTTCTAATTGGTCGGCTTTGATAGCTTCAAATTCTTTGGTGGAGCTTTGGTTTAGATCTTGTATGAACTTCTGTACTTCCTTAATTTGTTGTTCAGTGTTTATTCTTGTAAGGTATATTAAATACATAGGTTTCATTAGGTAGCTGATGAAGAGAACACTACGCGCTAATCAGGTAGGAAAAGAAGTTTATTTACTGAACTGCTGCCCCCCGCCATGCATGGTGGAGAAGCATGGCTGAAAAGGAAAATGGGGGGGGGAGGAAGAGGGGTGACCCACCTCTGGGCCAGGACTTATCTAGGCCAGGTACAGGAAGAGGTGTGGCCAGGTGGGGGAAAGGTATGGTCACATTGGATCTAGATATGACCTCACGGTTTGGGACCCTCCTAAGGTCAGATAGGAGGGATGTGACCAGAGGTGGCCCAGGATGTGCCCTAGTAGGAGGGGAAGGTGACTACTTCCAGGTGAGCCAGTTACCTAGGTAAGAGATACTGGGTAGAAACTTAGCCAAAAGGAGGGAGATGTCTCTGTGCAGACCTTACAATTCTCAAATCACTTAGTTGATTGGTTATGGTTTCCTTGGACTCCCCTTCCTTCTGAATGGCTCCATTCAGCATTCCCTTCATGGTCTCCTGCCTCTATTGATCTTTGTCTATTCTCATCCCATGGTGTTTTGTTTTCCTGTGGCTTGATTGATTTCTTAAGTCTGTTTGAGCAGGCAGAAAAATGCTCTGCTTTACCCAGGATTTTGTGATCCTCCTCCTAGGGTAGTTCAGTGGGAGGGAGGTCTGCTTTGAGTATCACATAAGAGGGAGATGGCTATTTCCTTTAGTTTGGAGATGCTGTGATGAGGCTAGGTTCTGGGTAGGGTTGAGGCCTTTCTGCAACCCCTGAAGGGCTAGCTCCTGAGACACTCACAGAGCCCAGCCTGGAACCATTCTCAGGGTTTATGTTTACTGAATTTCAATTGATTGTCTAGGCTGCTCTAGGGAGCGCAGCCTCTGGCTCTGTTTACCCAGTGAAGAAAGTCACTCCTCTGGGGGGGTGGAGCTTTCTCTGCCTGGGCGGGGTGACTTCCCCCTGGGTGGAGCTGAGCCTGGCAGGTCATGTCAGGTTCCTGTGACCTGCTAATGGCTCCAATTGTTTTCTTCCAAGGCCTGGGTTGGAGCTAGCTGCTGGGCCGGATTTTGTCAGTCTCAAAGATGGAGATCTTCTCTGGTGATGCGGGAGGGGCTACCTTTCCACTGCAGCTCGGTGAGAAGGAGTGAGGATGTCAGGGTTCTACTCATGCCAGACTCTTGGTTCCTGGGCTGTCCCTGGTCTGCGATCAGCAGGATGAAGATTTCTGCTCCTTGTCAGTTCTTGCTGGTGATGAGTAGGATCTGCTAACAAGCTGTGTCTGGTGCCTTTGTCCCGGACTTTCTCTGTTGGTATGGCGGCTGTGGACGCCGCTGTAGCCCCAACTGCCCCAGCCGCGGCTACCGGCAAGTGCTCAGATCTGTCTCCTTGACCAAGCTGCCTGGATTTTCCGTCTTTGGCCAAACTCTCTGTACTGTGATGGCACACTTGGTGTAATTCTCTGGCTTAGGACTGTTCGCTGGAACACTAAAACTGCTTTCTATGCGAGAGCTTGTTTAGCCTCCAGCTTCTCCTCCACCACTTCTGATTTTTGATGTCCATTGTAAGTAAAAGTTTCACAAGCGCCTGCCTCTGCTGGCTTCAAACCCAAATCCTCAGATCTCAGCATCCTGGGTAGCTAAGATTACAGGTGTGCACCACTGATACCCAGCTGAAGTAACTATTTGTTTGATTTGTGAGTTTGAGCCCAACCTAAGCTGCAAAATGAAGAGACTAGATCATCTAATTATTGCCATCTATCTCTCTGATAGTAATTTTCACTGAGAATGACTCTTTGGTAGAGCTCTAAGATTTTTTCACTTTTTTTTCCAGATTGATAGTAGCTGATTAAATAGAGGATTTCTTAGTCACTTCACTTGTCTGGAAGTCCTGCCAGGCTTTGAGTTGTTTTTTGAAATCCCCAGCCTGAATCATGACTGTGTTATCTGCCAGTAAAATCTGTGACATTATTCTTCCTTCTTTATATTTTGGTGTCTTTACTGGAGCTCATATGCAATTCTTTGCACTCTTGCTTGGCTTTTTCATTCATTTCTGGCAGTAAAACAGTAGCCGTGGATTTTTTATTTTTTGCTTTTTTGTTTTTGTCATGGAGCTTGAACTCAGAGCCTTGGCACTGTCCCTGAGCTCCTTTTCTCAAGGGTAGCATTCTACCACTTTGAGAACCACAGTACCACTTCCAGTTTCTGGTAGTTAATTTGAGATAAGAGTCTCATGGACTTTTCTTCCTGGGTTGGCTTCAAACTGTGATTCTCATATCTCAGCCTCCTGAGTAGCTAGGATTACAGGCATGAGCCATAGGTATGAGCCACTGGCATCCGGATAGCCACGTTTTTAAGAGCACTTTGAAAGGCTGGAGATGTGGACCAGTGGTAGAATACTAGCATAGCTTGCACTAGGTCCTAGTTTTGGCTCTTAGCACTGTAAATAAATAAGTGAATAAATAAATAAATTAAATACTTTGAAGTCAATTCTATTTCTATTAACATGTGAAAAGAATCTGATGTTTGCATGGTTATTATGATAAGGAGGTTTTTACAAAGGAAACAACGTTCCCCATATTTCAGTCATATATTTGTCCATAATGCCTAAATTTTAGTACTAGTTTCTGTGTTATAATATCAAATAAGGTAAGAGTGCCAGTGACTCACACTTGTATTTCTAGCTATTCAGGAAGCTGAGATCCAAAGGATCATAGTTTGAAGCCAGCCCAGACGAAAAAGGTCCACAGGACTCCATATCCCAAATAACCAGCCAAAAGCCATGCTGGAGGTATGGCTAAAATGGTAAAATACTAACAGAGAAAGCAAACAGAGAAATACCATGAGGCCCTGAGTTCAAAACTGGTAAAAACAAAAACAAAAGCAATAGCCTGCCAGGCTTCTGTCAGTTTTTAGGATAGAGAGAGATAGAAAAATAACATGTATTCATAAAGATTGGGTTTGGGCCTGCTATAAAGAAAACAGAAGGTGTCATGGGACCATAGAAGAGGGTTTTCTGCCCATAACTTGGGAGAGTGGCCAAATCAGCCCTCCAGGAGCAAGTTAGATCTAAGCTAGTCCCAAAGGGTGAATAAGAGGTAGATAAAAATGGAGGAGCCACTCCAGAGAAATGAATGCAGGGCTTTGTGTGGGTTTGTGACCTTCGTATTTCATTTTCTCCTATCCTTGGGATCTCTGGTAGTGAAAGAGTTGGAATTTCTGATCACTATCTGGTTGGTAACAGGTCCTTTAGACTTTAGTGAGGTTAATGGAGGTAGAACAGGTCAGGAAGAAAGCTTATAATATCGCCATGCATCAGTGCCTCATGCCTGTAAGGATTAGTTTGAAGCCAACCTAGGTAGGATAAATAGGCCATGAGACTCTTTTTTTTTGTCAGTTGTGGGGCTTGAACTCTGGGCTTGGGCACTGTCCCTGAGCTCTTCAGTTCAAGGCGAGTGCTCTGCCACTTGAGCCATAGTGCCATTTCTGGTTTTCTGGTGGTTTATCAGACATAAGATTCTCATGGACTTTCCTGGCTGGGCTGGCTTTGAACTGCAATCCTCAGACCTCAGCATCCTGAGTAGCTAGGATTACAGGCGTGAGCCAGTGAGACTCTTTGTCTTCAATTAACTAGCAAAATCCTGAAGTGGAGCTGTGGCTTAAGTGGTCAAGCTCCAGACTTGTGGAATTAAAACAAAAGTAAGGGGCAGTGCTCAGGCCCTAAGTTCAAGCTCTAGTACTGGCACAAGAAAATAAAATTATATTAGTACAAAGACAGGAGGATGAAGGTTTTTTTCTCTTTTGTATGTGTCTGTCCATCCATCTATCCTTCCATTCCTCTCTTCTTCCCTCAGCATATAGTATAAGATAAATGTTAAGTAGCTGTGGTTTACAAATCACAAGAAGTCCTATGGCCAAAAAGATCTGCACCCAAAAATGTTTCTTTCCTCTTGTTTGTAGGCTGCCATAGATGAAAATCAGCTAGTTTGACTGATGCTCCTGTGCAGGAGGTACCAGTTTAGTATCTGATAAGTGGCAGTTACCCCAAAACATTATACCTGTGATTCTGAGAGGTCCTAATGTGGTTATTGAAAGAAAAAAAAAGCTGTACTTTCAGGTAAAGTTGTCAATGCAAATAATTAAATGCTCTATCTATCTATCTGTTAAAACAGAACATGAAGATAGTCACTGGTAACTCACATCTGTAATCATAGCTATTCAGGAAGCTGGAATTTGAGGATAGAGGTTCAAAGCCAGTCCAACCAGAAAAATCTGTGTGATTATTATCTGATACTCACCAGCAAAAAGCCAGAAATGGAGCTATGGCTCAAGTGGGAGAACTCCTGGGCCTGGGCTCTGTCTCTGTGCTATTCAGTTCAAGGCTAGTGTTCTACCATGCCCAACATGATTTGATTATTTTTAAATTTTTATTTTATTGTAAAGATTCTGTACAGAGGGGATACAGTTACATGAGTAAGGTAATGAGTATATTTCTTGTCGAGAATTTTTACTCCCTCCTTTGTTGTTCTCCCGCTATTCTTTCCTTCTCCCATCTCCCTTACTCCTCCCCCCCACCAGAAAGTTGTAGAATTCATTTCTTATATAAAAAAATATGGATCGTGTGTGTCATCCTTGTTCAGGGGCCATGCTAATCTTCTCTGTATCATTCCAATTTTAGTATATGTGCTGCTGAAGCTGTAATAGCCCGTGGTGCCCCGATAATCAGTGGGGCCCAATAGTCTGGATGGCCCTGTGGCCTGGCCTGCTGGAGGGGGCAGGGCATCAAGAGGCGAGCTTCACTTCTCCACAGACCAGGCCACCAGACAGAGCAGGGCTTTGAGAGGCTGACGTCACAGTCCCACTGGGCACCTCTGGAGGGGCGCACCATACGTAGTGGGCATGCTATTGGAGGGGGCATCGAGCCCCTCATGGTGAGCTGCCAATTGGGATTGAGAGGGGGCAACTAGGGGGAGGAGCATGAATGGCGGTATGAAACCATTAGTAGGGGAGGGACACAGCCTATCTGGATATGTATAGGCTGTGTGCTCCAAGGCCTGGGTGGAGCAGGAGAAAAACCAGAGGCTGGAGGAGAGGTTAGGGGAAAAACAGTCCGGAAGGAGGAGAGACGAGTCGGGAGGATACATGGACTCCTGAGGACACATGGACGCCTGAGAGAGGAGTCCGGAGGAGACCAGGGGTCCTGAGGAGAGGAGAGTAAGGGAAAGAACAAGAGTCATGAGGAAAATAGTACGCAGTTAGCCTGGAGGGAGGGGAGGAGTAGGAGTGGAGGAGAGATGGCAGGAAGGGGAAGCTTGCCGGGCGGGCCTGAGGAGGACAGGGCAAGCCTCGGGAGGTCATTTGGGTCTTCTCAAGGAAGCCATTTGGGGTTTCCTTCGGAGGTCATTTGGGGCCTCCTATGGAAGTCATTAGGGGCCTCCTCTGGAGCGGGGCCTCCTCTGGAGGCCATTCTGGGCCTCCTCTACAGAGGCCTGTGGAGGCGCCTCCCAGAGCAGAGCAGGCAGGGCAGGCCTGTGGAGAGTGGAGAAGCGTGCAAAGAAGGAGGAAGGTAAGAAAGGGAAAAGCCTTCCTCTTTGGAGGTTTGGAGGTTTGGAGCTTTGGAGGTCTGAGGTTTGGAGGTTTGCAGACCGACTAATGGGTGATTTGCAGACAAACTAAAGGTTGTGTGTGGGGGGGTCAGGACTGCCTATTGGAGGTTTGGTGATGGAGGCTGCTCTTGGTTCTGGGTATCTAGCCCAGGACAAGGTAGTCTCAAGACCCTTTTTTGGTGTAAATAGTGTAAATAAACTTCTTTTGTCTGCCTTTTCACTGTCTGTGCCTCAATGGATTGTCTTGCTCTCTGTAGGTCATAAGTAAGCAAGCACTGATTTGCTTTTTTAAAAGCAGCTTTTCCCATTCATTGTTTGGGTTTTCTACATTCCCCCCCATACATTTTTTGACCAATCTGTGGCATTGATTATTGGTTCAGGAATAACTGCTTGCATGTGCACATGTATAATGCATGTACAAGAATCCTTGGGAAAACACAAAATAGTCTCAATTTCATTTCTGTGTATGGATTACTATACTCTATCCTCACTTTTATATTACATTAAACACTTTTTCCCTCAGGACTTTGATAGACCAGCTTCAGTTTCCCTGTCAACAATTATTATTTCTTTGTTTCAACCTTTACATTACCTTTCCCTGGCCTCTAACCACAGGGTCCTCTGACTCATCTGAGTGACTCAGAGAAGATGAAAAACAGCGGTTACCATGGCAACACAATCTCAGATTCCTGTCACTTGTGAGGCCTTTCTCCTTCCCCTCAGCATTCCTATTAAGTAAGAAAAGTGGGAGGTATGGAGTAAAAATATTTGCAGTGAGCTATGAAACCATTTAAAGATGACTCAGTAATGATAGGTTTTATTTTTATGCTAGCATGTAAATAGCAAAATAATTTTTGAATAAGAATTGACACAATAAATATGATATCCTGAAGACATGGTTCATGTGGTAGAATTTCTGCCTAGCAAGTGAGAGGCCCTAAGTTTAAACCCCAGTACTAACCAAAAAAATGAAAAAAAATCAGTAACTGTCAAGGCTTGTAAGACATTGAATAGGCAACAAACTAAAGACGGCAGCAGTGGAGTTCTCAGCCATGTGTCAGAATCTCCCATGGAGCATTAGAAAAAAAAAATGGCTGGCCACCAAAAGCAAGCATATGTCTGTAATCCTAGTTAGGATTGTGGATTGAAGACAGCCCAGGCAGACAGATCCAAGACACTGTTATCTCAAATTAACCAGCAAAAACCTGTAACTGGAGGTGTGGTTCAAGTGGTAGAGCACAAGCCTTGAGTGAAAACTCTGAGCAAGAGCCTGGCACTGGTGGCTCATGCCTTTAGTCCTAGCTACTCAGGCTGAGATGTGAGAACCGAGGTTTGAACCTAGGTTTGAAGTCACTGTGGGCAGGAAAGTCTGTAAAACTGTTATCTCCAATTAACCACTAGAAAACTGGAAGTGGCACTGTGATTCAAAGTGGTGGAGCACTAGCCTTGAGCAAGTTCAAGCCACATGACCAACAAAAACAAAAAACAAAAAAAATCTAAGCAAGAGCATGAGGTACTATATTCAAACCCCAGTACTGGCACAAAAATTATAATATTAAATAAAAATAATAAGCATAAATAGATATAAATGCCTACAATCTAGCCTGAGAGATTTTCATTTAGTTGGTCTGGAATAAGTTTAAAACTTATCTACGCAAAACCAACATAGTAGATGTGGAAACAAAACCTGTGCTTAACAATGAAAACAAAGCCAGACATTGATGCCTAATGTGTATAACCCTAGTTACTTAGGAGGCTGAATATTGAGAATTGAGGTTCAAAGCCAGAAAATTCCAACAGACTTTTTTTTTTTTGCCTCCACCCAGGAAATCTTTTATTTTTCACTTTGGATTCCTAAATACAGTGTTCCGCCCCCCCCTCTGTCTCTTTCTCTCTCAGTGCAGGTTCTAGGGCTTGAACTCAGGGCCTGGGTGCTTTGCTTTTTTTTTCTTTTTTTTGTATATTTAAAAAAATTTTTTAATATATTTTTTAATTTTAATTTTTTGTGAACATACTTTACAGAAGGGTTACAATTACATGGGCAGGATAATGAGTACATTTCTTATCAAGCATTGCAGCCTCCTCCTTTGTTTACCCTTCACATCCCTTCCCA
>NW_012267437.1:1161384-1165719 GCF_000151885.1 Dipodomys ordii
ATTTGCATTTCTTTTATGGCTAGGGAGGTTGAGCATTTCTTCATGTGTCTATTGGCCGTCCTTCTTTCCTCTTCAGAGAAGTTTCTCTTTAAGTCTTTAGCCCACTTATTTATTGGGCAGTTTTTTTCTTTGAGGATTTGTTGTTGGGGGGTTTAATTTTTTGAGTTCCAAGTATATTTCAGATATGAGACCCTTGTCTGTTGTATGGCTAGTGAAGATCTTCTCCTAATCCGTGGGCTTTCTATTGATCTTGCTAGCTATGTCCTTTGCCGAACAGACTTTTATCCCTAATTAACCACCAAAAAGCTGGAAGTGGAACTCTGGCTCAAGAGGTAGAGTGCTAGCCTTAAGCACAAAACTCAGGGATAGCACCCAGGCCCTGAGTTGAAACCCCAGGATTGGCATAAATAAAAAGGCACAAACCCACAAAAATCAGATTTACACTGAATACTGTGCTAGACATAATTGAAGCATATTCTCAAGCAAATAGATTTTTTCCCCAATTACGCTGAACTATACCTAAGAACCAATGTCTGGAAAATTTAAAAAGTCATCCCTTTACTAATAAAATGTGTTCATTTTCTTTCTTATGAAGGCCATTTTTAATAATTTTATTTTATTGTAAGGATGTTGTACAGAGGGGTTACAGTTATATGAGCAAGGTAATGAGTACATTTCTTGTCCAGCATTGTTACCCCCTCCTTTGTTTTTCTCCCACTATTCCTTCCCTCCCCATCTCCCTCACTCTATGAAGACTCTTTTAGACCCAGGTTACCATCCAGGATTGTCAAATATTGAATAAATAAATGACATAAGACTTAAAACATTGGTTAGCCTCATAATTAAAGATAGATAACAAATTATATCACTTGATACATATGAATTAGTAGTTGTGTTAACTTTTCTTAATTATATTTTTCTTTTCTTTTTAAATTTTTCTTTTTAAAATTATTATTACAGAATTATGATTACAGAAGGATTCCAGTTACACAAGTCTGGTAATGAATACATTTCTTTTTTGGACAATGTCACCCCTTCCCTTGCTCTCTTCAAGTCCCCCCTATCACCACCCACAAATTGTATAGTTCATTTTGAACATTGTGTCTAGTGAGTATCACTGCTGCACTTGTTCACCCTTTGTCCCTCCATTTCTGTGCCTCACCCCCCAAGATCTGTCTAGATAGCCCAGGCTGTTCTGGGCTCCTAACTGGGTAGGATTACAGGTGTGCTCCATTTGACTGGCTTCACTTTTACTAATTATCTTAAGTTGTGCTGTTGGACATGTTCATTTTACCAAGTTAGTATATGTATATAAGTTTAAAAGTCAAATATTACTACAAAGATTACCTTAAAAACCATTCCTTGATATCCTTATATCTTAAAGTTTTAGTTTATTTTGTATGGTCTTTGCCTTCATATTTCTATCAATTAAGTTTATATAACCTATTATCAGTTTTAGACACATCTTTTGACTTGTGGTAGATGAATTTTAATCTCTTACTTAAATAACCCTATTTTTCTCTATTTTGTCTATGCCCTATTTGTTGAAATTCTGAACACTTTGTATATAAATTGATTTCAGCCCCTAATCCATAACTTTGTGTGTCTCACCAGGGAGAAGATTTCCACCAATATTTGTCAATTTGGAGAATATAATATACTTTTCTAGAGAAGATCCATGGAGTACTCTGGAAGAAGAGAGAGGTAAGGAAGAAAGAGGAGAGAAAAGGGTAAGAAAGGGAGCTCATTCATGAAAGAGACACACAAAGAAAGAGAATAAGGAGGGAAGAAAGGGGACTGCACACCATATTTTTAGTTGATTTGCAGGGCATATTAGAGATGTCTTTACAAAGCTCTACAAAGTCTATGAGTTAGCTTAGAGCTGCTATTTAGAAATGGAAGTGAGGAAGGAATCAGCATCAATGGTGATCAGTGTCAAATAACTGAAAGCTTTGAGTATGATCCCTGGATTAGAGATACTGACAAAGACAGAAGTGAGAATTTTGAGGCCAGAGTACCATAATATTTAAAAGTCAAGTAGAGGGGATGAGAACACAACAAGAGACTTAGAAGAAGTGGTCAGGGAGTTTATAGCAGCAGCATCAGGAGAAATGTTGGTCACAGGAGAAAAAAAATGAAGTTTCATGAAGGAAGTAATGTCAACTGTGACCAGGACTACGGAGAGTAAATTCAGGACATCGGTAAATCATTTAACTTTTCAATAAGGCAATAATCAGTGGTTGTGAGAGGAAATATTCTCTGAGAGGCAGAGATGGGTGTATATTGATGGTAGAAGAGGTGATCAAATAGATCAAGATAGTGTAGTCTGTATTTTGAAAAGAGTGAGTTATGGGGTATTAGCAGAAGAGAGATGTGTTATTTCAAAGCTTAAACGGTATAAAAATCTAAAATTGAAGCCAGCCACCAGTGGCTCATGCCTGTAAGCTTAGATACTCAGGAGGCTGAGATATGAGAACTGTCTGAACCATCCTTGGAAGGAAAGTCTGTGAGACTCTTACTTCTTTTTGGGGGGTGGGGGGTCTGGTTGTGGGGCCTGAACTCTAGGCCTGGGCACTGTCCCTCAGCTCTTCAGCTCAAGGCTAATGCTCTACCACTTGAGCCACAACGCCACTTCCGGCTTTTTTTTCTGCTTATGTGGTGCTGAGGAATTGAATCCAGGGCCTCATGCATGCAAGGCAAGTGCTCTACCACTGAGCCTCCTTCCCAGCCCCTCTTATTTCTATCTAAGCAGCAAAAACTTAGATGTGGAGGTGTGGACCAAGTGGTAGAGCATCAGCTGTGAGTGCCTAGGCCCTGAGTTCAAGCCACAAGTACTCCCCAAAACAAACAAAATCCCTAAAATTGTCTCATGATTTTCTTTACCGAGCAATTTCTTTACCAGGAATTGCCTTGGAGTCACTTAGTGATGTTCAGTGTGATACCTATTTGATCAGAATAGTCTAAGATGCTTTCATTTACATATCTGATACTGTGGAAGGATGGGATAAGCAGCTCTTCTTTTCCTTTTCATGCTGTCTTAGGGGTTGTTCTCCATGTTCTGTCCACAGGTATTCCTTTTTTGTTTTGGTCGGTTGTGGGCTTGAACTCTGGCCCTGGGTGCTGTCCCTCAGCTCTTCAGCTCAAGGCAAGCATTCTCCCACTTGAACCACAGCGCCACTTCCAGTTCTGTCTACAGGTAAGTAAGACATCTTATGTGAAATCTCAGGGCTCCTAACATATAAAACTGAAACTGACAGTTCTTTTGTAAACAAAGCCTGGAACTGGCATTGTGTCACTTCTACCATATTGTGTTAATCAAGCAGTCACAAGCAAGCCTAGATTCATACTTAAGGAACCGTAGTCATTTTAATTTTGCTACTATAGTATGGAAAGAATGCATTTACCCTCAAGAAAGAAATTGTGAAACCAGTCACCAGTGGCTTATGCCTGTAATCCTACCTACTTTAGAGGGTAAGATTTGAGTATCAATGTTCAAAGCCATCCTTGAGCAGCAAAGCCAAGGCCCTGAGTTCAAGTCCCAGTATCAACACAAAAAGAAAGGAAGAAAAAAGAGAGAAAAGAAAAGGGAAACTGTGCCTTTGTCACAGTTTTGCTACTCAGAAGACTGTGATTTGGAGGATCATGGTTGTTGAGACCAACCTGGGAAAAAAAGTCTGAGACTCCATCTCTAATTGCCAGCAAAAAGCAGGGCTGGAAGTGTGGATCAAAAGGTAGAGCACCAGCCATAAGCAAGCAAACTGGGTGTGAGGCTCAGTATTCAAGCCAAGGCATTGGCACATACACAAAATACCCTTCTTTATGTTCATTTTATTGTTAGTTTCTCAGGATAAGGGGCACTACCTTCGTGGAGGAAAGCACTTGAAGATTATACTTGCTAAACCTTCTTCTTAGTGCATATTAATTATGTAAGAAAATAAGACTCATGTAACATTTTCATACAGGCATATAACATACTTTGACCATACCCTCCATTACTGTCCTACTCCCTCTTTCTCCCTCTCCTGATCCTCTTTCACATCTCTAATGGTACTGTTATGACTTTCATGTCATCTTCTCCCCCACCCCTCAGATCCCACATATAAGAGAAAGCATGTAATATTTGTCTGTATCTGGATTATTTCACTTAACATGCTGATTTTGAGTTCTATCCATTTTTCTTCTAAAAGATGTTCTTTCATTGTTTTTTTATTTAATTTTATTTTATTTGTGAACATACTATACAGAGGAGTTACAATTACATGGGCAGGATAATGCGTACATTTCTTACCAAGCATTGCAGCCTCCTCCTTTGTTTACTCTTCACATCCCTTCCCA
>NW_012267437.1:1167304-1215248 GCF_000151885.1 Dipodomys ordii
GGAATTTTGATAGGTATTGCGTTGAATTTGTAGATAGCCTTGGGAAGTATTGCCATTTTCACGATGTTAATCTTTCCAATCCAGGAGCATGGGAGGTTTTGCCATTTTCTTTCATTGTTTTATGACTGGATAATACTCCAGTGGTGTGTGTGTGTGTGTGTGTGTGTGTGTGTGTGTATTTCCTTATCCATTCATCTGTTGGTGAGCCCCTAAATTTTACAGAAGAGTTTTAAGCCCAGGATCTCAAGTCCAGCATCCCATATGTCAGGTTTGGTAGCTCACACCAATACACCAAATAAAGATACAAGTAATAGAGATTCCACAAAGGAGATTTCATTAATGTGACTTTGGCCTGGGCATGCAGTCAGGTGGCAAAGTACATGCACATGTCAACCCATCTCACCACACAAATATTTCCTTTAGCTTTCAATAGAAGAATTTGGTGGAAAGAGAGAAAGGTATATATAATTATAATTATATAATTCATATAATTATTAAATAACCCCAGTCATAGGTATGTTTTGGTGGTCATGATCCAGTTGATCATTATTTTAGGATTGCACAGGCAGGCCTTTATACAATAGCAGTCATTGCTTTATGGTATGTGGTCTTTTCTACAGAGGCTCTGCTGTTACTTTCCTTGGGGATAATTTCCTTCATTCTGTCCTTTCTAAATTCCAAGGTGATTGTAGGGAAGATAAAACAAAGCAAAGGACCTAGATACAAAATGGAGATAGATGTCATACTTTTATCCTGCTTTCAGATCATTTATGGGTCCAAGTAGAGATTCAGTACTCTACAGTAAATGCAGTTTAAGTACATGTTATAGGATGATTCCATAACTTAGCATTTGTGACTACTGCCACAGTAAATGTGGGCATGTAAGTATCTCTATCGGAGGTTGGCTTTGATTCCTTCAGGTAACATACCTAGGAGTGGCATAGCTGGCATTTAGTAGTTGTTTTGAATTTTTTGAAGAACCTCCACAACTGTTTTTCATGATGGTTGGCCTAATTTATACTCCTACTAACAGAGAATATACATACTTCCTAGTATTTTTAAGGTGCTGGAGATTGAGCCCAGGTCCATCCAAATCATCTATCACTTAGCTATACTCTTAACTCCAGTGTAATTTGTTCTTGACGCTTGATAAAGAATAGCAAGTCAGATTTTATTCTAAGAGGGTTTTAGGGACCACCACAGTGGGGTTTTACAGTGAAGGAGAAAGATTGGGCTCAACTCTAAATGCAACAAGGAAAAGTGGGAATTTATTGCCAAGGAGTGGATGGAAAACTACTGAGAAGAAAAAAAAAATCTGTGTCTAAAGCAACATAGCAACATTTTTGAGGAAGACGGGCTCTTTTTATAAAGCAAATCTATTTGTAAGATGAGGTTACAATTTAGATTCCCAAATTTGGACCAATTTTCTTGCCCCAGCTTATATTGGGGCCAGCCCTTTTCAGATTATTCAGGATCCAAGTGGCCCCAGTGTTGTAAGGTGAGGAAACAGAGAAGGCACATTTTGAGAGGTCGAATCTTGCAGTCTTTATTAAAAGACCAGCATCCAGCAAATACACTTAGCACTGTTTAGAAACTGAGCCGTGAAGACCAGAGAAGAGAGAAAGAACAAAAACAATACCAACAAACCAATTCAGCTCTAATAGAAAGCTGAAATGGGACACCATGGTGGCTGGTGAACAGACAGGAGACAGGAGACAGGACATGAACATGGAGACACATGGCATGGCACAATGGTGCCTGAGCTGGTCCAGGCCTAAACAGGGTCAGGTCAGGGGCAGGGAGACAGGAAACTCCCAGTCCCAGGCACTGAACTGACAGGTTTAGTAACCTATTGTCCAAGTACCTGCCCCTGTCTCCAGGGATTCAGTTATACCAATCACTTGAGGGGAGGAGGAAGATTCACCTTCCCCCATGGTGAAGATAAGATGCCAGACCTTAAATGGACATACTCAGGTACTGGCGGAAGTTTTCCATCTAGGGAAGATAGGCCTCAAATTCCATATAGGGCATACTTAGACGCTATTCAGAGGCTGGTGATTCGAGCCATTTAGGGAAGTAATAAAGGCAGAATCAGAGCATTCTCTATATACAAAGCTTTCCTAAGCCTATGATGTCTGTATTTCTCTGAAGCAGAGCCCTCCTAGCTCCCCTTGATCTGGGCATCTGCATTCAATGAATGGCCTGTCTCACTTCTATGTTTTTCAGCACCGGGTGGAAAATTCCCTCCACCCAGAAAGAGGCACCAGGATGGCTGCAAGAAGTTTCTTAGACTCAGCTTCCTACTTTACCAGTAAACTATAGTCAAGCAGGATTTTCCCTGTTCTTTGAAGGAAGGGCATATGGAGGGAGAGTGATACCCATATTATGACTCTGGAGAAGCAGCAGCTTTAGGAAGGAGGTAGAAGCCCTGTTATTAACTTGGAAGAGGGGAAAATCTAGGAAGGAGTTTGGCACCCTTAATACTAACCTGGATCTGGGGGAATCTCTTCATGCTTCAAAGACTATGTTCCACTACAGAGGATCTACTTTGGTGAATACCTCATTGGCTAGTATGAAGGAGGAGGTCATTATGTCATTCCTGACCCAGCGATACCTGTTTCCACTGCACATGTTTCTGGTTAGAACTGGCCCAAAGTGTTTTTCTTTGTTTTGATTTGCAGAGAACTTTTAACCATAGACTGACCACAAATTAACTTACCTCAGTGCCTTGGCCTTGAGCAGGGATGGACTGGTCTGGAGCCACTGCCTACATGTAACCTGTTCCTTTCACTGGCTCTGACTTGTCCATGATAGGAAAAATAGCTCATCGCCAAAGCAAAACTTAATGGAGAGAATTGTTTGTAAGGAGAGATTGAGCAAATTTAAGAGATTAGCATTAGGTGGAACAAATCCAAGGAAATCAGACCAGAGAAGCATCTCCGATCCTCAGTTGTATGCAATTTAGAGTGTGGTTTCATTTGTGGAGATAATAAGACAGACAATTGGTGTCATGGAATGGCTGGAACAAGACTTCTCTTTCCTCCCTATCTTCTCCTTGTCTGTCCCTGCCTCTGTTGGCCTGCTCTTGATGGCCATTCCTGGAGAGGAGACTGAACCTTTCCACTCTGACTAGCAAAAAGAAAAGTTCCAAAGCTACACACTTTCCTTACCTTGTGAGACTCAACCCCTGGCTCAGGTTCAGCAATCTGAGTCCTATTACTGAAGGATAGTCAAGGGCTTCCCTCAGTTTCAAAGTTTTCACGCAAAACTACAGATCCTTGAGATCCACTCATGAAAAGCATTTCAGTGTTTCATAAGGTTAAAATTTTCACAAGGATTGTGTTTTTAGTATAATAGGCTAAAATAGGGAGGAATGAGGAAGAGAGAAATAGTTTCTGATCCCCATGTAGGTAATGAGTAACCGACTACATCAAATTACTTTTAGAATGTATAGTTTGGTACCAGGGTGCACCTTTTCAGTAGAGCATTGGGCTAGCACTTGCAAGGTCCAGAGTTAATTTCCAGCACCAACAAAAACCAAAACAAAAAGCAATCAATTAATAAATAAATGTAAAGAAAAGCAGGGCTTAAAAGACTATTCTGGCTGTTCTAAACTCTCAATATCTCCTACCACAAGTTTTGTAATAGTGTTGTAAGGTAACTTATCAGAAAAGCCACATTTTGGAAGATGGAATATTGGAGTCTTAATTACACAGTTAGCAGGCTGCAGGCATACAGTTGTTACAAAGGCCCTCAGCCCACAAATACACATAACACAGGAAACAGGCCAGAGAGGAAAGAAAAAACAAAAACAATACCAACTAACCAATTTAGCTCCGATGGAAAGCTTAATTGGGATGCTAGTATGACTGCAGCCAGGAGACAGGACACAGGATGGGAACACAAGAACACTGAGAAATGTGGCATGGTGTCCTGGCGCCTATGCTCCTCCGGGCCTAAATAGGGCTGGGCAGGGGTCAGGTTGACAGGACACTTCCAGTCCCAGGCACTCAACTGACAGGTCCAGCAGCCTATCAGGCAAGTGCCTACTCCTTTCTCCAGGGATCCAGGTATGCCCATCACCTGAGGGGTTTGGGGTATCACCCTCCCCTACCAATGAAGACAAGATAACATCTGTATTGCTCTGAAGCAGAGCCCTCCTAGTTCACCCCATTGAGCCAGGCATCTGCATTTCAAAGGATGGCTAGTCTCCCTTCTAGGCTTTGCAGCTGCATGGATAGCCTCCCCCCATCTCCTGCCTAGGCACCAGGATGGCTGCAAGAAATTATTTAGGCTCAGCCACCTTCCTTCATTAGGGGTGCAGTCACTTACATATAATCATTTCCTGACATAATCTGCAATCCTTACTCAGCTTCAGAGTTTTCTGATCTATAGGTCTACACAATCTATTTGTGTCACTTCATTGTTCTATGACAGTATGGTACTGTGGTTTGGCTAGGTCTCACCACTGCCATGATGAACGATAAGCGTTACTTCTAATCAAGTGTTCCAGTGTATATTTGTAGCCTATAAGCACGGAAGCTTGTAAGTATTGATTGTGAGAAGTATACTTGCACATTTTGCCATAGGATTTTGAGAGACATAGGGATACAACCTCTAGAATTCATTATATTAGGGGAGTAAAAAGAGTTCCCCTAAATATTTAAACTGGAAATGAAGGGTTCAATAACAGTATGATGATGATGAGAATTAAGGATATGTAAAACTGTGTTGTGTCATAAAAACTCATAACCTGAGAAAAGTGACTCAATTTTCAGTAGAGTTTGGTTTTCTTTTCTATTTTTGTGTGTGATGGTACTGGGGCTTTAACTAAGGACTTCACACTCTTGCTTAGTTTTTTTTTTTTTTTTGCTCAGCGTTTTTGCTCAAGGTTGTCACTCTACCACTCGAGCCTCACCTCTGCTTTCAGCTTTTTGCTGAATAATTGGAAATAAGACTCTTACAGACTTTTCTGCCCAGGCTAGCTTCCAACGAGGATCCTCAGATTTCAGCCTCCTGGATAGGTAGGGTTATAAGTATGAGCCATTGGTGCCCAGTAGTAGAGTTTGGTTTTCAAAGATGTTATTATTTCATGCATTTATACTGTTTAGTTAGAATGCAGGTTACTCTATTTAATAATCTAGCAAAAATATATTAACTTTTTTTGCTTTCCCGAGCTCTCTCATTTTTATTATTTTTAAATTCTAAGTAAGCAGAATTTCTATCAATTTTTAATATATTTTATTACAAAAATACCGTACAGAGGCGTTACAGTTACATGAGCAAGATAATGAGTACATTTCCTATCGAGCATTGTTACCCCCGCATGTTTTTCCCCTACCATCCCTTTCCTCCCCACCTCCCCAACTCCTCCCCCACCAAAGTTGTAAAGTTCATTTTCAACATACTGTCTTGTATATCTTGTTGTTACAATAGGTCATCTTGTATTCTTATTTCAGTAAAAATATATTAACTTTAAAAAGATGAAAGGTTTTTTTCAAATAATCAAGGGCTGGTATAGTAGCTGGAATACCAGAAGTCCAAGTTTACTCATTTGTTTCTCAATTTCCTTTACTATTTGGGACTCTGGGCACAGAGTGAAAATATGTACACCAATGAATTTGGAACTATTTTTTTTGTGGGTCCTGAGGCTTGAACTCTAGGTCTAGGTATTGTCCCTGAGCTCCTTTTGCTCAAGGATAGCACTCTGCTATTTGAATTACAGCTCCATCTATGGCTTTTTCTGTGACTAACTGGAGATAAAAGTTTCATGGACTTTCCCATCTGGGCTGCCTTTGAACCATGATCCTCATCAGATTTCAGCCTTCTGAGTAGCTAGACTTACAGGCATGAGCCAGCAGTGCCTGCCTCAAACTATGTTTTAAGTGAAAGAAATCTCAGGGAAAAAGTGCAAGGAGAAGGTACTATACTAGAAATAGAGGCCTTTTACCGTCTCTCTCCCTGGAAGGTATTCTTTCTTCTTCTTTTTTAAATAGTTTATTTTGTCAGAAACATAATTTTTAAGATTGTTATTATAAAGGTATTATACAGTGGGGTTACTGTTTCCTAAGTCAGGTAGTAAGTATATTTCTTTTTGGACAATGTTTACCACTTCCTTCTTCTCACCTAGCTTCTCCTTCCCATCCCTACCAACAAGTTGTATAATTCATTTTCAACATAGTTTCTACTGAGTACCAATGCTGCATTTGTTCATCCTATGCTTCTCTACTTTTGTGCCCCCAAAGATAGAAAAAAGAACAAGCAGGACAAAAAACTAAAAGAAAAAGAAAAAACCTTCTTGTTTCCATTTCCTGGAGTTCATTTCAATAAATATTATTTTATATGAGCAGAGGCACAGAGGCATTGTGCCTGTGTTCTTCCCCCAAGAGTGTGCTCCTTTGTTCTCACTGTGTGTGAATTAGGTTTCCTCTTTTTAATAGTGAAGTAATAGCTGGCCCAGGAAAGAAAGGAACTCTGTTAGGTTTCAAAAAGTCACCATGAAGCTAGACACCCAGTGGCTCAACTCTGTAATCCTCGCTGCTCAGGAGTGAGCTCTGAGGAGAGTGGTTCAAAGCCAGAGGGCAGGAGAGTTCATGTGACTCTTCTCCAATTAACCATCCAGAAGTCAGAAGTGGAGCTGTGGCTCTAGTGGTAGAGTACTAGCCTTGAGCAGAAAAGCTCAGGACAGTGCCCAGGCCCTGAGTTGAAGCCCCAGGACTGGTGCACGTGTGTGTGTGTGTGTGTGCGCACACACACACACACACACACACACACACAGAGGCAGTGAGAATAGACAGACCATACCTGCACAGGTTTATTGGGGGGAACGAACCTGAAGAGAGGAAACCTCTAGCTAAAATTAGAGTGGCTCCTCACCTACAGGTTGTAGTGGATCTGAAGAATTGCTAGAGTTGTCTGGTTGGTGTTGGTAGAAAAATAACTAATGGTGGGACATAGGTAACATGGGAAAAGTGTCACAGCCAGAAGTTGGGAGGAAGCCAGGCAAGGGTATCTGCTTAAGTCCCTAATTGGTTTACAACTGTAGTATATTTTTTGTCTGGTGGTAGCCACATGAGTCCAGCAGGTCAAGGAGAATAGGGTACGAGTTCTTGTAAGTCAAGACACTGGTCTGGGGGGTCTCAAGATGAGAACACCTGTCTATTCAGATATAACAAACTTTATTTCAGTAAAATACAAAGAACTGATACAGCTGGGAGGCCTAGCCCTGATGAGGCCCTGTGACTAAAAATTAGTGAACTGTATATCTAAATCAAACAACTGTCTTTGTGGCAAAGATAATTGTGCACAGAACAGTTAAAATTAAAACTATTGGTATGAAATACATTATTTTTCAGGTATGTGATGATAGAAGTGAAAGAATTCAGAATACTCTGAAGACTGCTCAGATGCTCATACATTCAGGGAGCCTATGAAATACTGGGTGTTATGGACAAGCTGGGCCTTATCTTATGCACAGAACGTGAGGGCAGGCTGGAGACAGGCAAGGGGACCATCCCCTAAGATTGTCCTCAGTCTCCTGGGCCCTGAGGTCTTCAGTTGGGATTAGGGGGGTGTGGGCTGAGAAGATGACATCACGTGCACCCTACCATTAGCATGTTCTCAGGCTGTGGGAGGAGCAGGCCTCTGAAGTAGGACATCCCTGTCTGGTAGCAGATCCAAACACCACCTATACCTAACCATAAGGTAACAGTACTGCAAGGTTAGTGTTGGCAAACCAAGCCTGGCGGTGACTTCACTAGTTTCTTACACACAGGCCTACTCACACCCAAACATCCTAGAACATGTACAATGGCATGCTTCCAGTATGATAGGATTTCTGGATGTTGTTTTCTTGTGTGTGTTGTACATTTTTATTGGTAGGCTAACTTATTAAAATAACAAATCTGGAACACATTTTGATTTTGCTGCAAAGAAAGTACTATGTTAGAGAAGAGCTAGGAGAAACCAGAAATAAACCATTTGCAAAAATTCAGCATGACAATCTATGGTAATGCAATAGCCAGGGGTGCTGTTTACCCATTTGTGTGTGCATGTTTGTACAAGTATCAAAAACCAAGGGCATGGACCCCAAAGCAAAGTTATGACAGTTTTCTCAGGGAAACATGCTGGGTGACAACCACAGACAACCCAGGACGGATAGGGAGTGGGATGAGCAGAAAAGGTTTGCTTGCCAGAGGTGGTTTGCAGAGCCCATTTCAGCTTGTGTTGGTATATTCTTAGTCCTCTCCTTCATTTCACTTTGCTTGTCCAGCCTGCATCTTCAAACCTCTAAGGAGAAAAATAGTGGGATACAAATTTCATTCCAATGTGGGTGGTGTTCTGTAATTTGGTCAGCAGGTGGCAGTGTTGCGCTGTCAGATTTCTCTGAGCAAACTCTCCCCCGCCCTTCACTCTTGAAAAAAATCTGGATTTTTTTTTTTTGGAATAGTCTCTAGGCTTTCTTCCTCTCTGGCCCGCCTGGCTGGCTGGGCAACTGATTATTTGCTGGCATCTGGGGGTTCCATCATGTCCCCCTGGTGTCTGGACAAAGGCTTTGGCTTTATACTTCTCTTTTTATTCTGTGTTACTAGGGCTAGGTGCTTAGCTACTTGTAATTCTGCTTTCCTGAAAGGTCTAGTCACACTTTAGTTTTTTTCTAAGGTTTCCCAACCTTTAACAGTACTTTCATTCAGTAAGAATGTCATTGAGTCTCAGTTTGGAAATTCTTACCCACATTCCCATAATCCATGCTCACCATGAATCTGTTTTGTGATAATTACTTTTTCATTCATTAAAGGTACATTTTACACATGCATCCGTAATATTTACACCCTTACTGTAACTCTTAAAAAACTCGTGTGTATACACACACACACACACACACACACACACACATGTATATACATGGGACATATATGTGTGTGTGTATATGTATATATATACATATATACACACAAGGGAACACTGAATCTTGTCCAATAATTTGTACAATTAGTGTGTGCTGTGTCTCATATATTTGGCATGCCTTATCCTGTCCTAATGACCATTTTATATGACCATAACAGAAATATTTCATTATTGATGTGGAAAACAACCCCTACCCCCATCTTAATTGTAAGGATAAAGTATTTGTTCTAAGCATAGGAGATAATTTTGTTTTGCTTTGTTGTTGTTCACCATTAATTTTCCAGGTCACCAACAGAACAGTGCCTAGCAGCGTGTTCTCAGCTTAGGCATTTGTTGAATACATTGAATACATGGGCATGTACCTGATTTCATAATACTCTGTAGTGTTTCCACTGTTCCCTACATGGCTTTTCCTTCCATTCAGTGCCTTGTTATGAGCAGTAAATATTTTATTACAGTTAAAACAAAACTTGCTTGCTGTTTTACATTTTCCCCTATGCTTTTCATTTCATTGATTCTCTGTGGGCAGGAAAGCATTTTGCCATCCTGTGTGTAATCTAAAGTGTGACAGAACAAGGACATGGGTGCTCCCTGCCAAGCATCAGATTTTTCATAACCTACACCACAGTTGTGTGCCACAGTTCCAAGACATGAACTTTAATGGTGGTAATAGTATCTGCTCCAAAGAAGATAGCTTGCACAAATAGCCCTATACATTCTTAGCTTGTGTCCTGGTAAGGGTAGATATCATATTGTTGTAACTTCTATGAAATTCAGTCAAGGAAATATGTAAGAGGAAAGAACATTGATGCATTCCTCAAAAATAATTCATCTTTGCTGGCTGCCAGTGGATCACACCTATAATCCTCACTACACAGGAGGCTGAGGTCTAAGAATCATGATTCAAAGACAGCCTGGGCAGAAGAGTCCAAGAGACACTTATCTCCACTTAGCCAGCAGAAAGCTGGAAATAGAGAAGTAGCTTAACTGGTAGGACTCTAGCCTCGAGTGAAAAAACCAAGCAAGAGCTCAAGGCTCAGATTTCAAGCCACAGTACTGGCACCCACCCTCCAACCCTACAGATATTCCATCCCTCAAATTTAAGAAATATTTAGTACAGATATTTTCACCATTTTTATTATCCATCATAGATTGCTAGAAGTAGATTATTTTGGTGTGTGGCCTGTCTTAGGGCTTGAACTTAGGACTCAGGTGTTGTCCTTGAGCTTTTCTTTTTTCCTTACCTAAGGCTAACATTCTACCACTTGAGCCTCAGCATTACTTTTGGATTTTTTGGTGATTAATTGGCTATAAGAGTCTCATGGGTGTTTCTTCTCCGGCCAGCTTTGAACCTCCATCCTCAGATTTCAGTCCCTCAACTCCTTACATATATTATGAGGAACTTACTATTTATGCCGTCAGTAATATTTGATAATACTTATTGTTTTCCACACCATCATTAATTAGTTTTAAAAAATAGCTATATTACTGGTTTTAATAGTAATTGCAGAAATCAATCTCTATTTGTTGCATGTATTGCAAATATTTTTAATTTTTTTTCAGTATTGGGAATTGACCGTGGGGCTAGATCTTGGGAATTATCTAGGCTCATGCTCTACTTATTATTAGAATCACATTAGAGTTTGACTTTTGTTGAGGTTTACTTTTAATTGTTCTTTTGGTTTCCATATACATAGAAATTTTATTTTATGTGTCAGGAAAGGCCCTTCTTGTTCTCCCTCTTATTACATATTTTTGGTCCCTGTTCTTCTTTGATGTTTCTAGTTTCCTGATTAAACTATCCACTAGAAACAAATGAAAATTCCTTGTAACTAGGAATTAGCATTTCATGTCATCCAAATACTTAGCAAAATCTGAAAGAATTTTCTACTACCTGGCAGAATAGCCTTTGTTATTTTTTATTTGGTGCCTAAGAACTTATGGAAATTTCACATACTTAGTCATTCTCTATAATCTCCTACCTGATTTTGGCTTTAACTCTCACCTACTACAATGGTGGATCCTTCAGAATCTGATTCACTAAGTCTCCCAGGCATGAACGATATTTTACCCTGTATGTAGGAGAACAGAGATGGCAGGAGACTGAAGCATGGCCTAAGTGGCAGAGTGTCTATCAAGCAAACATGTCACCCTAAGTTTAAGCCACAGTATGGCAAAACAAAGAAAAAGTCCAGAATAGATGGTGAAGCCAAGACTTGCTGTGTGTAGAGTAGAGGGAGAAGTAAGAGATGATGTTGCTATCAAAGGAAGAGATGAGAAAGGATATGCAGTAGCTTCACCTACCCCCCAGAATCCTTCAACCACCCCCATATTAAAGGTGATTTCAGTTTTTCTTTTCAGAAGACTTGCATGCACTTTATTTTGCATCCTTTTGTAGCCTTTCTTCGTTGTCTCTAAAAAAGCCCAATTGCTCCCTTGATCCTTCATATTTTTCTTCTCTGCCATTAAGGTATCTTGCCTTGAATGGGAATGAACAATTCCTGGACATTAAGTTATCAAGTAAGGAAAGAATACATAGACCTCCTTTGTAGGAACCAGTGTCATGATTAAAAGCAACTCCTACTTCTGATCATGGCATCTGCTGTCTCTTAGAGCTGGAAATTTGTAGGGTTTTCATTCTTAGAAGTATATACACACACATTTCAGCCACAAGATTTTATGAGAGAGGAGTGCACAGCTTTAGAATTGTAATTGTAGGAGCAGCATAGAGTTCTCCTACAACTTTTTTTTTTGTCAGTCATGGGGCTTAAACTCTGGGCCTAGAAGCTGTCCCTGCGCTCTTCAGCTCAAGGCAAGTGCTCTACCACTTGAGCCACAGTGCCACTTCCAGTTTTCTGGTAATTAATTGGAGATAAGAGTCTCATGGACTTTCCTGCCTGAACTGTGATCCTCAGATCTCAGCCTCTTGAGTAGCTAGGATTACAGGTGCAAGCCACCAGTGCCTGGCTGAATTCTCCTACATCTTTAAAATGCAAATGAGGTTTTTATGTTTGTGTCAGAACTAGGCCTTGAACTTAGGGCCTTACACTCTTTCTTGGTGTTTTTATTTAAGGTTGGTAGTATGCCATTGAGCTGCAGCTCCATTTCCAGTTTTTTGGTGGTTTACTGGAGATAAGTGTCTCATAGAATTCACTGCCCAAGGTAGCTTCAAACTGTGATCCTCAGATCTTGCTTCCTGAGTAACTAGGATTAAAGGTATGAAAGTGAGTTGTAACAAATTATAACCTACTAGAAATTAAGTATAGGAAATGTCAGTAGAAATTAAGTACAGGAAAAACCATGGCTTTGGGATATATATATATATATATTTATACATATATACATATATGTGTGTGTGTGTGTGATTTTAAAAGCTTGAAATAATTCATTATTCTCTCTGCTTAGAAATTAAGTAGAAATTAAGTATAGGAAAAACTGTAGAAATTAAGTATAGGAAAGCCTGAGACTTGGTATTTGGGAATATATATCATTTAAAAAGCTTTAAATAAATGGAATTTTATACAGACATTAAAAAGAATAATATTTCATTTGCAGGGAAATGGATGTACCCAGAACAAATCATGTTATATGAGGTAAGCCAAGCTCTAATAGACAAATGACACATTTTGTCTAATCTGTGGAAGCTAACATACACTGGAACATGGTAAATTATATAGGACTCTAGATATTCACAAACAATGAGCCCAAAGGAGGATATTCTTAGGAGAACACAAAGATACATCTGATTATATAAAATAATATTTATCAAAATGAACTCCAGGAAATGGTAACAAGAGTTTTTTTTCTTTGTTGCTGTTTTTGTTTGCTTTTCCTTTTCTCTTGTCTGTTTATCTGTCTTTGGGAGGGTAAGGGATGGATGCAGAAATGGTGGAACAAAGAGTGAACAAATGCAGCAGTGGTACTCACTAGACACTATGTTGAAAATGAATTACATGAGTCTGGGAAGGTGGCTCAGTAGTAGAGTGCTTGCTTCACATGCATGAAGCCCTGGGTTTGATTCCTCAGCACCACATAGCAAAAAATGCCAGAAGTGGTGCTGTGGCTCATGTGGTAGGGTGCTAACCTTGAGCTGAAGAGCTGAGAGAGAGCACCCAGGTCCAGAGTTCAGCCCCCACAACAGACAAAAAAGAAAGAAAGAAAATGGATTACACAATTTGTGGGCAGGGACAAGAGGGCGAGAGCAAGGGAAGGGGTGACATTGTCCAAAAAGAAATGTACTCATTACCTGACTCACACAACTTTAACCCCTCTCTATATTACCTTTATAATAACAATAATAAATATAAAAATTTTTGAAATAAATTGTTATTCTCTCTGCTTTATAAAATACATTAAAACTTCTTTTCTTTTATTCCAACCAGAGAAATTTTTCAAGGCAGAGAACTATGTTCCAGACTATGGCTCATCATGTTTGTCTGAAAATATACTTTCTTTAAATTTCATTTGGAGCCATTATTTTGCATGAAGGACTTCATTTTGTTTAAGGTAAGAGTATGTTTGTAGGTGATGGAAAGATCCAGAAAATGAGAACATGTTTCTACAGAAAGTAATTAGTACTTGGAATGCCTCCCTGCTTCTGGAGACCTTGGATGGACAGAGCATTGAGGAGAAGGGCCTGATTTTCAAGTGTATCCTGTCACTTTCTCAAGAGAGGAGAGGTTTTAGAAGTGGAGATCTATTGTTACTGGGAAGTAGTGAGAATTCCTATCTGTTTTCTTGATGAATATTTAGTGAATATCAGAAGAAGAGTTGGTATCTGCTTGAGGAAGGCTATTATAAGTAGAGAAGAGCAAAAATAGAGATGTGGAGGGTTCAGACTTTGTCCGTTAGGGATGCTGCCAGGAAGCCAAGGAGAATGGAGCATATGTGTGTGAGAGAGTTCATAGCTCTGCGTAAGCTAGGAGAATGAAGAGCCTGGAGTAAGGTAAGGAATCATGGTGGAAGCAGCCAGTATAGTGGAGTCCTCCAGAAGGCTGAAGTCTATGTAAAGGCTTTAGGGAGGAAGCTGGAAGCACGGGAGGTGATGATGAGAGAGGGAGCTAACGAAAAGGACATCATGGGTGTGTGGTGTAGCCTGGTGATGCCCAGGGCCTGATTCCAGCTGGGGAGTCTTGGGAAGGGGAAAAAACCATTCTGAAGGAAAAGAGGCTGTGATAATGGCTTCTCAGCCTCATGTGTGCAGTTGGGATCACAGAGGTGAGGACTGAGGAAAGGACAATGAGTGGGCCACATGAAAAGCTTTCCAAAGGTGAAGCAAATACAGGGGATTGTCAGAGGTACCAGACATGGAGCCTTCAGGCAATTGAGCAGTTGGTCTGGGGCACAACCAGTCTTGCCTCTTATCCTGTAGATAACAATGGCATTGGAAGAAAAGAGAAGACAGACAAGACAGAATAACAAAGACCTCACTGGTCAACCATTGCAAGCCCAGAACTAGCTAATGTTTCAGAGACTTATGCTGGTATTGCTATGGGTTCCTAGTGAGACAAGTAAAGTTCTTAGTGGAAATGTTTCATGCATTAGGAGGAATCATTCTAGCTGATACCACTTCTTTTCTCTGGTCCTTGTCTTCTTGTTTGGCCTCCTCAGCCAAAATTTCTGGGTTCTTCACACACAAAAAAGTGGTAGATTGGGTGGGAGGGGTAGGGGGAGGATGGGAAGGGATGGGAAGGGAAACAAAGGAGGAGGCTACAATGCTTGATAAGAAATGTACTCATTATCTTGCCCATGTAATTGTAACCCCTCTGTATTTTCACAATTAAAAAAAAAGAAAAAACAGTGGTAGAATTGATTGCTATTCCCCAAGGACTTTTTGACTTGATCTAGAGACATGCAGTGGTGCACCATGCAGGGCCTGCTGGGTCCTGACTCTACCTTTAGCTTGGAAAAAGCTGCACAGTTCCTTTACAGAGAGGAACACTGTTGTGCTGTTGGCCTCTGCTAGGTTTTAGGGGTTGAGCCTACTGCCTTCCCGGAGGATTCTAGCAAAAACTCACCAGCTAGGCGCACCACATTTTTTGCATTTTAGTTTTCAATTCTTCCATGTGGTTGAATGACTCCTGCCATTCTTCACCATGGAACCTGAGAAACTTGTATTTCTGAATGTCATTTTTCCCCAGGTGGCCCTGGGTTTTGTAGATATTTATTAACATATTTTTTCCAGTATGCTATTCATTCAATCTCACTGTAGGAAGAGTCAGTAATGCAGAATAAGGAAAAACATTGTACCCACATTCCTAGTATGTAGAGGTAAATATTTAAAAATATATTGTGATTATTCCTCTGGACGTCTTTTGCTCCTAAAGTATAGTTTAAATAAAGTGAGGTTACATTTCAACATGATTCAGATATCCTACATTTTTGTGGAACTGGGGCTTGAACTTAAAGTCTCGGCCAACAGAAAAGAGTAATAGCAGAAGACTTCAGAGTGGAGGAGTAGATTTCCCCATCAGATGCTGAAGGAGAAGTGTCTAGGAAACAAAGGAGAGACTATATTCAGAAGAGCCAAACTGGAAGAATACTGAGAATCACAAGAGAGGAACAGGACAGCTGAAAAGTGTAGGAGAGCAGCCATGTGAGAGAAAGCTAGGAAAGAGTTTGCAGCTCCAGTCTCTATGACACGGTAAGCCTGGTAGTCATCACAGAGGGGATCACATATACATGATCATACGAATATGTGTGTACATATTTGGGTGTTTATGTGTATGTACGTATATACATATGTATACATATATACACATATATGCATATACATATATATATATATATATATATATATATATATATATGATACCTTACAGTGACACCACCAGAGTGTAAAAGTTCCTTTTTCCTCATTTTCTTCTAGTCACTTTTTGTTATATTATTGGTGATGACTATTCTAATTGGAGTTAAATGAAATCCCAGTGCAGGATTTTATTTTATAGTAATGGAGCCCATGCTCTATATAAAGCACTTTGATGGTTAATTGGAGAAATAAGTCCCATAGACTTTCTTCTCTGGGCTGATTTTGACCTGGATACCCAGATCTAAAACTTCTGAGTATCTTGTATTATATGAATGAACCACTTTTGCTAAGATCAATTCTGTTTTAACTTGCATTGGCCAGGGATATTGAGCATTTCTCTTTTTTCCAGTCTATTCCATATATTTTATTTTATTTTTATTGTCTTTAGTTGTACAAAGAGTTATTCACCATGCCAGTTTATGAGTACAATGCATCTTGATCAATATCACTCCTTTCGTCATTCTCTCCAATCCTTCCCAGACCCATTCATTCCCCCAATTTTTCTAATAGGATATACATTGAATATCATGGCTGCATTCTCCCCCCACCTCCCTTTGACATCCCCCAGATTCTTAGTATTCTTTTTTAAATTATTAATAAGTTTTTTTTATTGTGAAAATACCCTACAGAGAGGATACAATTACATGAGCAAGGTCATGAGTACATTTCTTATCAAGCATTGTTGCCTCCTCGTTCGTTTCCCCTTACCATCCCTGCCCTCCCATTCATTCCCTTCTCCCCCCCACCTCCTCCCCCGACCAAAGATGTAAAGTTCGTTTTTCGACATAGCATCTTGTATATTTCATTGTTACAATGGGTCTACTGTATCCCTATTTAAACAATTGAGTATTTCTTTATGTGTGTGTGTGTGTGTGTGTGTGTATGTGTGTGCATGTGTGTGTGCATACATGCATGTGCATGGATACATATGACATATGTACATGCATATATATTGATATATAAATATTGATGCATATATATGTATAAAAATTTTCATTGTGGAAATGCTTGAGAGATTTTGATGGAGAAAAGAAAAGATTGTTAGGTAGAAAAAGGCAAAACACATCTATGATCATGTTACAACAATGACTGAAGCTAATGGATTTGGCATAATCACAAAAAATATTTTAGTGTAGGAAGTAGGGCCTACGTCTTTCTTATATTCTTTTTTTGAGAATGGGTCTTGCTGTGTAGCACAGACCGGCCTGGAACTCATGATCTTCTGAAGAGTACCTGCTTCTTTACATTGGCATATTTCATGGAAAAAGATACTTTTTGTGAACCAATTCTCTACTTCTAAAGCACACATTTAAAGGTATCTGGGAAATATTTTTGGTTAAATGAGTTATACTACAAAAATAAACTGTTAGAAATCCCATCATTTACATTGTAAATTGGTATCCTACCCTTCCATGACATTATCATAGGCTCCACATTTGTTAAGATCTCTATTTTTAGCAATACTAGCACTAGTTGAACAGATCCATGGCAGGAGTATAAAACAAACATTTCCTCATATTCAGAAGTAAAGCAGTTAACATTAAACAGAAAACAATTCTGTCCATTGTGTTAGTCTGATGAAATAAAATTATGCAGAATAATATGGTAAGGAATACAGTACACAAGAATGCAAAAACTGTTATTTCATAACTGTGGTGAGAAAGAATAGGTAGCAGTATTTCCTAAATGTCAAAAGCTGCCCCCAGAAAACTTCATTGATCTCTGAACTTTTGTAGTTCAAAATGTTGAGTCTTTTAGACTAGACTGTGAACCCAAGACTGAAATCATGTCCCTCACAGATACTATTTAGACCTTGTGTACCATGAGGCTTCATGGAAACAGAAAAGGTGGGGGAGCAAAGGAGCAGAGAATATTTTCCCACACAGCAAAATAAGATCCCATGAAGAAGGGAAAATTCATTATAATGAGGAATAGTACTTGGCAGTAAACTTTATCATGTTCATTGATTCAGGCAATTTTCAGCAATGTTAGAGACCCAATCCCATTAAAAAATATTTTTATTGCAATGATGATGTACTACAGGGTTATACATAGGTCAGGTATTGAGTACATTTCTTTTTGAACAGTGTCACCTTTTCCCTCATTTTCTCCCAATATGTTCCTCCCCAAACCCCTCCCTCACAGGTTGCATAGATTCATTTTCAACATAGAGTCTAGTGAGTATCACTGCTGAATTAGTCCCACCCTTTGTCCCTCTATGTCTATGTTTCCCCTAACTCCTCCCAAACAGATAAACTTACATACAAGAAAAAAGTACAGAAATCAAAACAGCAATATAATGGGGAAAAAACCAAACCAAAACAAATCAAGAAAAGTCAAATAAAAAGCCTCTTGTTTCCACTCCTCAGTTTGTTTTGATAAACATCACTTTATATGATCATATGCAAATAGATATTGAGTCTTTGTGATGCTTTCCTAAGACTATCTTCTTGTTTATGCTTAAAGTGTTTAGAGTCTTCTATAATTTATAATGTCCAAGTGTAATTGTTTGTCTTGTTCCATTAATTGTGTTTACTGGTAGATCTATAGGCCTATTATTACTGCAGATGGGGGAAACTATACAACCTATGTTTGTTTGGTTCAGGTTTATTTCACCAAATGTAAATTTTCCCATTCTTTCCTTTCCTTATGAATGGGTAAATATCATTCTTTCTGATGGAAACATAAAATTCCATTGTTTATATATTGCGTTTTTGTGATCCTTATGGCTTTGCCTTGAATACCAATACTATATTGAAGAGGAGTAGAAAGAATGGATATCCCTATCTCATTCTTGATTTTTAGAGGAAATGATTTTGACTTTTCAACATTATGTATAATGCTGGGTGTAGTTTTGACATATGCAGGCTTTATTATGTTGAGGAGTGTTCCATGTATTCCTAGCGTTGCCAGAACTTTTACCATAAAGCAGTGTTGAATCTTGTAAAATGCTTTTTCTGCATCTACTGGGATGATCATGTGGTTCTTGTCCTTGCTCCTGTTGATTTGTTGAATTGCATATTGACTTTTGTATATTGAACCAGCCTTGCAACACTGGAATGAATCCCATTTGATCATAGTGTATGAGGTTTTGATTAGTTGTTCATTTGGCCAGGATTTTATTAAGTTTTGCATCAGTGTTCATCAAAAAGATGGTCTATAGGTCTCTTTTTTTGATGAGTCCCATCTGGTTTGGGGATAAAAGTTATGCTGGTTTTATAGAATGAGTTTGATAGTGATGTCTCGCTTTCAATTTCATTGTAGAGTCTTAGAAGTATTGGAGTGAATTCTCCTCTGAAAGCGTTAAAGAATTCGGCTATAAATCCATCTGGTCCTGGGCTTTAATTGGATGAGAGGGCTTTTTGCCATTTCTGTTTCATTAAGTGTTAGGGGTCTATTTAGTTGCTTTAAACTGTCTTGATTTAGTTTGGTTATATCAATATTTTCTAGGAATTCCTCCATTTATTCTATATTCTCAAATCTTTTAGCATAAAAGTTTGCAAAAAATTATAATGTTCTGCATATTGCTTGTTTCTATCATGATGTTCCCATGTTTATCTCTAATTTTATTTCTTTGTGTTCTCTTTTTTTGGGGGGGGTCAGGTTTGCTAAGCATCTGTCAATTTTGTTAATTTTTTCAAAGAACCAAGTCTTTGTTTTGTAGATTCTTTCCCTGTTTTTTTCACTCTAATTCCTTTATTTCTGATTTAATTTTGAATATTTGTTTCCATCTACTGGTTTAGGGTTTGGCTTGCTCCTCTTTTTCAGGGAGCTTAAGGTACATGGTTAAATTGTTGATTTGAAATTTCTCCAGTTTATTGATGTAGGCACTCAGAGCTATAAAATTTCCTCTGAGTACTACCTTTTCTGTGTCCCAAAAGAGCTGGTATTTTGCGTGTTCATTTTTGTTAAATACCATAAACGTTTGAATGTCCATTCTGATCTCTTCAGTGACCCATTGGTGATTCACCATGAGTTAAGAGAATTTTCTGTGATGGGTTTTGGTGTTGAGCTCTAATTTTATTCCATTGTGGTCTGACAGGTTGTAGGGAATGATTTCACTTTTTTCCTGAATTTTCACAGATTTGCTTTGTGACCTAAAATATCTGTTTTGGAGAGTATTTCATGAGATGCTGAGAAGAATGTATATTATGATGCTGCTGTGTGAAATATTCTGTAGATGTCCATTAAGTCTAGTTCAATGTAATTATTTAGTTCTGAGGTTTCTCTGTTGAGTTTTTGCTGGATTGATCTATCCAGAGGCAACTATGATGTGTTGAATTCACCAACAATCAAAGTGTTTGAATCTCTGTTTTTGGGTTAATGAGTATTTGTTTGATGGAGGTGCATGCTCAGCATGTAGAGTATAGATGTTTAGATCATATGCGGATTACAATGAGACAGTGGGATGTTCTTTTCTGGTCTGGTCTGTTTGGAGTTCTAAAGGCTTCTTGTATCTGAATGGGCCTATGGTTTTGGATGTTCAGGCACTTCTCTGCTAGAATTCTATCTCTGATAGAATGTTTCCTATCCCTTTAGTTGCCTTCCCCTCTCCTTTTTCAATACCTATCAGTCATAAATTAGGCCTTCTGATTGAGTACCAAAGTTCCCACAAGCTACTTTCTATTTTGCAGTCAAGACTTTCTACTTTGTTGTTTACTTCTCTGCCTTATAATCGATCATTTTTGATGCCTCCCCCCACCTTTTTTTAAAGCTTTCTATTAGGTCTTGTGTGGTTTTTTTTTCTTCCTTGATTTGCTTATTTATGTCTGCTCTCATATCCGTTAGCTAGGTGATTATTTTTCATTGGTTTCCCTTTCCTTTTCTTGGAATTCATTTAGCTTTCCTTTGTAGACTCCTCTAATAATCTTTGTTTAGTCTCCTCATGCTCACGAATTGACTTGAAAAGCCTTCTATCTTTTCATTAAACATTTTTCAACAGTGTTTTAAATCATTTTGAGAACTATTTCTTAGATCCTTCATTGTCTGCTCTATTGCCTGATTATTTTCTGTGGGAGTTGAGCTTCCTTGGATTGCCATTTTTCTTGTCTTTCTATGGTTTATTCTGCCCATTTGGAAACAGAAGCCCTCAAATGGTTTCCGGTGCAGCTTTGGGCCATTTATGATGTGAATTGGCTCTGCATGGACTGTGGCTGGCTTAGCTATGGGCTTTTGTTCCTGCTTTTTCCCATGTGGGCTCTTTAAATTCTCTGCTGAAGGTAGATACAAATCCAGGGCTTGGTCACCATCACCGCAATTGCCACTTCCATGGCATGTTCTGTCTTTTTATGCAAGCAATTTATAATATTCTTTTTTTGGTGTGTATCTCTATATTATTAAAGTGTACTTGGTGTGATTCTCTAGACCTGATGGGACACTAAAATTCTGCTTATTGGGAGAGTTTAAATTGTTCCCTGTTCTCATTCTGTCTTCTAATGTCTCTGATCCTATTGTTTCCTTTTCCTTACCTGGTATGCCATGACACATGACACATGGATCCTTCACTTACACTCATCAGTTCATTCTTTCCAAAACATAACTTTGAACCTCAGGTGCTGGTGCATCTCTCTTGAGCCAATGTGGATCCTGTCAGTTGGTAATGGCTCTCATTGACATTGTCCATTCCTAGATTCCTATAAATAGGAACCTAAATGAAGGCAAAGTCAATAATATATTCATATGTATATACAGTCATACATAAGGGTTAACAAAGTTACAACACAGCACTCTGTTCTTATGATAATCTTTCTTGTGTAGCAGATTCTATTGTATTGGTGTCTTTTATATTAATTGATCAAAAATAATGAATAAATCGTTTTTCCATTATAATCTCTAAAAAATTACTTATAAACATTGTTTCAATTATGTTGATTCACACTGGATGGATGTCAGAAAGGAGCATCAGGCATAGGCTGATGTGTAAAAGCACCAATGTACGAAACATCAGAAGGCAGTCTTCCTGGATCAATGGGTCATTCATGAGACTCAGTGATTACTTGTTCCTAGCATGTGATGCTGTCGTCAACCTTTTTTTTTTTTTTTTCCGGTCGTGGGGCCTGAACTCTGGGTCTGGGCGCTGTCCCTCAGCTCTTCAGCTCAAGGCTAGCACTCTACCACTTGAGGCACAGCGCCACTTCCGGCTTTTTTCTTTTTGCTTATGTGGTGCTGAGGAATCGAACCCAGGGCCTTGAGCATGCAAGGCAAGCGCTCTACCACTGAGCCACCTTCCCAGCCCATGTCGTCAACCTTTCTAGTTCAGTATTTCCACATGCAAAAAGCTTCACTTGATGAATGCTGCTTAAGTTTGAAAACTCTGCTACAAAAAGATGAAATGTGTTTAGTTTTCATTTGAGAATACTTTTTTGGGCTGGTTATAGGGCTTGAACTCAGGAACTGGGCACTGTCCTTTAGCTTTCTTTTGTGTGTGTTTTGTTTATTTTTAAAATTTTAATTGTAAAGGTGATATACAGATGGGTTTCAGTTAAATCAGGTAATGGGTACATTTCTTTTTGAGAAATGCCATCCTTCCTCATTGTTTAGCTTTTTTGCTACAGTCTAGGGCTCTACCACTTGAGTCACAACTCAGACCGCTTCCTGAATATCTAGGATTAAATTGTGAACCACCATTGCCTGGATATTTGAAAATATCTTAAAAATAAATTCCATTTGTATTCTATGTACATGCTTCTAATTTTACCACATACATGTCTGTTTATATTATGTGAAGTTATAAAAATCACTTTAATGCACATGATAAAAGAGAAAGGTCTACCTGGGTACTGTAATCCTAGCTACTTAAGAGGCTGAGATTTGAAGTTTGTGGTTCAAAGCCAGCTGGAGCAGGAAAGTCCATGCAACTCTTATCTCCAATAAAAAGCCAGAGGTAGTGCTGTGGCTCAAGTGGTAGAGTGCTAGCCTTTAGCACAAAGAGGCTCAGTACCCAGGCCCTGAGTTCAAGCCCCAGGACAGTCAGAGAGATAGAGAGGGGGGAGGCTTATATGTTGAAGTCTGGTTAAGTCTGGTTTCATGTCTAGATTGTCCATGAGCAAAGCTTTAGGAAACACTACCTGAGAACTGAAATTACTATGACTACACATTCTGGATGTCTCTGGTCCAAGATGAGGTAATGTCCCTCTGTGAGGATCCTTATAAGTCAGATTGTCTTTTCTATTCAGGGGGTATCAGTGGCCCTGTGGTAGCTGTGGTTGCACAGTGAGGTATTGTTGTCACCAGACATAATTCAGCCATTGAGTGTCCATATTACAGTGATGCCCACTATTACTCACAGGAGTGTCTCATATCCAAGACAGGAAGACTTGAGAAGACAGGTGGAGGAAGTCAAACATCCACTCCTGGTAGCATCACAGGTAACATGATCCCTAGGCCAGGTTATTCCTTGGAATATGTCTTTCTGCATAGGGACAGATGGAGGTAACCCAGAGTGGGCTGTGCTCCTTCTTCCTGGAAAGCTCAAGTTTTAGTGTTGTTCAAGAGAATGTGAAGTCATCTACATACCTTCATCTTTGTTTTGCTACCATGAGCTCATTTTTATATTTAATGAAAGAACAGTTCTCATAGTTTCATTTTCTCCCTTTCTTTTTCATTCTGTTGGGGCAGCTTCCCGTGGCTCATACCTGTTACCATGGGTATTCATAAGCCTGAGATCTGAGGATCACGATGTAGAGGCAGCATTGTCATGAAATTCCTTGTGACTGATGGCCAATCAACTACTAGCTAGAAGTGGGGCTATGGCTCAAGTAGTAGAGTATGAGCCTGGGTCCATGAGCACTCAGGGAAGTGCTCAGACCCTGATTGTAGCTCCAGTGTTGTCACATACAACACACAAATGCACACATACACACACAACTTCACTATACATATATACTAAAAGAAACAAATGCACACATATACCTGCACTTTGCTTTGACTTTGCAGTAGGGAGTATGGACTGGCAAAACCTTTGCTAATCCTAAGGCATAGTTCTGGATGTTTAAGGTTTTGAGAACATTTGCAAAATAGACTTGGGTTTAAGAAAAGGCCATCAAAAGGGAAGAAGTTGGCAGCAAAGCAATAGGGAATCACCCTAGCTCTCTCAAAGCAAACAGTGATTTAGAGTCTTAACACATGCTTTTCCCCAGGAGATCGACAATAAAAAATATACAAACAGAGAATCATAGGAATGGAAAATAAACCTCATAAGTAGCATACACAAGGCTGGAAACTGCAAAGTGCCTTCCCACAATCCCCTATCCCATGTAGGTAGCAAGGCTAAGCTGTGAGAGGGGCTGTGTGGCTGCCTGGGACCCTGGACCTGACAAAGGAGACTGTAGCATCCAGGCACAGAAAGCTTCCACAGTATCAGGACCCAGTCAGCACACACAGCAACAAAAATCATCAATGTGAGACAGTGGCATCCAGACACAGAGATCTTCCACAGCGCTGCTGCCAGTTACTCCACAAACAAGTCCCTGATCAGTGAGTACCCTTCCAGGAAACCCCTCCTCAAGCATGGAAGACAAGCTCTGGTTGTGACCCAAAGAGCTTGGCTCAGACCCCTCTCAGAAGTTCGCATGGCAAAGAAATACATGAGGAAATGCTCATCATCCCTGGCCATAAAGAAAATGCAAATCAAAACAATCCTGAGGCTCCATCTTATCCCAGTTAGATTGGCCAACATCATGAATTCCAGCAACAACAAATGCTAGGGAGGATGTGGGAGAAAAGGAACTGTACTGCACTATTGGTGGGAATGCAAACTACTACAACTACTCTTATCTGGAGGTTCCTCAAAAAACTAAACATAGACCTTCCCTATGACCCAGCCATACCACTCCTAGGCATCTACCCTAAACATCATAAACCAGGATATCATAAGGACACCTGCACATCCATATTTATTTCCCCCTCCCATTCACAATAGCCAAGATATGGAAACAGCCTAAATGCCATACAACAGACAAGTATATCCAAACAATGTGGTACCTATATACAATGGAAATTTACACAGTAATTAGAAAGAACAAAATAATGTCATTTGAATGGATGGAACTGGAACAACTCACGTTAAACGAGGTAAGCCAAGATCAGAGAGACAAATGGTACATGCTCCCTTTGATATGTGGAAGTTAGATCTAAAACAGACTGAGATATGACAAACTACACAAGATTCTAGATACTCACATACAATGAGACCACTGTATGTGGAGAGGATAGCCTTGGGAAATAATTACAAAGGTGCAATGGCTAAGTGCCTCTTCACATTTATATAAAATATTATATAAACTGAAATTATCAGATATGACAACAAAACTCTCTTTTTTTCCTTTTCCAATGTTCTGTATTCTTTATAGATAATGCATTAACATGTATATCTTCAGGAGGGGGGAGGGGGAAGCACAGAACTGGAGGAACAAGGGTGAAAATGTGCAGCCATGGAGTGCACTGGACATTGATGAAAGTGAAATATACAACCCATGGGTGGGTATGGGACAGAGGTAATGGGAGAGAATGAGGAAACAGATGACACTGTATGAAAGAAATGTACTCATTATCTGACTCATGTAAATGAAACCACCCTGTACGTTACCTCTATAATAACAATAACATAAAAGAAAAGGCTATTATTGATCCCAAACTATACACAAGCCAAAATCCACATCTACCTGGACAAATTCTACCCCTAGGCCTCAGTGCTGGGTGTAGAGTCCCTTGTTGATGTTAGTTGGGCCATTCCTCATGGGCTAGGAAACATACTACAATATGATGCTTCAGGGAAAGGACAGTAGAAAATCTTCCTATCTTTATAGGTTGGAAGAGTGTGTGGAGAATAGCTTCTGATCCATCCCTGATAATATATGCACTGTGCAGCTGAAGTCCCAGCTCCTACTCAACCTCAGTCTCATTTATTCAATGGGCATAATTATACCCTCCATTAAGCCAGAATTCTTATGAGTAGTTGAGAGATGGGGCCATGAGAGAGCAGATTTTAACTATGAGGAGGAGTGGGTCAGAATCACTGAGGAAACACTGACTTGGAGCCACTGAGCCTGAGCCAATGGAAGTCTTGTCAGAAGCTCAGGGAAGTTGGTCAGGGGTAACTGGACCCATGGGCCCAGCACCTGCTGAGGTTGTCTCTGTAGTGCATTGGCTTAGCCACTGCTGGCACCATCCCCTTCTGTCAGGTCATTTCCTCTCATCACTGGGAACATCTGTATGAGCTCAGTGAGCTCATCCACCTTTAGTTATTGTGACCTTAATGCTATGAATTGTCATTCCAGCAGCCAACAGGTTAGAAATTATATAATATAAATACATCCAGTGGTGACTCACAGGTTCTGAGAGAATTTTGAGTATAGGAAATTGTGTACTGTCACCAATTTTTATTCAGTTCTAACTAGTGTCTCTTTACTGTTTCAAAATTCCAGTCATATCAACTATAATTTGTTGATATAAGCATTCTAGTAAACTCCAATAAGCTTGTATAGTGTAATATGTTTATTTCACATATGTTGCCAGTCCTAGGCATTGAACTCAAGGCCTAGGTGCTATCCCTGTGCCTCTACACTCAAGGATATCACTCTACCACCTGAATCTCAGCTCTATGTCTGGCTTTGTCTAAATATTTTATTTGAGATGAGTATTATATTTTTCCTTCTCTGGATGGCTTAGAACCTCAATCCTCAGATCTCAGCTCTTGAGAAGCTAGGGTTACAGGTGTGAACCACAGGGTCTAGCAAAGTTAACATTTAAAAAATCTTATTGTGGTGGGTGTTTTTAAGACACATTCATCCATAACAGCAAGCTGTGTGTATTTTCTGGACGTCCTACAAATGGGAGACAAGTTGGTTGGGAATAGAGTGCTGTGCACATCTATTTTCAATCTTATAATATGTAGAAGAGTCCATTCTGCATGAAGACAGGAAAAGATATTTAAGGACTGAAGGTGTTTGACTTGGTGGGCATGGCTATTTTAGGCATCATACTACGTTATATTTGAGCATGCCCAAACCTGGGTGTGTTCCTCATTGCGCATGTTCAGACTCTATGTCCAGTCCATCCCATGCATGCTCCTTACTGCTCATGTGCTTGAGTGAGGCTTGGCATTTGTAGGTGTGCACAGGGAGGTAGTGTGTGTGCTTCTGCTGCATTCTCCTTAAATTTGAGCTGAAAGTTCAGGTAAGGCCTCAGGGCAGTCCTGGCTGCATTTTTTTAAAATTAAATTTTACTTTATTGTAAAATGCTGTACAGAGGTGTTACAGTTACATGAGTAAGACAATGAGTACATTTCTTCTTGAGCATTGTTACCCCTTCCTTTGTTCTCCCACTGTCCCTTCTCTTCCCAACTCCCTCCCAAAGTCATAAAGTTCATTTCCAACATAGTGTCTTGTGAGTATCATTGTTGCAATGAGTTAGCTTGTGTCCTTATTTAAGCATTTTGTTATTCCCCTTCCCCTCCCCAAATTAAATAAATTTATATACAAGATGCAGTGTACCAAAATCAAATACACTGACAACAGAGGATATACCATAGGAGGAAGAACATACAAAAGAAACAAAAGAAAATCATACAGTACATGAAAAGCAACAGCAACAAAGAAAAAACCCTTGTGTCCATATCTTGGGGTTCATTTTGCTTAGTATCATCTTCTATGGGCATAGGTACATAGCTATTAAGGTTTTCTGCTCATCTGATAAGATTATCCTAGACATACTAATTATTACATTATAAGGGAAACCATGGGACCAATATTTCTTTGGGTCTGGCTTACTTCACTTAATATGGTATTTTATGTCTTTCCACTTCCTAACAAATGGGGCAACCACCCCATAAATAAGTGGGTTAAAGACTTAAAGAGAGACTTCTCTGAAGAAGAAATAAGAATGACCAATAGACACATGAAGAAATGCTCAACTTCTCTGGCCATAAAAGAAATGCACATCAAATCAACACTGAGATTCCACTTCACCCCATTTACAATGACTATAATCAAGAAATCTAATAACAACAGATGCTGGAGAGGATGTGGCCAAAAGGGAACCTTACTGCATTGTCGGTGGGAGTGTAAACTTGTTCAACCACTTTGGAAAGTAGTATGGAGTTTCCTCAAAATGACTCCATATAGAGCTCCCTTATGACCCAGCAATCCCACTTTTGGGCATTTACTGAAACAATCACAAACAAGGTCATACTAAAGCTACCAGCACAACTATGTTTATCACAGTATTATTTACCATAGCTAAGATATGGAACCAACCCAGATGCCCCTCAGTAGATGAATGGACCAAGAAAATGTGGTATATATACACAATGGAATTCTGTGCCTCCATCAGAAAGAATGAGGTTGCCCCATTTGTTAGGAAATGGAAAGACTTGGAAAAAATTATATTAAGTGAAATAAGCAAAGAAGGAGCAAAGAAACATAGGTCCCATGATTTCCCTTATTTGCAATAACTAGTATATATCTGAGACAAACAGAAAAGGTCAGATAAGATGATGTTAAGCAAAATGAACCCCAAGATAAGGACACAAGTGATTTTTCTTCCTTGCTATTGTTTCTAATGTATTTATAAGGTACCACGTGATTTCTTTGTTGCTTTGTATATCCCTCCCCCATGGTATAACCCGTTTTCACTGTATTTGATGTTGGTTTAATTTGGGGAGCAGAAAGGTAAAAACAAATTGTTTAAATAAGGATACAGTGTGACCCATTGCAACAATGAAATGTACAGCCACTGCGACACTTCTGATTTTTGAGTGGCTTATTGGAGATAAAAGTCTCATAGACTTTCCTGCCTCGGCTTTTTGAACTGTGATCCTCAGATCTCAACCTCCTGAGTAGCTAGGATTACAGGTGTGAGGCACCAGCGCCCGGCTGTTCACAATTTTCATACCCAGTAATGGAGTGAAGGAAATGTGAAAGCCATCAGGAGTGAATGTCTTTATTCTTGAGTAGTGTGCATATTTCTAGTCCGCATAACTGGAAAGTCAGAAGGAAGGATTGAAGTAATGGATAGGAGTAACTTTCCCAAAGTAACATTTACAAAATATTTTTGTCACAGTGCATTTTTTCAGATACATCCCTGCGCAGGGGTAAGCTGAGTCTGTTTTCTGATTGTCCTGCAAATAGGTGAAAGGTTGGGAAGGTTCCGAGAAAAATACTGTCCAAGTCCATTTTCAATGTTAGGACACCAAGAAGTGTGCATTCTGCATGCAGGCAGGGAAAGGGTTTTAAGGCCTATGAGTGCTTGCCTCGGTGGGTTTCTTTCTTTGCTGGTCGTGGGGTTAGCGCTCTACCACTTGATTCACAGCAGCACTTCCAGCTTTTTCTGCTTATGTGGTGCTGAGGAATCAAACCCAGGGCCTCATGCACTCAAGGAAAGCCCTCTTCCACTGAGCCACCTTCCCAGTCTCAGTCTCGGTGGGTTTCTAGGGTGGTGGGTTTCTAGGGATAATGCTGAGATATGGCTGTGGATGTTCGGCCCCCGGCATGTTACACATTGCGCATGTGCAGGCCCTATGCTTAGTGCTGTCCCTCCTCTTCCCCCCGCCCCTACCACCCCACAGGTGTACTTCTTACTGCGCATGCTCTTGCAAGAGCCTTTGCGCGTTTAAAACTTTTCACAGCTAACGAGGTATGTGCGTTTGTTCTGCGTTGTCCTTAACTTTGTTGTAAGAGTTGAGGTAAGGCCTCAGAGCAGTGCTGGCTTCATGTTGAGCAAATGGGACTGACAGTATGTGTGTGTGTGTGTTGGGGGGGATGGGGAGCAGGTCAAAGGGCTCCGGTGGGTGTGGCGTGTGGCCCAGTGGCCTTGTAGGGGGACGAGCCTCGCTCGAGGTCGCCGTCCTGTCCCTGACAGGTGGCACTGTCGCATGGGCCTTTGTCATGGTGGTGCGGTCTGGACAAAGGGAGGTGGCCGTGGGGGGTGGGCAGAACGAGAGGGGCGGGCAGGAGGGTGAGGTCAGAGGGCCTCCCTGAGTCACGTGGACGTGCTGGGAGCTGGTCAGCACACCGGGGACCGGGTGGGTGGGGAGGGGGCACGGCTCTGTGGGTCAACTTCTGCCGGCTGCCCCGAGCACTCTTGCAAGATGGAGGCAATAGCAGCTACTTGGTGGCTTTGGGCGGAAGGATCTGGTTTTGGCGCCATGGGGAGGGAGGTGGGGTGGGGGGTGCGGGATGAAGGAGTAGAGGGAGAGATGAGCCTTTGGGGTGTCTAGGAGGTGCTCATGGAATCCCGGGGTGCAGGGCGCCTCTGATGGCCCCAGGATGGAGGATCTTGAGCGTGGGGTGGGGCGGGAGCGTGCTGAGGAAAACGCTTGGCCACCTGGGTGCGGGGCTGTGTTCAGCTCCTGCTCAGCGCTGGGTTGCAGCCAGGGTCCCACTGCCTGTGAAGCAACTTCTCCTGTGAGCAGAGATAAAGACGGGCGGCCTGGTCCCAGGGGAAGGATCGCGTTTGGGGGCCACTGCAGAGTAACCTGGCCGCGGGGAGACAAAGGAGTAAGGGGAAAGAGAAGCCTTGGGCCCTGGCAGTCCCCAGACATAAGCACTGGTGTTGGCCACAGGACAGACTGTGGACTCTTCCCTGACCACCCGCCTGCGGTCAGGACAAGCAATGAGGAAAGTTCCTTCAATCTCGATGCTAAGGAATCAGGTCAGCAGAAGTCAAAGCAGGCATTCGGAAGGATACTTCCCACAGCTCGGTGCATTAACTTCTTCCCTCTTCAGTAAAGAGTGAAAACAAGATGTCAGTGGTTCAAGACCTTACTAGATACTTGCGAGGTGGATATTGGAACAATCACATTTTGATTCCACTGTAGTATGGTGGCTGTGGTGTGGAATTGGGGGAAGGAGGAAGATTAGAAATGAATTTTTAAGTTGATGCTCAGGGCTTCAGTGATCCTCAGAAAGGAGAGGAGTAGTTGTGTTGGCCACATCCAGCTGCTGGAATCTTCCAGGGGCTGGGGAGGGAGGAGCATGGTGGTGGTAGTGGGGAATCCACCTGCCAATCTTGACTGGTCACAATCTATTCTGCAGGAAAACACAGCTAAAGTTGGGGACCTGAGTTGTAGGGTCTAACTGCTCTGTGAATAAACTTCTCTTCAATGACTTGAGCAGTAATAAATGCAGGAAACTGATGGTTACAAATGCAATGGGAGCTAATTAGGAGGCTAAGAGCTGAAGGTGCCTTTTCTGAGTCCACTTGTGTTGTCAGGTGTCTGCAGTGAGGTGGAGGAGGAAGGATAATAGGAAAGAAATCATCATTTAGCCTTTACTGAACCAAGGAGGGGATGACTAATGTCCAAAGTACAGGTGATGGATTCCTTCATGAACATAGGAAAGGAGAGCGGGGCCCAAATGAGGATCTTGCCTGGCATTCTTGACTTTGTACAATCTGTTCAGCAGGAAGTCAGAGAAGGACTCTGGGAGGGGGTAGTATCACTGCCCTTTGAATTATTCTCTTTCTTATATAGATAGCAGTACTAGGAGATAGATGCCATCCTGGTGACAGTGGCTCATACCTGTCATCCTAACTCTACAGTAGACTGATATCTGAGGATTGGGGTTCAAAGCCAGCATGGGCAGAGAAATCCCTGAATGTCTTCTTTTGGAAAAGTCAGAAGTGGAGCTATGGCCCAAGTGTTAGAGTGTCAACCTCAAACCATAATGTCAAGGGACAAAATCTAGTCCCTGAGTTCAATCCTCAGTGCAGGTACACACACACAAAACTGGGACTATATTGGGTACTGGAGTGGATGAAGGTAAGGAAGGCCTTTTGAGGGCACACTAGAGTAATTTGGTGGTGGTGGTGACAACAGGTAGGATGAACAAGAGTTGTGCTGGAGACACTGACTGAACCCCAGCTGTGGGCAGGAAGCTAGGAGGATGGGGTGGGCAGCTGGTGAGAAAGATGCCTAGCATGCAGAAACTGTTGTGCAGCTGTGAGGACTGGTGAGGCAGAGGGCAGAGAGAGGTTCTTATTGTTGTGTTATACTCCACTTGACCTTGAGCAGTTAAGGAATAAACACAAAATGTAAACTGTACCACTTGCTGTACTCATAGCTGCCTAGGACACTGAGAGTAAAGAATCACTTTTTGAGGGAAACCTACTTAAGGAATTTAGCTAGACTCTCATATCTCAAATCAATCTGCAAATACTTGCTCTAGTGGTATGCCTCAAGTGGTAGAACACCCAACCAGCAAACTGGAGACTGAATGTTCAAAGTCCAGCCTAGAAAAATAAGAGATGTGCTGCTAGAACAAATAGCCTAACACTACACAAGGAGGATTGGAGGACACTGTTCCATCCAGGAACAACATGGATTGTTGGCAAAGGGGCCTGGGTAAATGTAATGTAATCAAAGTAGTACTGGCTCCACCTTGAATTTTCTTTCTTCTTGCTGTTTTTATTGATACATCCATGATGGCAAACCAAATCTCACTGATAAAATCAAAAGTCATTTTCAGTTAAGGCTACAAAGAAAATATTACAATTTATTTCCTGGTAAAATGTGATTTTCAACATTTTTAAGCAAGATAAACTTGAACTAGGCAAAAGATATTTGCCATAGGAATTCAGAGTATTTTGTACCTAGTTCAAGTATGTTTACCTTATCATATATGTGTGTTTTTTTATTGGAAAGTGTACATGTTCCCAATTGCTGCACGATATAATGTTATATATCTCCACAATTTGTAAAATTTACAATTCAAACATTTTATGACAGGATTGTCTATGAGTTGCATTTTACTAATATCAGTGTCATGTTTCAGAGTGAAATATGAGTAAGGAAAGGAAATCTAAATGCAGTGCATTGAAACATTGTGGGGCACCTTTCCAACAAACCAGTGCTGAGGCGGTGAGTATCTTAGCAGTGCAGGACTTGAGTCATTTGAATTGATCTTTAAATGTAAACTAGAATAGACGCAGGTATAAGGTATAGAAGTGAAATGCTATTGAATAACATTTGATTCTCATGATCCTAGAGGATGATTTTTTTTTTACTTTTATACAAGAGTTAGCATACATTGGTGTTAGTGTAGATAAAAAATACCTGCTAAGTCTTTGTTTTTGTGGCCTAGTCTTTATAGTCACAAATATATGTGGATATTAAAAACATTTTCCAATTATTTATGATTAACTGTATGTTATTTATGCATATTACATATTTGTGATGTATAAAATGTATATATCCATGATGTATGTATGTTTTGTATTATTAATGTATATCAATACATCTGTATGTGCTCATACTCCTAGGCTCAGCAAGTTGCTGAGGAGAACCCTCAGCCTTTATATCCATTGGTTAAGCTGTACGATATTATGTCTAAGAGAGAAAAGAAAGATGAAGGAGCATTCAAGATTGGAGGTGATTCTCCAGAAAGAATGCTTGCTGTGAAAAAGGGTTGTGCATCCTACAGAGTGAAATACAAGGAAGGTGAGCAAATAACATGTCAGAAAGGGGCCTGAAATGTTGCTGAAAATTGACTGGATAGTTGAGGTACCTACCATTTTATTCTACTTGTCTCCAACCAAAAACCATTGTACCTTTTCCCCCAAGATGTTTGAAAGCACAGTTCATGTTGGAGCATTACCGTAATCACCCCCTGGTAACTGGGGAACTTTGATTAATTTGTCAGTGTACACCATGTAAAGGGTTAAACTCAGGTTAGAGAGAGTAGTGTTTGGGGCCCTTCATAATTATTTCATTAAAAGTGCATCCCAAATTTTTTTGTTTAATTCAACATAGTTTATAATTCAGAGAAGCCTGGTTGCATATTGATATGAAACCCATTTAATAAATATCTGAATTCAGACTTTAGATATTGTATCTTACCAAAGATTAGCAGACTGAAAGAGATAGGTATTTCATTCCCAAATATGTGTTCTTTCTACCACTGAGAGTTAAAAGACTTTCCTTCAAATGCTTATAAATTGGAGGTGTTTAAAGTAAAATAGGTGTGTATGAGACTTGGTTCAATGGAAAAGTAAAAGTAAAAGGACGCTAGAAATTTTCACTCCATCTTTGTTTTCCATGGCTTACTTGGTTTCACAATTTTATATGACAATATTTATTCAAAGCTGTTAATCTGACTTTTATTTTGTTTTATTTTTTCAGTACGGGAGATTGAACTCAGGGACTTGTTCAAGCCAATGAGGTTCTCTGCCACTTGAGTCAGGCTTCCTTCTAGCCATTCTTGATTGTGTGATTTTTAATAGTGTTTAGCTTTTCTCTCAGGATGGCCTAGACCAGGATTCTATTTATTTTTGCCTGTAGTTAGGATGGCAGCCTTATGTCGATCTGTTCATGAGAACAGGTCTCGTGAAATTTCCCTGGATTGGGAACTTCCTCAACCTGTTGGATAGTCAGGATTTCAAAGATAACCTACACTTTGAAAAAAAATATTTCACAAGGCTTAGCTGCTTTTATACAACTTTTTTCTTTTTTGTCAGTCACTGGGATTGAAATCATGGTCTGGGTGCTGCTGTCCATGAGCTTTTTAAATTTAATTTTATTGTCAAGGTGATATACAGGGAGGTTACAGTTACCTACATAAGGTAGTGAGTAAATTTCTTGTTGAACTTGTTAATTCCTTTCCTAATTTTTTCCCACTTTTCCTCCCCCCACACCCCAAGTTGTACAGTTCATTTCCAACATACTGCCTTGTGAGTATCACTGTTGCATTGGTTCACTCTTTGTCCTTTGTCTCACCATTTTGTTGTTCCCCTTCTTTTCCTAATTTAGATAAACATATATATATATATATATATATATATATATATATATATAAATAATACCCTGTGTACCAAAATCAAATGCAGTGATAACAAGGAATAAACCATAGGAAAAAACGTACAAGAGAAAGAAATCACATAGTACATTATGTAAAGTAAAACCTCATGTTTTTTACTTACAGCTAGTGTTCTTCTACTTTGAATCACAGTACCATTTCTGGATTTCTGGTGATTAATTGAAAATAAGTCTCAGGGCCTTTCTTGCTTAGGCTGGTTTTGCAAAATGATGATCAGATCTCAGCCTCCTGAGTAGCTAGGATTACAGGCATGAGCCACCGGCACATGGCCTCATATAATTTTAAAGTGGATTTTAAGAAAAATTAACCTCAAATTTAAAAAATCTAAAGTAAAATCAACCAAGCCCACCATTTCTTCCATGAGAACAGTATTTGTAAGGAAAACATTTGTGAGCACAAAGCATGCATAAGGCAACCCTTCCCTGATGAAAAGTTTTCTAGAGTATCAGTAACAATGTCCATTAATTTCTTTAAATCTTGCTTTCTTTATTCTTCCCACGTGGTAATAATTAATTACTATGTTTCATGTTTTGCCTGTACACTGGATTTCTTCATGGTAAGTTGCATATAGCAACTTTAAGGATAAATACCACTTTATTTCTACCATACAGAGTTTACTTTCATCACTCTAATCACTATCAGAGATGCAACAGGTTCCAAGATTTTTCATTTAACATTACATCAAGTTAGACACAAATATTGCTGGAATCTTCCCCAGGAAGCAGACTTCAGATGACATGGATGGATAATGCTCACACATCACACCGTTCAATATAGTTTGTCCTCAGGCTATCCTTTAAAAAAGTTAGAGATTCCATAACACAGGGAAATAAACACATGAAGTGTGGCCCCATATATTGAAAGTGTAGCTTTAAAAATAGATCAATGTTCCTAAAAGAAGCTATATTTAAAACATCCTATATATTTTTACTTTGGATATTGATTTAATTGAATCTCTGTTTCAGTTTTGAAGAGTAGCAAAAGAAATACCCTCACATTGATTTCATTTAGCTTTATCAGTTGTTAATAGTTCTTGGTTTCTTATCTTCCTCTTTTCCATGTCTCCCTTACTTCTCCCCCTATGTACACATATGAACACATGTACACATTTTCATCACTTGCTCTTAAAGCTGAATATTTCAATTTAAATTTCATATATTATGAGACTTTGCCCCAACCATTTTGTTAAACTAACAGTGAGAAAATACAGTAATTGAGGTTAAAATCTGTGTTGATATTTTCTATTTGTATTGATAACTTCTGGTACAGGAACGTTATCTGAATCAGAGTCCATTTGTGAATGTGGCATTACATTTATTTACCAGTAGTGAACAATTATTCTATTTTAATATGGACCAGATCCTTAGCTTTTCAAAAACTTTGTTCCTTTTCATGACACAGAAAAGTTTCATCAGTCCACTTCTGAGACTCATTCACTAATTTGTCCCTCTTACTTTAGCACGCTTTTCATTCTCCATTTATTCTCTACATCATAAATTTTGTAATAAATGTGGTAAACATAAAAATCAAATACCAGGGAAGAACAAAATCTACGAGTAAGTATTCTGAAGGAAGTCTTGGTAAAGAGAGAAGGTACTGATTTTCCAACTTGGCTTTGTTTGGTTCCTGGCATAGAACTTTTCATAGGTTTCTCAAGCAATTTTTATTCATGACATTTAATGCCATAGTAGAGAAAAAGCTTTTATTTCATGGTCTGAGGTAAGAAAAGATTGTGAATTTGTGAATCATGCCTTGAGACAAGTGTGTTAATTTCAGAATTTGACGTGGTTAAGGATCAGAAGGAGAAAATGACTCCTGAAAAGTCTGAGGGTAAGTATGACAATGTCCTGATGTGCAGGAAGAGATTGCACCAAATCTAGAGGTGGTTTAGTGCCAGGGGCAGGCATACACACCACCATGAAGGGGGATCAGGAGATTTCAGCCTGAGACCACTTTATTCTTTTACTCATCTACAGGAATCATTGCCACCACTTCCATATCTGAAGTCACATATCTAGGCTCTTTGAAAAGTAGTTCAGAAAGCAGACTGCTTGTGGAAGTACCAGACTGATAAAACTCATACTAAACTGGGAGAAGTGAAAACTATTTGTTTATATTTTTGAGTATTTTCACATACCTATGAAAGTGGCTGCTGTTCACAAACATATTTGTAAACTATGGTAGTTAACATCTTGGTATAATGCTAGACCAAAAATTCCTTACAACTCTTGTGTCCATACAATTTTTCCATCAAATTAGGCTGTTCGTGAGCATATGAACAGGCATTTTTCTTCAGAAAACCAAGAGTGTGAGTGAAAATGAGGACCAATCATTATATTTTAAAAAATAACTACACAAATGCTAAAGTGCCCACCAAAATATGTTTTACTTTTCTATATTAGATATTAAAATAGCACTAGTGCTTATATATATATATATGTATATATATATGTATTGCTTCAGTAATTCCAGTTGACATGTTCTTTTATGTCATATTTAGAAAGGTATTTCATGTAAAATGTCCAAATAATTCTTGTGAAAATGTTTTCTTTGTTTCCAGATGTTTCAGGGTTCAATTTCTCTAAAAGTATATTCTATTATACCTCTGTACTAAAAAATCTGCTTGACTTAGTACATTTAAACACTTCTGAGGTAGAAGGATGTTGTTCATTTCCTGATATATCATATATATCATACCAGAATGTTGTGTTTCAAGGTTTGTCAAAGCCCGCCTTCACATTCTCCCCTAACTGTATGTTAGCCTAAAAGTCTACTTAGGGTTTTGATTCAGTCCCTTTGGGAAAAAACAATGTCCATGTCTTTTTCATACCTTTAACCTTGCCTCAGAGAAGTTCTACTCATCATCCCCAACTGCTGTTTCCTTATAGGTGAAGGGAAATCAAAGAAGTAATTAAATACAAGTACAACAGACCTCTGCCAGCCATGTCATTGGGAAATTACTTAAAATAAAAATTTACTGTTTTCTGCAACAAATTCTTTTTATTTTATTTTTATTTTTTTATTAGCAAATTCTTTTTATAATGTTTTCCCTCATTTTTTTTTTTTTGGTTGGTAGTGGGGCTTGAACTCTGGGCCTGGGCGCTGTCCCACAGCGCTTCAGCTCAAGGCAAGCGCTCTACCCCTTGGGCCACTTCCGGTTTTCTAGTGGTTTATTGAATATAAGAGTCTCACAGACTTTCCTGCCTGGGCTGGCTTTGAACCGTGATCCTCAGATCTCAGCCTCCTGAGTAGCTAGATTTACAGGCATGAGCCACCAGCACCTGGCTCCATCATGTTTTTAATGAAATGATCAATACTTTCTCATTACTGTACATTAATACTGCACATTTCTGAATGAAAATGTACCCTAATTCTTGAGGGATATGAACTCAATGTGATGAGTAGCAAAACCTTTGGCAAGTAAAGGAGTGTAATCCTGGTGTATCTGGCTGTCTTTGTGAAGGTTATAAAGTAGGACATGATCCTTTTTCTAATTGTAATTCTCTAAAAGAGCTATATCCACATTCCTTCCCCTCCCCCTGGAGGTATTTGAGAATGAGACAGAGCCCAACCTAAGGCTGCTGGGTGGCAAGAGCAAGCAAGTGATGGGTGTGGCAGAGAGGCTCCCCACAACCTGTGGTCTGAAGAGGTCCTGCCAAGTAGAGGGAGTACACTGGACCCCTTCCTTCTTGCCTCAACTGAGTTCCATTAAGGAGCCTTTTTGAGTTCAATAAATGACAGCAATGAATAGTGAAGGGATGTAGGGGGAGGGGTTACTGTAGAAAATTAAAGTGGGTCAACTGAAGCTGGAGGCATCTTGGAAGGGGTTTTAGGCATCCTCAATTCTCACTGCTCCCACCAATCCCATTTGGAACATCAGACTGGAACTCTGATCCAGTCCTTTGCCATTCCTTCATTCCTAACATCCACTTTACAGGTTCAGTTACTATGGACCACAGTGTGACTGGGCAATCATAAGTCCTTGGTCCCTTCAGAGGGGCATGACAGTGCAGCACTCTGTCTGCTCCTCTCATCGTGGCTTTAAGCTTTTGTGACTGAGGCCTAGAAGTGGGATACAGCACTTGCTCTCCTAATCTCTGCCCTCTGGGATGCACAGGCCTGACCCTGATTCCCTCACTCCCCCTCAGGATACTTATAGAGCAGCCTAGATTGGTCACATTCCTGCAAAGGTAGCTGAGGTCCAGTGAAAACGTCAGCATGAGTACAGTGGGCAGGTGGTCCAGTGCCCCCAAGTGGTGATGGACCAGAAACCCCCTCTCTACCGGATGTCAGGAAAGTCACTTTGGGTTTAGATGGTTGGATTTATGTGTATGGCTTAGCTGCAAATCTCTAAGATTCTCATTTTCTAATGGTTTCTCTTTTTCTTTTTTCCTTTCTTCCTTTTTCTTTCCAATCTTGGTGGAAGCTTTGCATTGACTGGGTACCACGTCTGAGAAAGAAATACATTCATACAAACATATTGATACAGGAACAACACTGTTGAGAGTGTTTGCACTGTATATTGGTAAGGATCAGGTCCTGTTAGCCATTCATTCACTAGCTGGGGCGTGGAGGCTAACGGATCCAGTGGAGTCAACAGAGTTGTGCCAAATGCCCTTCATTTGGCTTCAGTGAGACACTCACAATAACCCATCCACCAAAAGTCAGGAGCAGAGCACAGAAGGAGCTCGCCTTTCCCTTGGTACTGACCTGTAGACTCAGGTCTTGTGGCAAGAGCTGACAGCCACCCAGTGGGCACCAGCTGGCAAGACCACTAAAGTCCCGCCAGCAGGCCTGAGGCCTTGTCAGCACAGGCCCAGGCTGTTTGATGCCATGTGGGCTTGTAGAGGCCTTGGGATTGGTGATTAGGGTCCTGTTGAGTCCAGGGATGCTTCCCACCCCTTCCGGGGACTATGTCTGTCCATAACCTGTTCCAGGGCCAACTCAGGACCTGAGGATTCTCTGGGACTGGCCTTCCAGCTGCTGATATCTGAAACTCTTGATGTTTTTGTGAATAACTTCAGGATGGTGACAGTGGAGAGATGGCCCTGTTACCCCAAGTGGTGATGGACCTAAAACAACTTGGCTACCCTAAGGTCAGGGAAGTCAGTTTGGGTTTAGATTGCTGGCTTCATAGGTTGAAGTGTATGGCTATACTACAAGTCTCTGAGATTCTCATTTGCTTAATGGTTCATTTTTTCTTCATTTTTAGTCCTTATTTCTTTTCTCTTTCCTTTATCTTTTCTGTCTTGGGGGGGAAGGCCTTGTAGTGGCTGGGTCCTGAGGGAGCAGGCACTGGCAGAGCCCAGGTTGCTACTAACTTGTCCCAAGTGGAAGAAATATACTTATCACTGCACCAAAACACTGATATAAGAACACTGTTGAGAGTGTTTGCCCCATCTGTGGTGGTAAGGATAAGATCCTGTCAGCTCTTCGCTAGCTGGTGGTGTAGAAGGGGAATGGACCCACTGTAGTCAACTGAGCTGTACAAAAGTCTCTGCTTTTTTACTTCAGTGAGACATCAATCCATCTGCCCGCTTCTGCCAAGGGTCAATAGCAGAGCAACACAGTGAGCTAGCTTTTCACTTGGAGCTGAACCTCAGCCTGGGGTCCTATGAGCAGAGCTGTTAGCCACCTAGTGTATACCAGCTGGCAAAACCACTAAAGTCCAGCCAGCAGGCCTGAGGCCTGGGTAGCTGTTATGTGCCATCTGGACTTGGAGAATCCTTGGGATTGATGGTGACAGCCCTGGTGAATCAGGGGGGCTTCCCACCTCGTCCCAGCCCTATGTCTGCCCATGAGCTGTTCCAGAGCTGACCCAGGTCCAGCAGTGGAAGATGAGGATTACCTGGGACTGGCCTTTAAGCTACTGAGATCTGAAACTGTAAAACTTTATGTAAACAATGAGGCAGTATTATTATGTTTTTTTGTATCTGAGCCCATTCCAGTTCCAGACGCATTCAACATGTACTTTGTTTAAATGATAGGTTTTGTTAGTTTGCATTTGAACTTCTTTCCCTCTTAAAAACATCATTCCTAAGTAACATCTGCTGTTTTCTGTTTCCTGTTTCTCTGAAACATTCAGGAATTAAATAACTAAAGCAGTAAACTGTAATCTGCTTTGTCTCCCACAGCCTAATTTCCTTGTGAGACTCTTAGCATTTACACACACACACATACACACACACACACACACACACACACACACACTCAGAGTTGCAGCATACACTGACATGGAATCAAAAGAAAAGTAAACAAAACCAAGTGTTGTATTAATCCCTCCCCATCCCAACTACCCTCATCATCTTAAATAGGGAACTCGCCCAGCACTGATTGCTCACACCTGTAATCCTAGCTAATGAGGAGGCTGAGATGTGAGGATTATGGTTGAAAGCCAGCCTCAGATAAATCCGTAAGAGATTCTTCTCCAATTAATACCCAGGATACTAGAAATGGTGCTGTAGCCCAAGTGGTAGAGTGCTAGCCTTGAGCAAAAAGCTCAAGGACAGTTGCTCAGGCCCAGATTTCTGGAACCATGATTCACACACAAAAAAAGGAAACTTAAAGTTACCCATTAAAATGCAGAAAAAATACTTGATACTGTACTGGGTGGATACAATACAATATCACCCAGACAGTGAGGGAGGGAGCTCTGATCCCAGTCCCTTAGTTTTGTAGAGGGATCACATAGTTTCAAATCACCTCATAGATGCAGCTGCCCATTCTGGTGGAGGCCACATGTGTCACTGGGCGCATGCACAATTCCTGTGTGCTACTGCAGTTCAAATAATGTGATATGTGGGTTTAAGTGCTAATAGTGTTGGGAAGGATCCCAAGTATTTCCTCAGGTGCTCATCCAGACTTGCTGGAACTGAGATCAAGGGTCCAGACCTCCACCTCCTATCTAACAGGAAGATGCGCCAGCTCAGGGATAGGGGGTCCATATGGAGGCTCCACCAAGATTCCTTCTGTGATCTTACAACTTTATTCCAAGAAAACACCTATCACCACCCAAGTCCCTGAACTTTGTTCTATTTTTTTGGGGGGGGGGTGGTCCGGTCGTGGGCCTGAACTCTGGGCCTGGGCGCTGTCCCTCAGCTCTTCAGCTCAGAGCTAGCGCTCTACCACTTCTGGCTTTTTTCCCCTGCTTATATGTTGCTGAGGAATCGAACCTAGTCCTCATGCAAGGCAAGCGCTCTACCCCTGACCCACCTTCCCAGCCCTTGGTTCTATTTTTGTTTGGAGTGTGTCTGAAGGGGTGGGATCCGGGACGACTAGATGTTTTTGATCTGAAATAACAAGAAAAAGTATGAAGCAAAATGAAGATAAAAGCCTGCTAGGCCAGTCCTGTGGCTCAGCTGGCCAAGGGCAATGGAAGCGAGCCTTGGTCTGGCCTAGTTCCTGACTAGGACCCATGCAAGTATCTGAGAAACCTATGGTATGGGGGAATTCACTGGCCCAAGATAAAGTTGTTCCCATGGCTTGACCAACTCTTACTAGAGTGGCCAGGAGTGTTCAAAGGTTCTATTCCATTCATTGTCCTGTAGTTGGCTCTTGCCTGCACGTGATGAACCAGGAGGAGGTTTGGCTCTCTCCAGCTGCATGTAGAAATAGGATGGTGGGGGTGGGGGCTCTCTTCCACTTCAGCGCATCCCTGGAAGTAGATGATAAGAGCTGGTCTCTCCTTGTGGATTCTGTTACTTCAGTGCCCAGCACCTACTTCACACTCAAGCATAGTGAATAGCAGTTAAGAATTTGGGGCCCAGGCCTCTGGATCCCAACATTACTGGGCTGATCTGAGCCCAGCTTCTTCTCCCAGATAAAAAAGCAACAAGTTCTCCCTCAACTTCCAGTCACCACCGTACCATGCTGTTGTTATGAATTCAAGACTTAGCAAGTGGTCAGAAGTCTCTCCTCCTTCTGTGAGGAGGGAAATTGAAGCATCCCTCCCCGCCACACTCACCCAAAATATACAGAAATGACAAGTGCAAATACTAATGGTATTGGCAACATTTTCAGCCTCCCTCCATCCCCTAAATATTCCAGTTTCAACAAATCCATAAATGTGATATGGAGAGGGTGTTCTCAATTAAAAGCAAAAAACAAAAACAAAAGAACAGGCACCTCTAAACAAAGAATATTCCTTGAAAACTATAGGAAAACTATTTTCCCGAGGCAGCCCAGGCAGGGTTGGGGACCAGGGAAGCCTTTGGGCAAGGAGGCTTCTAGAGCCTGGAGAGATGGGCTCACTACTCGGTCCCACATCATCACCTCTCAGGAAGGGGGGGCAACAGGAGGGTGTAGTTGCTCTACTGACATTCAGTCTGAAGACCCAGGCTCAGCCCCAAAGAGGCAGGTAGAAAATTAACTATTGCTAGTGTTCATTTAAAAAAGTTCACAGTTTAAAGAACAGGTGGAGCAGGAACAACATGTCAGTAGAAATAACAGCAACACAGGCCCAGACATAGACAGTGGGTTCACCCTGATTATCCTCATGTCAGAGAGCAGTGCCACCCTGACTAAAGCAGGAAGGGAGCTGTCCCCAAGCATCTGCTCTCCTGAGCTAGGGACATGCACAGACCCAAGCACACAGTCGTGCTCCCTGTCAGGCCATGGCCTGCTGCAGGCATCACCCATGTTTATAAGAAACATAGTGCCTCACTAGAATAAAGGGATTTCTTCTTCCCCTTCTCTAGCCCAGCCTGAAGGAAAGCGACCAGCTCTTAGCCAAGACTCATGTGACCCACTCCCTCCTGTTTCTGGCAGTCCCCCAGGGCTGGATGGAAGGGTACAATGGTGAGATAGAATGATCCCCATCAGCACCACACTGGGGCTGTGCCTACAGGCTTCTCTTCTCTTGGCTTCCCTTGGTACAGATTGTTGATTAAGCTCTGGTTGTGGGTCTGCCTGGAAAGCTTCCCCATGGACTTCAACTCAGCCCCTCCCACTCTGCTTCCTGGCTTCTTGGTTGGGTTCCCAGGCAGTAGATCTGCAGAGGACACCCATGGGACTTTGTATTCTAGGACGGAAAAGAATGCAGGTTCAGGTGGCTGAATGCCTTATGTTGCTGGGTGAACTTGCTCCCACACAGCTGCCACTCATACTGCTTCTTGCCTGAATGCACGCACATGTGCTTGATGAAGTGGTGCTGGAGGCTGAGGTACATGCCACACTCATCACAGGCAAAAGGCTTCTCCCTTTTCTGCCAGTGGCTCTGCATGGGGCATATCAGCATGCCACACTGGGTGAACATCTTGCCGTGGATATTGCAAGAAAGGGCCTCATCAGCCAGCATATCTTCTCCTGGTGTGGCAGGGTGGCCAGGTCCATGCAGATCTCACAGACTGAGCACATAAAAGGCCAGGGTTCTACTGCATAGACTGTGCTGGGCAATGACAGATCTCAGCCTTCTCCTCAGCACCCCTGCTGCCCATCACTTAAACTCCCTCCTTCTTGATGAACAGCCCCTCCTTTGTGTGTGTCTCCACATGAGCACTGAGCTGCATAGAGCAGGAAAGCCCTTAGCACAGGGCATGCACACATAAAGAGTGTCTCCATGTAGATCTGTCTCATAGGTCTCCTGCTAGTGTGGCCACAATCACCCTCACTCCAGCTCTGCCCACTGTCCTGGCTCCCCTGCTTGTTATTCTCCCCCTCCTCCTTGGAGGGGAACAGGGGTTTTCTCTAAGGCCCACTATGTCCTCCAACACTACCACCTTGGACAGAATGCCATTGGGAACTCTGTCCTCTTTGGTCTCTTCACCTGGGTAGGGGCCCTTGGGCCTTATTTCTTTCTGCCCAATGGGCTACAGGCAGAAACAGGCTCCTTCTTGCTTCATTTCTCTTTCTGGCTCCTCAAATAGTTTCAAGTGATTGTCATCAGTATTTTCCAGATCCATGGGCTCATCACTAGTGTCTCCCAGTTCAGCAAAAGAGGTACTTTTGGGAACAGGTGAGATGGAGAGTGATAATGGTGAGTCATGTTACATTTTACCCAGCTGGGCTGGGTCATAAAGAGCAAGGGTGGACTTTTTTTGGACAAGTCTAGACCCAGCTACTGGTCATAGCCCCTGCTACTCCCATTAGTCCTACTGCCACAGCTACCTGAGGCCACCTCCCCACTGGCTGAACAGAGCCCCAGGCCCCAGGCTATGCATGCTCACCTGGGCAGAGCTACCCAGCAAAAGATCATCATCTGTATCTTTGGGCTGAGGAACTTCCTGGGAGGAATGGTGGGCCTTATATCCATCCAAAAACCACGGCTACTGAGTCTGGATAACAGAGACAGCAGACAGTCTTTTGCTACGAGGTGGCTGTCCCATGCCAGCAGCCGCTACCCTCCCTGGTTCAAAGGGCTTTTCTGCTCTCTAGAGTTTGCGAAGGTAATGCCCAGGAATGGGATGAAAAGTACTGATTTTTGTTAGTTGATTTTATACTCAGCTACTTTTCTAAAGTTTCAGATCAACTCAAGTAGCTTTGGTGAGGAATCTATATAGCTCTTGAAATACAGGATCATGTCATCCACAAAGGGGCATCACTTTACCTCTTTCCCTATTTGGATCACCATTGTGTTCTTCCTTTGCCTTATTGCTTTTCTTAGGAATTCCAGCACTATGTTGAAGAGGAGTGGTAGGGGCTGAGAAGGTGGCTCAGTGGTAGAGCCACATGCCTTGGTAGAGCGCTTGCCTTGCATGCATGAGGCCCTGGGTTTGATTCTTCAGCACCACATAAACAGAAAAAAAAATCCAGAAGTGGTGCTATGGCTCAAGTGGTAGCATGCTAGCCTTGAGCTGAAGAGCTGAGGGACAGCACCCAGGCCCAGAGTTCAGGCCCCATGAACGGACCCCCCCCCCAAAAAAAAGAGGAGTGGTAATAGTCAACATCTCTGGCCATAAAATAAATGCACATCCAAACAACATTGAGATTCTACCTCTTCCCAATTAGAATAGTTACTATGAGGAAAATAATGATAAAAAATGTTGGCAGGGATGTGGCCAAAAGGGAACTCTTTTACACTCTTGGTGGTAATATAAACTTGTTCAACCACTCTGAATAGCAGTATGGAGGCTCCTTAAAAGACTAAATATAGAACTACCCCTAGGACCCAACAATCCCACCTCTGGTCATTTATCCAGGAGACCACAAACAAGTCCATCCTACAGCTGTCAACACAACCATTTTCACTGCAGTATGATTAACCGTAGCCAAGATATGTAAGCAACCCAGATGCCCCTCATTGGAGAAATGTATCAAAAAATGTGACACACACACACACACACACACACACACACACACATATACATATAATGGAATTCTACTCACTAATCAGAAAGAATGATATTGGGCCATTTGTAAGGATTTTGAAAGACTTGGAAAAGCATATTAAGTGAGGTAAGCCATACCCAAAAAACACACATTACGTGGTTTCCTTCATTTGTGGTAACTAGAATGTTCTATTAATCTACAAGTACACACACGGAATGAATAATATATATATATATATATACATATATACATATATACATATATATATATATATATATGCATACACACAGACACTAGGACAAGATAAATTACATAGGACTCTGGCTGTTCCCACACTGAAGCCAAAGTGTAGAAATGGTTGACAAAGTCCCTTTAGCTATGTGCATAGGACCATGTAAATTAATAGTTTATGAAATTAACTTTAAGAAATGGAAAGAAGAGGAATATTTTAGTTGCTATTTTTGCTGTTTTGGTTTTCTTTTCCTTTTATTTTGTTTGTTTGTATTTGGGAGGGTTAGGGAGGTGCAATGGTAGTCACTAGACACTATGTGGAAAATGAACTGTATATTTTTTAGGTGAGTATGAGAGGGAAAACCTGGGAGACAGTGAGGGAAAGGGAGACAAGATGCAAAAACAATTGTACTCATTATCTGACGCATGTAGCTATAAGTCCAATGTATATCAATTGTTCAATAGCAATTTTTATAAAAAGAATCCATGGACTTACTGCCCTAGCTGATTTTGAGCCATAGTCTTACTATCTGTACCTCCTAAGGAGCTAGGATTACAAGCATAAGCCACCAGACCCTTGCAAGAAATGGACTCTATATCTGACTTATGTAACTGTATCTGCTCTGTATATCACATTCATAATATCAATTAAATTGAATGAAGCTCCGGGCCCCAGTGGCCCATGCCTGTAATCCTAGCAACTCAGGAGGCTGAGATCTGAGGATCACAGTTCAAAACCAGCCCAGGAAGGAAAGTCCCTGAGACTCTTATCTCCAATAAACCACTAGAAAACTGGAAGTGGTGCTGTGACTCAAACAATAGAGCGCTCACCTTGAACTGAAGAGTGCAGGGACAGCTCCCAAGCTCAGAGTTCAAGCCCCATTACCGACAAAAAGAAGTGCATGAATGGGAAAAAGACACAAAGATGTTGTGAGGAAAAGGGAGTTATGGATTTTTCTGTCCAGGCTGATTTCAAACAACAGTCATCTGTCCTCAGCCTTCACATTAAGTAGGATTGGAGGCCTGAGCCACAAGCATCCGGCTACCTTATAAGCTTAATAAAACCCAGAAATTTATTTTCTCACATTACTGGAGTTTGGGAGTTAAAGAACTCAATGCCAGTACAATCAGTTTCTGGGGAGAGCTTCTATCCTGGCTTGTAGTAGCCACCTTATTGCTGTATTCCCATTGCAGAGAAATCAAGCCATTTTGTGTCCATTCTTATAATGGTGTACTATACCAATTCCTTCAGACTGGGGCCACTTTTATAGTCTAATAAATGTTCAAAGGCCCTGTTTCCAAATAATACTATAATAAAGGCTGTGGCTTCTATACAAGAATTTGGGTTGAGGAGGTAGGAGAGCCCACTTATCAACTCAGCAAAAACAAAATGGAACACTGTATTACCTACATGTTACTTTTTGCCAGGAAGTAGAAATTTGACATTCTCAGCCTCAGCACAGCTTGTCAACTCATGGTCTTCTTCCTCTACTAAAATATCTGAGGTAAATATTTGTTTTGCCATTGATGACTTCCTTTTGGCATATAAGCTTGTGAATAGGATACCAAATGCAGTGAAAAGTATTAGTTCACCTGAAAGAGCTGCTGTAGAGAAGGGAACCTACTTGACACAAAAGTATTGCTAATTCACCTAAATCCATGGCATCAAAAAGAGAATATTGACACATATAATGATATTCTGATTGGCGTGGAGGGCCTCTGAGAACAGTCTGTGGGAACAGCTTCAGAAGAAAGACCTGTTTATATTCATTCAGAAGAGGAACATTTAGAGTCCTGCTGCTCATTCAGGATAGTCTGAAAGTCACATCTTTTCCCTAACCCTCAGGCTCTTAAGTCACCTGAGGGGAGTGAAGACAAGGAGGCATATGCTGGGCACTAACATTTGCAGGTAAACTGTTTAGGG
>NW_012267438.1:0-4064 GCF_000151885.1 Dipodomys ordii
GGAATCTTGCTGCCGGCAGGCCTCCGGGTGTTCCGGGTAAACATCTCCTTGTAAATCCCCGGTAGTTTTTTGTACACCCGTGAAGTTTGTCCAGGGTACCCAGTTTGCATTGCTGCACAATTGCGCCTGCATAGCTCTGCCGCGATTGCAAACATTCAGGCGTGGCAGCCAGATCGGCTGGTCCCCATAGGACACTGCCCGCGGAATAGGTATATTTGCTTCCATTTCTTCTCACCTGAGTGCTACTGATTCCAGCTTTGACGGCTACACTTTACTCAACCGCAGCAGTAAGTTGAACCTCTACTCATGGCACTCTGTGAAAGTTTGGAGAACTAGAGCTCAGTTGTTTGTCACGTGACTACACTGCCTACATCTGGCTCTAATTAGTCCACTGCCTACATCTGGCTCAAATTAGTCCACGGTTATGTTCAACCGAATGACCTCTGAGGGGAACACTCAAATGAGGTTCAGAGTTATTGCAACATAGGAGCGTTTCACTGCTTTCAATGCTTCTTTGAAGAATTCCGGACTCTTGCTGCCGGCAGGCCTTCGGGTGTTCCGGGTGAACATCTCCTTGTAAATCCCCCGTGGTTTCTTGTACACCCCTGAAGTTTGGCCAGGGTACCCAGTTTGCATTGCTGAACAATTGCGCCTCCATAACTCTGCTTCGGTTGCAAATATTCAGGTGTGGCAGCCAGATAGGCTGGTCCCCGTAGGACACTGCCCGTGGACTGGGTATATCTGCTTCCCGTTCTTCTCTCCTGAGTGCTACTGATTCCAGCTTTGACAGCTACACTCTACTCAACCGGAGCAGTAAGTTGAAACTCTATTAATGGCACTCTGTGAAAGTTTAGAGAACTAGAGCTCAGTTGTTTGGCTCGCGACTACTGTCCATCCAGCACTATTGACGGCACTGCTTACATCTGGCTCTTATTAGTCCACGGTTGTGTTCAGCCCAATGACCTCTGCCGGGAACACTCAGAATGAGGTTCTGAGTTATTGCAACATAGGAGCGTTTCACTGCTTTCAAGGCTTCTTAGGAATAATTCCGGAAGGCAGGCCTCCGGCTGTTCCGGGTGAACATCTCCTTGTAAATCCCCCGTGGTTTCTTGTACAGCCGGGACGTTTGGCCAGGGTATACTCTTTGACTTGATGCACTATTGCGCCTGCATAGCTCTGCCACGGTTGCAAACATTCAGGCGTGGCAGCCAGATAGGCTGGGCCCCGTAGGACACTGCCCGCTGGCTGGGTATATCTGCTTCCTGTTCTTCTCACCTGAGTACTACTTATTCCAGCTTTGACGGCTACACTCTACTCAACCGGAGCAGTAAGTTGAACCTGTACTTATGGCATTCTGCAAAAGTTTGGAGAACTAGAGCTCAGTTGTTTGGCACGCGACCACACTGCCAACATGTGGCTCTAATTAACTCACTGTTTACATCTGGCTCAAATTAGTCCACGGTTGTGTTCAGCCGAATGACCTCTGCCGGGAACACTCAGAATGAGGTTCTGCGTTATTGCAACATGGGAGCGTTTCACTGCTTTCAAAGCTTCTTAAGAAGTATACCGGAATCTTCCTGCCGGCAGGCCTCGGGCTACTCCAGGTGAACATCTCCTTGTAAATCCCCCGTGGTTTCTTGTACACCCGTAAAATTTGGCCAGGGTACGCAGTTTGCATTGCTGCACAATTGCACCTGAATTGCTCTGCTGTGGTTGCAAACATTCAGGTGTGGCAGCTAGATAGGCTGGTCCTCATAAGACACTGCCCGGGGACTGGGTATATCTGCTTCCCGTTCTTCTCACCTGAGTGCTACTGATTCCAGATTTGACGGCTACACTCTACTCAACCGGATCAGGAAATTGAACCTCTACTTATGGCACTCTGTGAAAGTTTGGAGAACTAGAGCTCAGTTGTTAGTCAGGCTACCTCACTGCCTACATCTGGCTCTAATTAGTCCACTGCCTACATCTGGCTCAAATTAGTCCACGGTTGTGTTCAGCAAAATGACCTCTGCCGGGAACACTCAGAATGAGGTTCTGAGTTATTGCAACATAGGAGCGTTTCACTGCTTTCATGGCTTCTTAAAAAGAATTCCGGAATCTTGCTGCCGGCAGGCCTCCGGATCTTCCGGGTGAACATCTCCTTGTAAATCCCCCGTGGTTTCTTGTACACCCCTGAAGTTTGGCCAGGGTACGCAGTTTGCATTGCTGCACAATTGCGCCTGCATGGCTCTGCTGCGGTTGGAAACATTCAGGCGTGGCAGCCAGATAGCCTTGTCCCCATGGGACACTGCCCGTGGATTGGGTATATCTGCTTCCCGTTCTTCTCTCCTGAGTGCTACTGATTCCAGCTCTGCTGCTGTTGGAAAAATTCAGGCGTGGCAGCCAGATAGCCTGGTCCCCATGGGACACTGCCCGTGGATTGGGTATATCTGCTTCCCGTTCTTCTCTCCTGAGTGCTACTGATTCCAGCTTTGACAGCTACACTCTACTCAACCGGAACAGTTAGTTGAACCTCTATTTATGGCACTCTGTGAAAGTTTAGGGAACTAGAGCTCAGTTGCTTGGCTCGGGACCACCGTCTATCCAGCACTATGGACGGCACTACTTACATCTGGCTCTAATTAGTCCACGGTTGTGTTCAGCCCAATGACCTCTGCCGGGAACATTCAGAATGAGGTTCTGAGATATTGCAACATAGGAGCGTTTCACTGCTTTCAAGGCTTCTTAGGAAGAATTCCGTAATCTTGCTGCAGGCTGGCCTCCGGCTCTTCCGGGTGAACATCTCCTTGTAAATCCCCCGTGGTTTCTTGTACACCCCTGAAGTTTGGCCAGGGTACGCAGTTCGCATTGCTGCACAATTGTGCCTGCATACTCTGCCGCGGATGCAAACATTCAGGCTTGGCAGCCAGATAGGCTGGTCCCTGTAGGACACTGCCAGCGGAATAGGTATATCTGCTTCCATTTCTTCTCACCTGAGTGCTACTGATTCCAGCTTTGACGGCTTCACTCTACTCAACCGGAGCAGTAAGTTGAACCTCTACTTATGGCACTCTGTGAAAGTTTGGAGAACTAGAGCTCAGTTGTTTTCCACGCGACCATACTGCCTACATCTGGCTCTAATTAACTCACTGCTTACATCTGGCTCTAATTAGTCCACGGGTTGTGTTCAGCCGAATGACCTCTGCCGGGAACACTCAGAATGAGGTTCTGAGTTATCGCAACATAGGAGCGTTTCACTGCTTACAAGGCTTCTTAGGAAGAATTCCGGGAATCTTGTTACCGGCAGGCCTCCTGCTGCTCCGGGTAAACATCTCCCTGGTAAATCCCCCGTGGTTTCTTGTACACCCGTGAAATTTGGCCAGGGTACGCAGTTTGCATTGCTGCACAAATGCACCTGCAGAGCTCTGCCGCGGTTGCAAACATTCAGGTGTGGCAGCCAGATAGCCTGGTCCACATAAGTCACTGCCCGCGGACTGGGTATATCTGCTTCCTGTCCTTCTCTCCTGAGTGCTACTGATTCCAGCTTTGGCGGCTACACTCTACTCAACCGGAGTAGTACGTTGAAGCTCTACTTATGGCACTCTGTGAAAGTTTGGAGAACGAGAGCTCAGTTGTTTGGCTCGTGACCACTCGGAAGAGCCGGAGGCCTGCCGGCAGCAAGATTCCGAAATTCTTCCATAGAAGCCTTGAAAGCAGTGAAACGCTCCTATGTTGCAATAACTCAGAACCTCATTCTGAGTGTTCCCGGCAGAGGTCATTCGGCTGAACACAACCGTGGACTCTTTAGAGCCAGATGTTGTCGGTGGACTAATTAGAGCCAGATGTTGGCAGTGGTCTAATTAGAGCCTAATGTAGGCAGTGTGGTCGCGTGACAAAAAACTGAGCTCTAGTTCTCCAAACTTTCACAGAGTGCCGTAAGTAGGGGTCCAACTTACTGCTCTGGATGAGTAAAGTGTAGCTGTCAAAGCTGGAATCAGTAGCACTCAGGTGAGAAGAACGGGAAGCCGATATACCCATTCCGTTGGCAGTGTCCTTCTGGGACCAGCCTATCTGGCTGCCAC
>NW_012267438.1:4114-6484 GCF_000151885.1 Dipodomys ordii
CCACGCCTGAATGTTTGCAACCGCGGCAGAGCTATGCAGGCGCAATTGTGCAGCAATGCAAACTGCGTACCCTGGCCAAACTTCACGGGTGTACTAGAAACCACGGGGGATTTACTAGGAGATGTTCACCCGGAAGAGCCGGAGGCCTACCGGCAGGAAGATTCCAGAATTCTTCCTAAGAAGCCTTGACAGCAGTGAAACACTCGTATTTTACAATAACTCAGAACCTCATTCTGAGTGTTCCCGGCAGAGGTCATTCGGCTGAACACTACCGTGACTAATTAGAGCAAGATGTAAGCAGTGCTTTTTATAGTGCTGGATGGACATTTGGTCGTGTACCAAACAACTGAGCTGTAGTTCTCCAAACTTTCACAGAGTGCCATAAGTAGATTTTCAACTTACTGCTCCGGTTGAGTAGAGTGTAGCCGTCAAAGCTGGTATCAGTAGCACTCAGGTGAGAAGAACGGGAAGCAGATATACCCAGTCTGCGGGCAGTGTCCTACGGGGACCAGCCTATCTGGCTGCCACGTCTGAATGTTTGCAACCGCGACAGAGGTATGCTGGCGCAATGGTGCAGCAATGCAAACTGGGTACCCTGGCCAAACTTCATGGGTGTACAAGAAACCACGGGGGATTTACAAGGAGATGTTTACCCAGAAGGGCTGGAGGCCTGTCGGCAGCAAGAATCTGGAATTCTTCCTAAGAAGCCTTGAAAGCAGTGAAACGCTCCTATGTTGCAATAACTCAGAACCTCATTCTGAGTGTTCCCGTCAGAGGTCATTTGGCTGAACACAACCATGGACTAATTAGAGCCAGATGTAGGCAGTGCCGTCCATAGTACTGGATGGACCTTTGTCGACTTCCAAACTACTGAGCTCTACTTCTCCAAACTTTCACAGAGTGCCATAAGTAGAGGTTCAACTGACTGCTCTGGTTGAGTAGAGTGTAGACGTCAAAGCTGGAATCAGTAGCACTCAGGTGAGAAGACCGGGAAGCAGATATACCCAGTCAGCTGGCAGTGTCCTACGGGGACCTGCCTATCTGGCTGCCATGCCTGAATATTTGCAACCGTGGCAGAGCTATGCAGGGACAATTGTGCATCAATGCAAACTGCGTACTCTTGCAAAACTTTACGAGTGTACAAGATACCACGGGGTATTTTAAAGGAGATGTTCACCCGGAACAGCCAGAGACGTGCTGTCAGCAAGATTCCGGAATTCTTCCTAAGAAGCCTTGAAAGCAGTGAAACGCTCCTATGTTGCAACAACTCAGAACCTCATTCTGAGTGTTTTCCTCAGAGGTAATCCAGCTGAACACAACCGTGGACTAATTAGAGCCAGATTTAGGCAGTGCCGTCCATACTGCTGGATGGACTGTGGTCACGTGCCATACAACTCAGCTCTAGTTCTCCAAACGTTCACAGAGTGCCATAAATAGAGTTTAAACATTCCAGCCATCAAAGCTGGCATCAGTAGCAGTCAGGTGAGAAGAAAAAGCAGCAGATATACCCAGTCAGCTGTCAGTGTCCTAAGGGGACCAGCCTATCTGGCTGCCACGCCTGAATGTTTGCAACCGTGGCAGAACTATGCAGGGACAATTGTGCAGCAAGGCAAACTGCGTACCCTCTCCAAACTTTACGAGTGTACAAGATACCACGGGGGATTTAAAAGGAGATGTTCACCCGGAACAGCCGGAGGCCTGCCGGCAGCCAGATTCCGGAATTCTTCCTAAGAAGCCTTGAAAGCAGTGAAACGCTCCTATGTTGCCATAACTCAGAACGTCATTCTGAGTGTTCCCAGCAGAGGTCATTTGGCTGAACACAACCGTGGACTAATTAGAGCAAGATATATCCAGTGCCGTCAACACTGCTGGATTGACTGTGGTCGCCTGCCAAACAACTCAGTTCTGGTTCTCCAAACTTTCACAAAGTTCCATAAGTAGAGGTTAAGAGTACTCCTCCGGTTGAGTAGAGTGTAGACGTCAAAGCTGGAATCAGTAGCACACAGGTGAGAAAAACGGGAAGCAGATATACCCAGTCAGCTGGCAGTGTCTTACGGGGACAAGCATATCTGGCTGCCATGTCTGAATGTTTGCAACCGCTTCAGAGTTCTATAGGCTCATTTGTGCAGCAATGCAAACTGCGTACCCTTGCCAAACTTCACGGATGTAGAAGGAACCATGGAGGATTTACATGGAGATGTTCACCCGGAACACCTGGAGGAATGCCGGCAGCAAGATTCTGGAATTCATCCTAAGAAGCCTGGAAAGCAGTGAAACGCTCCTATGTTGCAATAACTCCGAACCTCATTCTGAGTGTTCCCGGCAGAGGTCATTCGGCTGAACACAACCGTGGACTAATTAGAGCCAGAT
>NW_012267438.1:7418-21432 GCF_000151885.1 Dipodomys ordii
CGGCAGCAAGATTCCGGAATTCTTCCTAAGAAGCCTTGAAAGCAGTGAAACGCTCCTATGTTGCAATAACTCAGAACCTCATTCTGAGTGTTCCCTGCAGAGGTCATTGGGGTGAACACAACCGTGGACTAATTAGAGCCAGATATATGCAGTTCCTCCATAGTGCTGGATGGACAGTGGTCGCATGCCAAACAACTGTCTGGTTCTCCAAACATTCACAGACTGCCATAAGTAGAGATTCATCTTAATCCTCAGGGAGAGTAGAGTGTAGCTGTCAAAGCTGGAATCAGTAGCACTCAAGTGAGAAGAACGGAAGCAGATATACCCAGTCAGCTGGCAGTGTCCTACGGGAGCAAGCATATCTGGCTGCCCCGTCTGAATATTTGCAACTATGGCAGAATTCTGCAAGCGCAATTGTGCAGCAATGCAAACTGCCTACCCTGGCCAAAGTTCATGGGAGTAGAAGAAACCACGGAGGATTTACAAGGAGATGTTCACCCGGAACAACCGGAGGCCAGCCGGCAGCAAGTTTATGGAATTCTTCTTAAGAAGCCTTGAAAGCATTGAAATGCTCCTAGGTTGCAATAACTCAGAATTCGGGTGCAGTCTGGTTCAGTTGATAATGGCTTGGACAAGACTCTGTGAGCCTGTCCTGGGCCAGTCAAGGAGCAGCTGGTTTGGACAAGACTCTGGGAGGTTGACCTGGGCCAGTCTATGAGGATCTGGGTTGGACAGGGCTCTTTGAGTTTGGCCCAGGCCGGTCCCAATGGCCTGTCTCACACAGCGCTTGTACAGCTGCTCCAGGCTGGTCCAGGAGGAGCTGGCTTCGACAGGGCTCTGTGAGGCTGACCTGGTCAGGTCGAGGAGCAGCTGGGTTGGACAAGATTCTGTGATGCTGGCCCGGCCCAGTCTAGGAGGAGCAGGCTTGGACTGGGCTCTTTGAGGCTTGCCCCCATCAGTCCAGGCGGCGCTGGCTTAGACATGGCTCAAAAGACTGTCCCCATGCCGGTCCAGGTAATGCTGGCTTAGACAGGGCTCTGTGAGCCTGGCGTAGGCCGGTCAAGGAACAGCTGGCTTGGACAAGACTTTGTGAGCTTGGCTCAGGCCAGTCTAGGAGAAGCTGCCTTGGACAGGGTTCTGTGAGTCTGGCCTGGCCCAGTCTAGGAAGAGTTGGCTTCGACAAGGCTCTATGAGGTTGGCCCGGGCCAGTCTGGTTGAAGCTAGCTGGCTTGGACAGGGCTTTGTGAGGCTGGCCCAGGCCGATGCAGGTGTGGCTGGCTTGGATAGGACTTTGAGAGCCTGTCCCGCACTGGTCCATGCAGTACTGCAATGGACAGGGCTCTGTGAGCTTGCCCCGCGACGGATCAGGCGGCTCTGCTTTGGACAGGGCTCTGTGAGACTGGCCCGGGCCTATCCAGGGGGCGCTGGGTTGGACAGAACTCTCTGAGCTGGGCCTTGGCCACTTCAGGCGGAGCTGGCATGGACAGGGATTCTGTGAGGCTGGTCCAGTCGGGTCCAGGGCAGCTGGCTTGGACAAGATTCTGTGAGGCTGGCTCCGACCAGTCTAGGAGGAGCTAGCTTGCACATGGCTCAAAACGCTGTCCCCGGGCTGGTCCAGGCGACCCTGGCTTGGACAGAGCTCTGTGTGCCTGGCCCGCACCCATCCCGGTGGTGCTGTCTTGGACAGGGTTCTGTAAACCTGGCCCGCGCCGGTCCAAGTGGCGCTGGATTGGACAGGGCCCTGTGAGTCTGATGCAGCCTGGTCCAAGCGACGCTGGCTTGAACATGGCTCGAAAGATTGCCCCACGGCGGTCCAGGTAGTTCTGGCTTAGACAGGCCTCTTTGAGCCTGGCCCATGCAGGTCCAGGTAGTGCTGGCATAGACAGGGCTCAGTGAGTCGGGTGCAGTCCAGTTCAGTAGACGCTGTCTTGGTCGTGGCTCTATGAACCTGGCCCGGGCAGGTCAAGGAGCAGCTGGCTTAGACAAGAATCTGTGAGGTTGGCCAAGGCCAGTAAAGCAGGAGCTGGCATGATCAGGGCTTGTGCAGCTCCGCCAGGCTGGTCCAGGAGGATCTGGCTTCGAATGGGCTCTGTGAGGCTGGCCTGGTCAGGTCCAGGAGCAGCTGGCTTGGACAAGACTCTGTGAGGCTGGCCCGGCCCAGTCTAGGAGGAGCTGGCTTGGACTGGGCTCCTTGAGGCTGGCCCCCAATGTTCCAGGTGGCACTGGCTTGGACATGGCTCGAAAGACTGCCCAATGTCGGTCCAGGTAGTGCTGGCATAGACAGGCCTCTGTGAGTCAGGTGCGGTCTTGTTCAGTAGACGCTGGCTTGGTCAGGGCTCTGTTAACCTGACCCGGGCCAGTCAAGGAGCAGCTGGCTTAGACAAGACTCTGTGAGGTTGGCCCGGTGCCAGTCAAGCAGGAGCTGGCATGGACAGGGCTCTGTGAGGCTGGCCCAGGTCTGTCCAAGTGGCCCTGGCTTGGTCATGACTCTCTGAGCCTAGCCTGGGCCGCTTCAGGCAGAGATATCTTGGACAGGGCTCTGTGTCGCTGGCCCGGTCCAGTCCAGTTGGCGCTGGTTTAGACAGGGCTTCTGAGGATGGCCTGGTCAGGTCGAGGAACAGCTGGCTTGGACAAGACTCTGTGAGGCTGGCCCGCACGGTCTTGGAGGAAATGGCTTGTCCAGGGCTCTTTGAGGCTTGCCCTCCTCAGTTCAGGCACTGCTGGCTTGGACAGGGCTCGAAAAGCTGTCCCCAGGGTATTCCAGGCGGCACAGGCTTGGATAGGGCTCTGTGAGCCTGGCCCAGACCAGTCAAGGAACAGCTGGCTTGGACAAGACTCTGTGAGGTTGACCTAGGCCAGTCTAGGTGAAGTTGACTTGGACAGGCTTCTGTGAGCCTGGCACATGCCGATCCAGGTAGTGCTGGCTTAGACAGGCTTCTGTGAGCCTGGCCTGGTCCAGTCCAGGAAGAGCTGGCTTGGACAAGGCTCTGTGAGGTTGGCCTGGGCCAGTCTGGTAGAAGCTAGCTGGATTGGACAGGGCTCTGTGAAGCTGGCCCAGGCCAATGCAGGCGTGGCTGGCTTGGATAGCACTTTGAGATCCTGTCCCCAGCTGGTCCAGATAGTGCTGCCATGTATACGGCTCTGTGAGCCTGGCCCGTGATGGTTAAGGCTTCGCTGTTTTGGACAGGGATCTGTGAGACTGGCCCAGGCATATCCAGGCGGTGCTGGCTTCGACAGGACCCTGTGTACCTGGCCATGGTCACTTCAGGCAGAGCTGGCTTTGACAGGGATTCTGAGAGGCTGGTCCAGTAGGGTCCAGGGCAGCTGGCTTGAACAAGACTCTGTGAGGCTGGCCTGGCCCAGTCTAGGAGGAGCTGGCTTGGACAGGGCTCAAGAGGCTGTCCCTGGGCTGGTCTATGCGACCCTGCCTTGGACAGAGGTTTGTGTGACTGGCCTGCACTGGTCCCGGCGGTTCTTTCTTGGACAGGGTTCTGTAAACCTGGCTAGTGCCAATCCAAGTTGTGCTGGATTGGACAGGGCCCTGTGAGTCTGGTGCAGGCTGGTCCAGACAAGGTGGTGCTGGCTTGGACAAGGCTCGGTGAGGCTGGCCCAGTCAGGTCGCGGTGCAGCTGGATTGGACAAGAATCTGTGTGGCCTTGTCTTGTACAGGGCTTGTGCAGCTGGCCACAGGCTGGTCCAAGAGGAGCTGGCTTTGACAGGACTCTGTGAGGCTGGCCCAGGCCAATGCAGGCGTGGCTGGCTTGGATAGGACTTTGCGAGCCTGTCCTGCAATGGTCCATGCAGTACTGCAATGGACAGGGCTCTGTGTGCCTGGCCCGCCACGGATCAGGCAGCGCTGGTTGGACAGGGCTCTGTGAAACTGGCCCGGGCCTATCCAGGGGGCGCTGGCTTGGACAGGACTCTCTGAGGCTGGTCTTGGCCACTTCAGGTGGAGCTGGGTTGGACAGGGATTTTGTGAGGCTGGTCCATTCGGGTCCAGGGCAGCTGGCTTGGACAAGACTCTGTTAGGCTGGCCCAGCCCAGTCTAGGAGCAGCTGGCTTGGACAGGGCTCCAAAGGCTGTACCCGGGCTGGTCCAGGCAACCCTGGCTTGGACAGAGCTCTGTGTGCCTGGCCCACACCCGTCCCAATGGTGCTGTCTTGGACAGGGTTCTGCAAACCTGGCCAGCGCCGGTCCAAGTGGTGTTGGATTGGACAGGGCCCTGTGAGTCTGGTGCAGGCTGGTCCAGTCCAGGTGGCTCTGGATTGGACAAGGCTCCGTGAGGCTGGCCCAGTCAGGTCGAGGTGCAACTGGCTTGGAAAAGTCTCCGTGAGGCTGGCCGGGCCCAGTCTAGGAGTAGCTGTCTTGGACAGGTCTCTTTGAGGCTTGCTCCCATTGCTCCAGGCAGCACTGTCTTGGACAGGGCACAAAAGGCTGTCCCCCGGCTGGTGTATGCCATCCTGACTTGCACAGGGCTCTGTGAGCCTGGCTTGCTCCGGTCCAGCCAGGGCTGGCTTGCAAAGAGCTCTGTGAGGATGGTGTGGTCTGGTCCAGTTGAAATTCGCATGGACAGTGCTATGTGAGGGTGGCCAGGGCCGGTCAAGGAGCAGCTAGCTTGAAGAAGTCTCTGTGAGGTTGGCCCGGGCCAGTCTAGGAGGAGCTGGCTTGGACAGGGCTCTGTGAGGCTGGCCCAGGCCGGTGCATACGTGGCTGGCTTGGACAGGAATTTGAGAGCCTGTCCCGCTCTGGTCCAGGCAGTACTGGCATGAACAGGGCTCTGCAAGCCTAGCCCGCGACAATTCAGGCGGCACTGGTTTGGACAAGGCTCTGTGATACTGGCCCGGGCCTATCCAGGCAGTACTGGCTTGGAAAGGACTCTCTGAGCCTGGCCTTGGTCACTTCAGGCGGAGCTGGTTTGGACAGGGATTCTGTGAGGTTGGTCTGGTTGGTTCCAGGGCAGCTGCCTTGGACAAGACTCTGTGAGGTTGGCCTGGGCCAGTCTAGGAGGAGCTGGCTTGGACAGGGCTCAAGAGGCTATCCCCAGGCTGGTCCAGGCTACCCTGGCTTGGACAGAGCTCTGTGTGCCTGGCCGCACCGGTCCTGGTTGTGCTGTCTTGGACAGGGTTCTGTAAAACTGGCCAGCGCCATTCCAAGTGGCTCTGGATTGGACAGGGCCCTGTGAGTCTGGTGCAGGCTGGTCCAGGTGGTGCTGCCTTGGACAAGGCTCTGTCAGGCTGGCCCAGAGAGGTCATGTGCAGCTGGCTTGGACTAGACTCTGAGGTTGGCCCGGCCCAGTCTAGGAGGAGCTGTCTTGGACAGGGCTCTTTGAGACTGGCCCACATCGTTCCAGTCAATGCTGGATTGGACAGGGCTCGACAGGCTGTCCCCAGGCTGATCCAGGCGGTCCTGCCTTGGACAGGACTCTGTGAGCTTGGCCCACGCCAGTCCAGAAGGACCAGGCTTGGACAGGGTTCTGTGAGACTAGCCGGCGCCGGTCCAGGCAGTGCTGGCTTGGACAGGACCCTGTGAGGCTGTTGCCTTCTGGTTCAGTTGACAATGGCTTGAACAATGCACTGTGAGCCTGCCCTGGGCCCGTCAAGGAGCAGCTGGCTTGGACAAGACTCTGTGAGATTGACCTGGGCCAGTCTAGGAGGATCTGGTTTGGACAGGGCTCTGTGAGTATGGCCCGGGCCGGTTCCAGTGGCCCAGTCTCAAACAGGGCTTGTGCAGCTGCCCCAGCCTGGTCCAATAGGAGCTGGCTTCAACAGGGCTCTGTGAGGCTGGCCTGGTCAGGTCAAGGAGCAGGGGGTTTGGACAATACTCTGTGAGGCTTGCCCGGCCCAGTCTAGGAGGAGATGGCTTAGACTGGGCTCCTTGAAGCTGGCCCCCATTGGTCCAGGTGGCACTGGCTTGGACATGGCTCAAAAGACTGCCTCACGCCAGTCCAGGTAGTGCTGGCTTAGACAGGCCTCTTTAAGCCTGGCCCACGCAGGTCCAGGTAGTGCTGGCATAGACAGGGCTCTGTGAGTCGGGTGCATTCTGGTTCAGTAGACGCTGGCTTGGTCAGGGCTCTGTGAACCTGGCCCGGGCTGGTCAAGGAGCAGTTGGCTTAGACAAGACTCTTTGAGTTTGGCCCGGGCCAGTCAAGCAGGAGCTGGCATGGACAGGGCTCTGTGAGGCTGGCCCGGGCCTGTCCAAGTGGCCCTGGCTTGGACAGGACTCTCTGAGCCTGGCCTGGGCCGCTTCAGGCAGAGATATCTTGGACAGGGCTCTGTGACGCTGGCCCGGTCCAGTCCAGTTGGCGCTGGTTTAGACAGGGCTTCTGAGGATGGCCTGGTTAGGTCGAGGAACAGCTGGCTTGGACAAGACTCTGTGAGGCTGGCCTGCACAGTCTTGGAAGAAATGGCTTGTCCAGGGCTCTTTGAGGCACCTCAGTCCAGGCACTGCTGGCTTGGACAGGGCTCGAAAAGCTGTCCCCAGGGTAGTCCAGGCGGCACTGGCTTGGATAGGGCTCTGTGAGCCTGGCCCAGACCAGTCAAGGAACATCTGGCTTGGACAAGACTCTGTGAGGTTTGCCCAGGCCAGTCTAGGTGAAGTTGACTTGGACAGGTTTCTGTGAGTCTGGCCTGGTCTAGTCCAGGAAGAGCTGGCTTGGACAAGGCTCTGTGAGGTTGGCCTGGGCCAGTCTGGTAGAAGCTAGCTGGATTGGACAGGGCTCTGTGAAGCTTGCCCAGGCCAATGCAGACGTGCTGGCTTGGATAGGACTTTGAGATCCTGTCCCCCGTTGTTCCAAGTAGTACTGCCATGGATACGGCTCTCTGAGGCTGGCCCGTGACGGTTCAGGCTTCACTGGTTTGGTAGGGCTCTGTGAGACCGGCCCATGCCTATCCAGCCAGCGCTTGGTTGGACAGGACCCTCTGAGCCTGGCCTTGGTCACTTCAGGCGGAACTGGCTTGGACAGGGATTCTGAGAGGCTGGTCCAGTTGGGTCCAGGGCAGCTGGCTTGGACAAGACTCTGTGAGGCTGGCCCGGCCCAGTCTAGGAGGAGGTGGTTTGGAAAGGTCTCAAGAGGCTGTCCCCGGGCTGGTCCAGGCGACCCTGGCTTGAACAGGGCGCTGTGTGCCTGGCCTGCACTGGTCCCGATGGTTCTGTCTTGGACAGGGTTCTGTAAACCTTGCCGGTGCCGATCCAAGTGGTGCTGGATTGTACACAGCCCTGTGAGTCTGGTGCAGGCTGGTCCAGTCCAGGTGGTGCTGGCTTGGACAAGGCTCCGTGAGGCTGGCCCAGACAGGTCACAGTGCAGCTGGATTGGACAAGACTCTGTGAGGCTGGCCCGGCCCAGTCTAGGAGGAGCTGGCTTTGACAGGGCTCATTGAGTCTAGCCCCCATGGGTCCAGGCAGCGCTGGCTTGCACAGGGCTCGAAAGGCTGTCCCCCGTCTGGTCTAGGCAGCCCTGATATGGACACGGCTATGTGAGTCGGTCTGCACCGGTCCAGGCAGTGCTGGTTTGCACAGGGCTCTGTGAGGTTGTTGCAGCCTGGTCCAGTTGAAGGTGGCATAGACCGGGCTTTGTAAGGCTGACTAGGGCCATTCAAGGAGCAGCTGCCTTGGACAAGACTCTGTGAGGTTGGCCTGGGCCAGTCTAGGAGGAGCTGGCTTGGACAGAGCTCTGTGAGGCTGGCCCAGGCCGGTGCAGGCGTGGCTGGTTTGGACAGGACTTTGAGAGCCTGTCCCACGAAGGCCCAGGCAGTACTGGCATGGACAGTGCTCTGTGAGCCTGGCCTATGTTGGTCTAGATGGTGCTGGCTTGGACAGGGCAGTGTGAGGCTGTCCCAGGCCAATCCAGGTGGCACTGTCATGCACAGGACTTGTGCAGCGGGACCCAGGCTGCTCCAGGAGGAGCTGGATTCGACAGGGCTCTGTGAGGGTGGCCTGGTCAAGTCGAGAAGCAGCTGGCTTGGACAAGACTCTGTGAGGCTGGCCCCGCCCAGTCTTGGAGGAGCTGGCTTGGACTGGGCTCTTTGAGGCTGGCCTCCATCGGTCCAGGCGGCGCTGGCTTAGACATGGCTCAAAAGACTGTCCCCACGCTGGTCCAGGTAATTCTGGCTTAGACAGGACTCTGTGAGTCTGGTTCAATCTCGTTCAGTTGACGCTGGCTTGGACAGGGCTCTGTGAACCTGCCCCAGACCGGTAAAGGTGCAGCTGGCTTGGACAAGTCTCTGAGGCTGGCCCGGTCCTGTCTGAGGAGCTGGCTTGGACAGGGCTCTTTGAGGCTGGCCCCCATTGGTGTCCCAATGCCGGTCCAGGTAGTGCTGGTTTAGATAGGTCTCTGTGAGCCTGGCCCATGGCGGTCCAGGTAGTGCTGGCATAGACAGGGCTCTGAGTCTGGTGCAAGTCTGGTTCAGTTAATGCTGGCTTGAACAGGGTTCTTTGAGGCTGGCCCTCCTCAGTCCAGGCACTGCTAGCTTGGACACTGGCTTAGACAGGACTCTGTGAGTCTGGTTCAATCTCGTTCAGTTGACGCTGGCTTGGACAGGGCTCTGTGAACCTGCCCCAGACCGGTAAAGGTGCAGCTGGCTTGGACAAGTCTCTGAGGCTGGCCCGGTCCTGTCTGAGGAGCTGGCTTGGACAGGGCTCTTTGAGGCTGGCCCCCATTGGTCCAGGAGTTGCTGGCTTGAACAGGCTGTAAAGGCTGTCCCCAAGCTTGTCCAGGGAGCCCTGCCTTGGACAGGACTCTGTGAGTTTGGCCCGCACCAGTCCAAGAGGACCAGGCTTAGACAGGGTTCTGTGAGACTGGCTGGCGTGGGTTCAGGCAGCCCTGGCTTGGTCAGGGCACTGTGAGGCTGGTGAAGTCTGGTCCAGTTGACACTGGCTTGGACAGCGGTCCAGGTAGTGCTGGTTTAGATAGGTCTCTGTGAGCCTGGCCCATGGCGGTCCAGGTAGTGCTGGCATAGACAGGGCTCTGAGTCTGGTGCAAGTCTGGTTCAGTTAATGCTGGCTTGAACAGGGTTCTTTGAGGCTGGCCCTCCTCAGTCCAGGCACTGCTAGCTTGGACAGGGCTGGAAAAGCTGTCTCCAGTGTGGTCCAGGTGGCGCTGGCTTGGACAGGGCACTGTGAGCCTTGCCCAGTCAAGGAACAGAACAGTTGGTTTGGACAAGACTCTGTGAGGTTGGCCCAGGCCAGTCTAGGAGAAGCTGGCTTGAACAGGGTTCTGTGAGCCTGGCCTGGTCCAGTCCAGGAAGAGCTGGCTTGGACAAGGCTCTGTGAGGTTGGCCTGGGCCAGTCTGGTAGAAGCTAGCTGGCTTGGACAGGGCTCTGTGAGGCTGGCCCAGGCCGATGCAGGCGTGGCTGGCTTGGATAGGACTTTGAGAGCCTGTCCCTCACTGGTCCATGCAGTACTGCAATGGACAGGGTTCTGTGTGCCTGGCCCACGACGGATCAGGCGGTGCTGGTTGGACAGGTCTCTGTGAGACTGGCCCGGGCCTATCCAAGGGGCACTGGCTTGGACAGGACTGTCTGAGGCTGGCCTTGGCCTCTTCAGGCGGAGCTGGTTTGGACAGGGATTCTGTGAGGCTGGTCCAGTCGGGTCCAGGGCAGCTGGTTTGGACAAGACTCTGTGAGGCTGGCCCGGCCCAGTCTAGGAGGAGCTGGCTTGGACATGGCTCAAAAGGCTGTCCCCCGGGTGGTCCAGGCGACCCTGGCTTGGACAGAGCTCTGTGTGCCTGGCCTGCACCAGTCCTGGTGGTGCTGTCTTGGACAGGGTTCTGTAAACCTGGTCTGCACTGGTCAAAGTGGCGCTGGATTGGACAGGGCCCTGTGAGTCTGGTGCAGACTGGTCCAGGTGGCGCTTCCTTGGACAAGGCTCTGTGAGGATGGCCCAGAGAGGTCAAGGTGCAGGTGGCATGGACTAGACTCTGTGAGGCTGGCCCGGCCCAGTGTAGGAGGAGCTGTCTTAGACAGGGTTCTTTGAGGCTGGCCCACATCGGTTCAGTCAATGCTGGATTGGACAGGGCTCGACAGGCTGTCCCCAGGCTGATCCAGGTGGCCCTGCCTTGGACAGGACTCTGTGAGCTTGGCCCGCTCCAGTCCAGGAGGAGCCGGCTTGGACAGGGTTCTGTGAGACTGGCCGGCACCCGTCCAGGCACTGCTGGCTTGGACAGGACCCTGTGAGTCTGTTGCAGTCTGGTTCAGTTGACAATGGCTTGGACAAGGCTCTGTGAGCCTGGCCTGGGCCGGTGAAGGAGCAGCTGGCTTGGACAAGACTCTGTGAGGTTGACCCGTGCCAATCTAGGAGGATCTGGCTTGGATAGGGCTCTGTGAGGTTGGCCCGGGCCGGTTCCAGTGGCCCTGTCTCACACAGGGCTTGTGCAGCTGCCCCAGGCTGGTCCAGGAGGAGCTGGCTTCGACAGGGCTTTGTGAGGGTTGGCTGGTCAGGTTGAGGAGCAGCTGGCTTGGACAAGACTCTGTGAGGCTGACACGGCCCAGTCTAGGAGGAGCAGGCTTGGACTGGGCTCTTTGAGGCTGGCCTCCATCGGTCCAGGCGGCGCTGGCTTAGACATGGCTCAAAAGACTGTCCCCTCGCCGGTCCAGGTAATTCTGGCTTAGACAGGACTCTGTGAGTCTGGTTCAGTCTGGTTCAGTTGACGCTGGCTTGGACAGGGCTCTGTGAACCTTCCCCAGAAAGGTCAAGGTGCAGCTGGCTTGGACAAGTCTCTGAGGCTGGCCCGGTCCTGTCTGAGGAGCTGGCTTGGACAGGGCTCTTTGAGGCTGGCCCCCATTGGTCCAGGAGTTGCTGGCTTGAACAGGCTGTAAAGGCTGTCCCCAAGCTTGTCCAGGGAGCCCTGCCTTGGACAGGACTCTGTGAGTTTGGCCCGCACCAGTCCAAGAGGACCAGGCTTAGACAGGGTTCTGTGAGACTGGCTGGCGTGGGTTCAGGCAGCCCTGGCTTGGTCAGGGCACTGTGAGGCTGGTGAAGTCTGGTCCAGTTGACACTGGCTTGGACAGGGTTCTGTGAGCCTGGCCCAGGCCGGTCAAGGAGCAGCTGGCTTGGACAAGACTCTGTGAGGTTGACCCGGGCTATGGTCAAGGAGCAGCTGGCTTGGACAAGACTCTGTGAGGTTGACCCGGGCTATTCCAGGAGGAGCTGGATTAGACAGGTTTCTGTGATGCTGGCCCAGGCCGGTCCAGGTGTCCCTGTCTCACACAGGGCTTGTGCAGCTGGCCCCAGGCTGGTCCAAGAGGAGCTGGCTTTGACAGGTGTATGTGAGGCTGGCCTGGTCAGGTCGAGGAGCAGCTGGCTTGGACAAGACTCTGTGAGGTTGACCCGTGCCAGTCTAGGAGGATCTGGCTTGGATAGGGCTCTGTGAGGTTGGCCCGGGCCGGTTCCAGTGGCCCTGTCTCACACAGGGCTTGTGCAGCTGTCCCAGGCTGGTCCAGGAGGAGCTGGCTTCGACAGGGCTTTGTGAGGGTGGGCTGGTCAAGTCGAGAAGCAGCTGGCTTGGACAAGACTCTGTGAGGCTGACACGGCCCAGTCTAGGAGGAGCAGGTTTGGACAGGGCTCTTTGAGGCTGGCCCCCATCAGTCCAGGCGGCGCTGGCTTAGACATGGCTCAAAAGACTGTCCCCACGCCGGTCCAGGTAATGCTGGCTTAGACAGGACTCTGTGAGTCTGGTTCAGTCTGGTTCATTTGACGCTGGCTTGGACAGGGCTCTGTGAACCTGCCCCGGACCGGTCAAGGTGCAGCTAGCTTGGACAAGTCTCTGAGGCTGGCCCGGTCCTGTCAGAGGAGCTGGCTTGGACAGATCTCTTTGAGGCTGGCCCCTATTGGTCCAGGAGTTGCTGGCTTGAACAGGCTAGAAAGGCTGTCCCCAAGCTTGTCCAGGGAGCCCTGCCTTGGACAGGACTCTGTGAGTTTGGCCCGCACCAGTCCAAGAGGACCAGGCTTAGACAGGGTTCTGTGAGACTGGCTGGCGCGGGTTCAGGCAGCCCTGGCTTGGTCAGGGCACTGTGAGGCTGGTGAAGTCTGGTCCAGTTGACACTGGCGTTCAATCTCGTTCAGTTGACGCTGGCTTGGACAGGGCTCTGTGAACCTGCCCCAGACCGGTAAAGGTGCAGCTGGCTTGGACAAGTCTCTGAGGCTGGCCCGGTCCTGTCTGAGGAGCTGGCTTGGACAGGGCTCTTTGAGGCTGGCCCCCATTGGTCCAGGAGTTGCTGGCTTGAACAGGCTGTAAAGGCTGTCCCCAAGCTTGTCCAGGGAGCCCTGCCTTGGACAGGACTCTGTGAGTTTGGCCCGCACCAGTCCAAGAGGACCAGGCTTAGACAGGGTTCTGTGAGACTGGCTGGCGTGGGTTCAGGCAGCCCTGGCTTGGTCAGGGCACTGTGAGGCTGGTGAAGTCTGGTCCAGTTGACACTGGCTTGGACAGCGGTCCAGGTAGTGCTGGTTTAGATAGGTCTCTGTGAGCCTGGCCCATGGCGGTCCAGGTAGTGCTGGCATAGACAGGGCTCTGAGTCTGGTGCAGTCTGGTTCAGTTAATGCTGGCTTTAACAGGGTTCTTTGAGGTTGGCACTTCTCAGTCCAGGCATTGCTAACTTGGACAGGGCTGGAAAAGTTGTCCCCAGGGTGGTGCAGTTGGCGCTGGCTTGGACAGGGCTCTGTGAGCCTGGCCCAGGCCAGTCAAGGAACGGAACAGCAGGCTTGGAAAAGACTCTGTGAGGTTGGCCCAGGCCAGTCTAGGAGAAGGTGGCTTGGACAGCGTTCTGTGAACCTGGCCTGGTCCAGTCCAGGCAGTGCTGGCTTGCACAGGGCTCTGTGAGGTTGGTGCAGTCTGGTCCAGTTGAAGGTGGCATAGACCGGGCTTTATAAGTCTGACTAGGGCCAGTCAAGGAGCAGCTAGCTTGTAGAAGTCACTGTGAGGTTGGCCCGGGCCAGTCTAGAAGGAGCTGGCTTGGACAGGGCTCTGTGAGGCTGGCCCATGCCGGTGCATACGTGGCTGGCTTGGACAGGACTTTGAGAGCCTGTCCCACTCTGGTCCAGGCTGTACTGTTATTAACAGGGCTCTGTGAGCCTGGCGCGCGACAATTCAGGCGGCACTGGTTTGGACAGGGCTCTGTGAGCCTGGCCCGGGCCTATCCAGGTGGTGCTGGCTTGGACAGGACTCTCTGAGCCTGGCCTTGGTCACTTCAGGCGGAGCTGGCTTGGACAGGGATTCTGAGGCTGGTCCGGTCGGTTCCAGGGCAGCTGGCTTGGACAAGACTCTGTGAGGCTGGCCCGGCCCAGTCTAGGAGCAGCTGGCTTGGACAGGGCTAAAGAGGCTGTCCCTGGGCTGGTCCAGGTGACCCTGGCTTGGACAGAGCTCTGTGTGCCTGGCCCGCACCGGTCCCGGTGGTGCTGTCTTGGACAGTATTCTGTAAACCTGGCCCTCGCCAGTACAAGTGTCGCTGGATTGTACAGGGCCCTGTGAGTCTGGTGCAGGCTAGTCCAGGTGGTGCTGCCTTGGACAAGGCTCTGTGAGCCTGGCCCAGAGAGGTCAAGGTGCAGCTGGCTTGGACTAGACTCTGTGAGGTTGGCCCGGCCCAGTGTAGGAGGAGCTGTCTTGGACAGGGCTCTTTGAGGCTGGCCCACATCGGTTCAGTCAATGCTGGATTGGACAGGGCTTGACAGGCTGTCCCCAGGCTGATCCAGGCGGCCCTGCCTTGGACAGGACTCTGGGAGCTGGGCCCGCTCCATTCCAGGAGGAGCCGGCTTGGACAGGGTTCTGTGAGACTGGCCGGCACCTGTCCAGGCACTGCTGGCTTGGACAGGACCCTGTGAGGCTGTTGCAGTCTGGTTCAGTTGACAATGAGGTGGACAAGGCTCTGTGAGCCTGGCCTGGACCCGTCAAGGAGCAGCTGGCTTGGACAAGACTCTGTGAGTTTGACCCTGGCCAGTCTAGGAGGATCTGGCTTGGACAGGGCTCTGTGAGTTTGGCCCAGACCCGTCCCCGTGGCCCTGTCTCACACAGGGCTTGTGCAGCTG
>NW_012267438.1:31572-35812 GCF_000151885.1 Dipodomys ordii
AGGAAATGGAAAGGCTTGGAAAAAATTATATTAAGTGAAGTAAGCCAGGCCCAAAGAAACATAGGTCCCATGGTTTCCCTTATTTGCAATATCTAGTATAGGTATGAGTCAAGCGGAAAAAGTCAGATAATGTGATGTTAGGAAAATGAACCCTCAAATATGTATTTTAATGTTTTTGTTTCTTTCATGCATGTGTTTCTAACGCATTTATAAGATTATTTATTTGTTGCTTTGTATGTCCCTCCCCACAGTGTAACCCCCGCTTTCACTATATTTGATGTCAGTATAACATGTGGAGGAGATGTGGACAAACAAGTCGTTTAAGGATTCAGGTGGACCTGTTGCAACAATGAGAAGTACAAAATGCCATGTCAAAACCAGCTTTACAATGTCGGTGTGGGGGGGTATGATTGGGTGGGGGGGAGAGGGGAGGGTGGGAAGGGAGGTGAAAGGTAAACAAAGGAGGAGGCTGCAATGCTTGGTAAGAAATGTATGCATTATCATGCCCATGTAATTGTAACCCCTCTGTACAGTATGTTCTCAAATAAAATAAAAAAAAGACTCTGTGAGGCTGGCCCGGCCCAGTCTAGGAGGAGCTGGCTTGGACATGGCTCAAATGGCTGTCCCTGGACTGGTCCAGGCGACAGAGCTTTGTGTGCCTGGCCCACACCAATCCAGTGGTGCTGTCTTGGACAGGGTTCTGTAAACCTGGCCAGTGCCGGTCCAAGTGGTGTTGGATTGGACAGGGCCCTATGAGTCTGGTGCAGGCTGTTCCAGTCCAGGTGGCTCTGGATTGGATAAGGCTCCGTGAGGCTGGCTCAGTCAGGTCGAGGTGCAGCTGTCTTGGACAAGACTCTGTGAGGCTGGCCTGGCCTAGTCTAGGAGGAGCTGTCTTGGACAGGGTTCTTTGAGGCTGGCCTCCATTGGTCCAGGCAGCACTGGCTTGGACAGGGCTCAAAAGCTGTCCCCCGGATGTTCTAGGCGATATTGACTTGCACAGGGCTCTGTGAGCCTGGCCTGCACCGGTCCAGGCAGTGCTGGCTTGCAAAGGGATCTGTGATGCTGGTGTAGTCTGGTCCAGTTGAAGTTCGCATGGACAGTGCTATGTGAGGGTGGCCAGGGCCTGTCAAGGAGCAGCTGGCTTGAAGAAGTCTCTATGAGGTTGGCCCGGACCAGTCTAGGAGGAGCTGGCTTGGACAGGGCTCTGTGAGGCTGGCCCAAGCTGGTGCAGGCATGGCTGGCTTGGACAGGACTTTGAGAGCCTGTCTCACTATAGTCCAGGCAGTACTGGCATGAACAGGGCTCTGTGAGCTTGGCCCACGACAATTCAGGCGGCACTGGTTTGGACAAGGCTCTGTGAGACTGGCCCGGGCCTATCCAGGCGGTGCTGGCTTGGAAAGGACTCTCTGAGCCTGGCCTTGGTGAATTCAGGCGGAGCTGGTTTGGACAGGGATTCTGTGAGGCTGGTCTGGTCAGTTCCAGGGCAGCTGGCTTGGACAAGACTCTGTGAGGCTGGCCCAGCCCAGTGTAGGAGGAGCTGGCTTGGACAGGGCTCGAGAGGCTGTCCCCGGGCTGGTCCAGGTGACCCTGGCTTGGACAGAGATCTGTGTGCCTGGCCCGCACCGGTCCCATTGGTGCTGTCTTACACAGTGCTTGTGCAGCTGCCCCAGGCTAGTCCAGGAGGAACTGGCTTCGACAGGGCTCTGTGAGGCTGGCCTGGTCAGGTCGTGGAGCAGCTGGCTTGGACAAGACCCTGAGAGGCTAACATGGCCCATTCTAGGAGGAGCTGGCTTGGACTGGTCTCCTTGAGGCTGGCCCCCATTGTTCCATGCGGCGCTGGCTAGGACAAGGCTCGGAAGACTGCCCCACGCCTAACCAGGTAGTGCTGACTTTGGCAGGCCTCTTAGAGCCTGGCCCATGCAGGTCCAGGTAGTGCTGGCATAGACACTGCTCTGTGAGTCAGGTGCAGTCCGGTTCAGTAGACGCTGGCTTGGTCAGGGCTCTGTGAACCTGGCCCCTGCTGGTCAAGGAGCAGCTGGCTTAGACAAGACTCTGTGAGGTTGGCCCGGGCCAGTCAAGCAAGAGCTGGCATGGACAGGGCTCCTTCAGGCTGGCCCAGGCCTGTCCAAGTGGCCCTGGCTTGGACAGGACTCTCTGAGCCTGGCCTGGGCCGCTTCAGGCAGAGATATCTTGGACAGGGCTCTGTGACACTGGCCCGGTGGCCAGTCTAGGAGGATCTGGCTTGGACAGGGCTCTGTGAGTTTGGCCCAGACCCGTCCCCGTGGCCCTGTCTCACACAGGGCTTGTGCAGCTGCCCCAGGCTGGTCCAGGAGGAGCTGGCTTCGACAGGGCTCTGTGAGGCGGCCTGGTCAGGTTGAGGAGCAGCTGGCTTGGACAAGACCCTGAGAGGCTAACCCGGCCCAGTCTAGGAGGAGCTGGCTTGGACTGGGCTCCTTGAGGCTGGCCCCCATTGGTCCAGCTGGTGCTGCCTTGGACATGGCTCGAAAGTCTGCCCCACACCAGTCCAATTAGTGCTGGCTTAGACAGGCCTCTTTAAGCCTGGCCCATGCAGGTCCAGGTAGTGCTGGCATAGACAGGGCTCTGTGAGTCCGGTGCAGTCTGGTTCACTAGACGCTGGCTTGGTCAGGGTTCTGTGAACCTGGCCCGGGCCGGTCATGGAGCAGCTGGCTTAGACAAGACTCAGTGAGGTTGGCCCAGGCCAGTCAAGCAGGAGCTGGCATGGACAGGGCTCTGTGAGGCTGGCCCAGGCCTGTCCAAGTGGCTCTGGCTTGGACAGGACTCTCTGAGCCTGGCCTGGGCCGCTTCAGGCAGAGATATCTTGGACAGGGCTCTGTGTCACTGGCCCGGTCCAGTCCAGTTGGTGCTGGCTTAGACAGGGCTTCTGAGGATGTCCTGGTCAGGTCGAGGAACAGCTGGCTTGGACAAGACTCTGTGAGGCTGGCCCGCACAGTCTTGGAGGAAATGGCTTGGACCGGGCTCTCTGAGGCTTGCCCTCCTCAGACCAGGCACTGCTGCCTTGGACAGGGCTCGAAAAGCTGTCCCCAGTGTGGTCCAGGCAGCACAGGCTTGGATAGTGCTCTGTGAGCCTGGCCCAGGCCAATCAAGGAACAGCTGGCTTGGACAAGACTCTGTGAGTTTGGCCCAGGCCAGTCTAGCAGATGTTGACTTGGACAGGGTTCTGTGAGCCTGGCCTGGTCCAGTCCAGGAAGAGCTGGCTTGGACAAGGCTCTGTGAGGCTGTCCCGGCCCAGTCTAGGAGGAGTTGGCTTGGCCTGGGCTCTTTGAGTCTGGCCCCCACCGGTCCAGGCAGCGCTGGTTTAGACATGGCTCAAAAGACTGTCCCCACGCCGGTCCAGGTAGTGCTGGCTTAGACAGGCCTCCGTGAGTCTGGTTCAGTCTGGTTCAGTTGACGCTGGCTTGGACAGGGCTCTGTGAGCCTGCCCCGGACCGGTCAAGGTGCAGCTGGCTTGGACAAGTCTCTGAGGCTGGCCCGGTCCTGTCTAGAGGAGCTGGCTTGGACAGGGCTCTTTGAGGCTGGCCCCCATTGGTCCAGGAGTTGCTGGCTTGAACAGGGTCGAAAGGCTGTCCCCAAGCTTGTCCAGGGGGCCCTGCCTTGGACAGGACTCTGTGAGCTTGGCCAGCACCAGTTCAGGAGGACCAGGCTTAGACAGGTTTCTGTGAGACTGGCCGACACGTGTCCAGTCAGCCGTGGCTTGGTCAGGGCACTGTGAGGCTGGTGAAGTCTGGTCCAGTTGACACTGGCTTGGACAGGGCTCTGTGAGCCTTGCCCAGCCCTGTCAAGGAGCAGCTGGCTTGGACAAGACTCTGTGTGGTTGACCCGGGCTATTCCAGGAGGAGTTGGATTAGGCAGGGTTCTGTGATGCTGGCCCGGGCCGGTCCAGGTGGCCTTGTCTCACACAGCGCTTGTGCAGCTGGCCCCAGGCTGGTCCAAGAGGAGCTCTCTTGGACAGGGCTCTGTGAGGCTGGCCTAGTCAGGTCGAGGAACAGCTGGCTTGTACAAGACTATTCAGATACAAGAATCCTTTAGAACCCCAAATAGACCAGACCAGAATAGGACATCCCACTGTCACATTATAATCCACACAGGATCAACTCAGAACAAGGAAAAGATCCTTAAAGCTGTCAAGGAGAAAAGGGTAATCACCTATAAAGGGAAACCAATCAGAATCACCTCAGATTTCTTAGCAGAGACAATCAAA
>NW_012267438.1:35862-54575 GCF_000151885.1 Dipodomys ordii
GCATGGACAGGGCTCCTTCAGGCTGGCCCAGGCCTGTCCAAGTGGCCCTGGCTTGGACAGGACTCTCTGAGCCTGGCCTGGGCGGCTTCAGGCAGAGATATCTTGGACAGGGCTCTGTGACACTGGCCCGGTCCAGTCCAGTTGGCGCCGGCTTAGACAGGGCTTCTGAGGATGTCCTGGTCAGGTCGAGGAACAGCTGGCTTGGACAAGACTCTGTGAGGCTGGCCCTCAAAGTCTTGGAGAATATGGCTTGGACAGGGCTCTTTGAGGCTTGCCCTCCTCAGTCCAGGCACTGCTGGCTTGGACAGGGCTCTGTGAAGCTGGCCCAGGCCAATGCAGGCATGGCTGGCTTGGATAGGACTTTGAGATCCTATCCCCCATTGGTCCAGGTAGTACTGCCATGGATACGGCTCTGTGAGCCTGGCCCGTGACAGTTCAGGCTTCGCTGGTTTGGACAGGCCTCTGTGAGACTGGTCCAGGCGTATCTAGCCAGCGCTGGGTTGGACAGGACCCTCTGAGCCTGGCCTTGGTCACTTCAGGCGGAGCTGGCTTGGACAGGGATTCTGAGAGGCTGGTCCATTTGGGTCCAGGGCAGCTGGCTTGGACAAGACTCTGTGAGGCTGGCCCGGCCCAGTCTACGAGCAGCTGGCTTGGACAGGGCTCAAGAGGCTGTACCTGGGCTGGTCCAGGCGACCCTGGCTTGGACAGAGCTCTGTGTGCCTGGCCTGCACCGGTCCTGGTGGTTCTGTCTTGGACAGGGTTCTGTAAACCTGGCCAGTGCCGATCCAAGTTGTGTTGGATTGGACAGGGCCCTGTGAGTCTGGTGCAGGCTGGTCCAGTCCAGGGGATGCTTGCTTGGACAAGGCTCCGTGAGGCTGGCCCAGTCAGGTCGTGGTGCAGCTGGATTGGACAAGAATCTGTGAGGCTGGCCCAGTCAAGTCTAGGAGGAGCTGGCTTGGACAGGGCTCTTTGAGGCTAGCCCCCATCGGTCCAGGCAGCGCTGGCTTGCACATGGATCAAAAGGCTGTTCCCCGGCTTGTCTAGGCAGCCCTTATTTGGACTCGGCTCTGTGAGCTGGCCTGCACCGGTCCAGGCAGTGCTGGCTTGCTCAGAGCTCTGTGAGGTTGGTAAAGTCTGGTCCAGTTGAAGGTGGCATAGACTGGGCTTTTTAAGGCTGACTATGACCAGTCAAGGAGCAGCTGGCTTGGAGAAGTCTCTGTGAGGTTGGCTCGGGCCAGTCTAGAAGGAGGGGGCTTGGACAAGGCTCTGTGAGGCTGGCTCAGGCCAGTGCAGGCGTGGCTGGCTTGGACAGGACTTTGAGAGCCTGTCCCACAGAGGCCCAGGCAGTACTGGCATGGACAGTGCTCTGTGCGCCTGGCCCATGTTGGTCCAGATCGTGCTGGCTTGGACAGGGCAGTGTGAGGCTGTCCCAGGCCAGTCCAGGTGGCCCTGTCACGCGCAGGGCTTGTGCAGCTGGCCCCAGGCTGGTCCAGGAGGAGCTGGATTTGACAGGGCTCTGTGAGGATGGCCTGGTCAAGTCGAGGAGCAGCTGGCATGGACAAGACTCTGTGAGGCTGGCCGGGCCCAGTCTAGGAGGAGCTGGCTTGGACTGGGCTCTTTGAGGCTGGCCCCCATCGGTCCAGGCGGTGCTGGCTTAGACATGGTTCAAAAGACTGTCCTCACGCTGGTCCAGGTAGTGCTGGTTTAGACAGGCCTCTGTGAATCTGGTTCAGTCTGGTTCAGTTGACGCTGGCTTGGACAGGGCTCTGTGAACCTGCCCAGGACCGGTCAAGGTGCAGCTGGCTTGGAAAAGACTCTGAGGCTGGCCCGGTCCTGTCTAGAGGAGCTGGCTTGGACAGGGCTCTTTGAGGCTGGCCCCCATTGGTCCAGGAGTTGCTGGCTTGAACAGGCTGGAAAGGCTGTCCCCAGGCTTGTCCAGGGGGCCCTGCCTTGGACAGGACTCTGTGAGCTTGGCCCGCTCCAGTCCAGGAGGACCAGGCATAGACAGTGTTCTGTGAGACTGGCCGGCGAGGGTTCAGGCAGCCCTGGCTTTGTCAGTGCACTGTGAGGCTGGTGGAGTCTGGTCCAGTTGACACTGACTTGGATAGGGCTCTGTGAGCCTGGCCCAGGCCGGTCAAGGAGCAGCTGGCTTGGACAAGACTCTGAGGTTGACCCGGGCTAGTGCAGGTAAAGCTGGATTAGACAGGGTTCTGTGATGCTGGCCTGGGCCGGTCCAGGTGTCCCTGTCTCGCACAGGGCTTGTGCAGCTAGCCCCAGGCTGGTCCAAGAGGAGCCGGCTTGGACAGGGCTCTGTGAGGCTGGCCTGGTCAGGTCGAGGAGAAGTTAGCTTGGACAAGACTATGTGAGGCTGTCCCGGGCCAGGCTAGGAGGAGCTGGCTTGGATTGGGCTCTTTGAGGCTGGCCCCCATCGGTCCAGGTGGCACTGGCTTGGACATGGCTCGAAAGACTGTCCCAATGCCGGTCCAGGTAGTGCTGGTTTAGACAGGCCTCTGTGAGCCTGGCCCATGCCGTTCCAGGTATTGCTGGCTTAGACAGGGCTCTGAGTCTGGTGCAGTCTGGTTCAGTTAATGCTGGCTTGAACAGGGTTCTTTGAGGCTGGCCCTCCTCAGTCCAGGCACTGCTAGCTTGGACAGGGCTGGAAAAGCTGTCTCCAGTGTGGTCCAGGTGGCACTGGCTTGGACAGTGCTCTGTGAGCCTGGCCCAGGCCGGTCAAGGAACGGAACAGTTGGTTTGGACAAGACTCTGTGAGGTTGGCCCAAACCAGTCTAGGAGAAGCTGGCTTGGACAGGGTTCTGTGAGCCTGGCCTGGTGCAGTCCAGGAAGAGCTGGCTTGGACAAGGCTCTGTGAGATTGGCCTGGGCCAGTCTGGTAGAAGCTAGCTGGCTTGGACAGGGCTCTGTGAGGCTGGCCCAGGCCGATGCAGGCGTGGCTGGCTTGGATAGGACTTTGAGAGCCTGACCTTGTCCACTTCAGGCGGAGGTGTGTTGGACAGGGATTTTGTGAGGCTGGTGCATTCGGGTCCAGGGCAGCTGGCTTGGACAAGACTCTGTGAGGCTGGCCCGGCCCAGTCTAGGAGGAGTTGGCTTGGACAGGGCTCCAAAGGCTGTCCCCGGGTTGTTCCAGGCAACCCTGGCTTGGACAGAGCTCTGTGTGCCTGGCCTGCACCCGTCCCAGTGGTGCTGTCTTGGACAGAGTTCTGTAAACCTGGCCAGCGCCAGTCCAAGTGGTGTTGGATTGGACAGGGCCCTGTGAGTCTGGTGCAGGCTGTTCCAGTCCAGGTGGCTCTGGATTGGACAAGGCTCCGTGAAGCTGGCCCAGTCAGTTCGAGGTGCAACTGGCTTGGAAAAGTCTCCGTGAGGCTGGCCGGGCCCAGTCTAGGAGGAGCTGTCTTGGACAGGGCTCTTTGAGGCTGCCCCCCATCGCTCCAGGCAGCACTGGCTTGGCCAGGGTTCAAAAGGCTGTCCCCCAGCTGGTGTACGCCATCCTGACTTGCACAGGGCTCTGTGAGCCTGGCCTGCACCGGTCCAGGCAGTGCTGGCTTGCAAAGTGTTCTGTGAGGCTGGTGTGGTCTGGTCCAGTTGAAGGTCGCATGGACAGTGCTATGTGAGGGTGGCCAGGGTCTGTCAAGGAGCAGCTGGCTTGAAGAAATCTCTGTGAGGTTGGCCCGGGCCAGTCTAGGAGGAGCTGGCTTGGACAGGGCTCTGTGAAGCTGGCCCAAGCTGGTGCAGGCGTGGCTGGCTTGGACAGGACTTTGAGAGCCTGTCCCGCTCTGGTCCAATCAATACTGTCATGAACAGGGCTCTGTGAGCCTGGCCCGTGACAATTCATGTGGCACTGATTTGGACAGGGCTCTGTGAGACTGGCCCGGGCCTATCCAGGCAGTGCTGGCTTGGACAGGACTCTCTGAGCCTGGCCTTGGCCACTTCAGGCGGACCTGGTTTGGACAGGGATTCTGTGAGGCTGGTCCAGTCGGTTCCAGGGCAGCTGGCTTGGACAAGACTCTGTGAGGCTGGCCCGGGCCAGTCTAGGAGGAGCTGGCTTGGACAGAGCTATGTGTGCCTGGCCTGCACCGGTCCCGGTGGTGCTGTCTTGGACAGGATTCTGTAAACCTGGCCCACACCGGTCCAAGTGGTGCTGTATTGTACCCGGCCCTGTGAGTCTGGTGCAGGCTGGTCCAGGTTGCGCTACCTTGGACAAGGGTCTGTGAGGCTGGCCCAGAAAGGTCAAGGTGTAGCTGGCTTGGACTAGACTCTGTGAGGCTGGTCCAGCCCAGTTTAGGAGGAGCTGTCTTGGACAGGGCTTTTTGAGGTTGGCCCACATCGGTCCAGTCAATTCTGGATTGGACAAGGCTCGACAGGCTGTCCCCAGGCTGATCCAGGTGGCCCTGCCTTGGATAGGACTCTGTGAGCTTGGCCCACTCCAGTCCAGGAGGAGCCGGCTTGGACAGGGTTCTGTGAGACTGGCCGGCGCCTATCCAGGCAGTGCTGTCTTGTACAGGACCCTGTGAGGCTGGTGGAGTCTGGTTCAGTTGACAATGGCTTGGACAAGGCTCTGTGAGCCTGGCCTGGGCCGCTCAAGGAGCAGCTGGCTTGGACAAGACTCTGTGAGGTTGACCCGGGCCAGTCTAGGAGGATCTGGCTTGGACAGGACTCTGTGACGTTGGCCCGGGCCTGTCCCGGTGGCCCTGTCTCACACAGGGCTTGTGCAGCTGCCCCAGGCTGGTCCTGGAGGAGTTGGCTTCGATAGCGCTCTGTGAGACTGCCCTGGTCAGTTCGAGGAGCAGCTGGCTTGGACAAGACTCTGTGAGGCTGGCCCGGCCCAGTCTAGGAGGAGCTGGCTTGGACTTGGGCTCCTTGAGGCTGGCCCCCATTGATCCACGCCGCGCTGGCTTGGACATGGCTCGAAAGACTGCCCCACGCCGGTCCAGGTAGTGCTGGCTTAGACAGGCCTCTTTGAGCCTGGCCCATGCAGGTCCAGGTAGTGCTGTCATAGACAGGGCTCTGTGAGCCAGGTGCAGTCCGCTTCAGTAGACGCTGGCTTGGTCAGGGCTCTTTGAACCTGGACCCGGCCAGTGAAGGAGCAGCTGGCTTAGACAAGACTTTGTGAGGTTGGCCCGGGCCAGTCAAGCAGGAGCTAGCATGGACAGGGCTCCTTCAGGCTGGCCCAGGCCTGTCCAAGTGGCCCTGGCTTGGACAGGACTCTCTGAGCCTGGCCTGGGTCACTTCAGGCAGAGATATCCTGGACAGGGCTCTGTGACGCTGGCCCGGTCCAGTCCAGTTGGCGCTGGCTTAGACAGGGCTTCTAAGGATGGCCTGGACAGGTCGAGGAACAGCTGGCTTGGACTAGACTCTGTGAGGTTGGCCCCCACAGTCTTGGTGGAAATGGCTTGGACAGGGCTCTTTGAGGCTTGCCCTCCTCAGTCCTGACACTGCTGGCTTGGACAGGGCTCGAAAAGCTGTCCCCATGGTGGTCCAGGCGGCACTGGCTTGGATAGGGCTCTGTGAGCCTGGCCCAGACCAGTCAAGGAACAGCTGGCTTGGACAAGGCTCTGTGACGTTGGCCCAGTCCAGTCTAGGATAAGTTGACTTGGACAGGGTTCTGTGAGCCTGGCCTGGTCTAGTCCAGGAAGAGCTGGCTTGGACAAGGCTCTGTGAGATTGGCCTGGGCCAGTCTGGTAGAAGCTAGCTGGCTTGGACAGGGCTCTGTGAAGCTGGCCCAGGCCAATGCAGGCGTGGCTGGCTTGGATAGGACTTTGAGATCCTGTCCGCCGCTGGTCCAGATAGTACTGCCATGGATAGGGTTCTGTGAACCTGGCCCGTGACGGTTCAGGCTTCGCTGGTTTGGACAGGGCTCTGTGAGACTGGCCCAGGCCTATCCAGGCGGCGCTGGCTTGGACAGGACCCTCTGAGCCTGGCCTCGGTCACTTCAGGTGGAGCTGGCTTTGACAGGGATTCTGAGAGGCTGGTCCAGTCGGGTCCAGGGCAGCTGGCTTGGACAAGACTCTGTGAGGCTGGCCCGGCCCAGTCTACGAGCAGCTGGCTTGGACAGGGCTCAAGAGGCTGTACCTGGGCTGGTCCAGGCGACCCTGGCTTGGACAGAGCTCTGTGTGCCTGGCCTGCACCGGTCCTGGTGGTTCTGTCTTGGACAGGGTTCTGTAAACCTGGCCGGTGCCGATCCAAGTTGTGCTGGATTGGACAGGGCCCTGTGAGTCTGGTGCAGGCTGCTCCAGTCCAGGTGGTGTTGGCTTGGACAAGGCTCCGTGAGGCTGGCCCAGTCAGGTCGTGGTGCAGCTGGATTGGACAAGAATCTGTGAGGCTGGCCTGGCCCAGTCTAGGAGGAGCTGTCTTGGACAGGGCTCTTTGAGGCTAGCCCCCATCGGTCCAGGCAATGCTGGCTTGCCAGGGCTCGAAAGTCTGTTCCCGGGCTGGTCTACGCAGCCCTGATTTGGACACGGCTTTGTGAGCCGGCCTGCACCGGTCCAGGCAGTGCTAGCTTGCACAGGGCTCTGTGAGGTTGGAGCAGTCTGGTCCAGTTGAAGGTGGCATAGACCAGGCTTTGTAAGGCTGACTAGGGCCAGTCAAGGAGCAGCTGGCCTGGAGAAGTCTCTGTGAGTTTTACCCGGGCCAATCTAGGAGGATCTGGCTTGGACAGGGCTCTGTGAGATTGGCCCGTGCCAGTCCTGGTGGCCCTGTCTCACACAGAGCTTGTGCAGCTGCCCCAGGCTGGTCCAGGAGGAGCTGGCTTCGACAGGGCTCTGTGAGGATGGCCTGGTCAGGTTGAGGAGCAGCTGGCCTGGACAAGACTCTGTTAGGCTGCCCAGGCCCAGTCTAGGAGGAGCTGGCTTGGACTGGGCTCCTTGACGCTGGCCCCCATTGTTCCAGGTGGCACTGGCTTGGACATCGCTCGAAAGACTGCCCCACGCTGGTCCAGGTAGTGCTTTCTTAGACAGGCCTCTGTTAGCCTGGCCTATGCGGATCCAGGTAGTGCTGGCTTAGAAAAAGCTCTGTGAGTCTGGTGCAGTCTGGTTCAATTGTCGCTGGCTTTGACAAGGCTCTGTGAACCTGGACCGGGCCAGTTAAGGAGCAGCTGGCTTAGACAAGACTCTGTGAGGTTGGCCCGGGCCAGTCAAGGAGTAGCTGGCGTGAACAGGTCTCTGTGAGGCTGGCCTGGTCAGATCAAGGAGCAGCTGGCTTGGAAAAGACTCTGTGAGGCTGGCCGGGCAGAGTCTAGGAAGAGCTGGCTTGGACTGGGGTCTTTGAAGCTAGCCTCCATCGGTCCAGGCGGCCCTGGCTTGGATATGGCTCGAAAGACTGGCCCCTCGCCAGTCCAGTTAGTTCTGCCTTAGACAGGCCTCTGTGAGCCTAGCCCATGCCGATCCAGGTAGTGCTGGCTTGGACAGGGCTCTGTGAACCTGGCCCGGGCCGGTCAAGGAGCAGCTGGCTTAGACAAGATTCTGTGAGGTTGGGCTGGGCCAGTCAAGGAGCAGCTGGCCTGGACAGGGCTCTGTGAGGCTGGCCTGGTCAGGTGGAGGAGCAGCTGGCTTGGACAAGATTCTGTGATGCTGGCCCAGCCCAGTCTAGGATGAGCTGACTTGGACAGTGCTCTGTGAGGCTGGCCTGCATCAGTCAGGCAGCACTGGCTTGGACAGGGCTAGGTACAGTCCGGTCCTGGTGGCGCTGGCTTGTACAGGGCTCTGTGAGTCTGGCCTGGTCAGGTGCAGGGCAGCTGGCTTGGATAAGACTCTGTGAGGCTCAGCCAGCCCAGTCTAGGAGAAGCTCGCTTGGACAGGGCTCTGTGAGGCTGGCCCAGGCCGGTGCAGGTGTGGCTGGCTTGGACAGGAGTTTGAGAGCCTTTCCCACGGCAGTCCAGGCAGTACTGGCATGGACAGGGCTCTGTGAGGTTGGCCCAGGCCGGTCCAGGTGGCCCTGTCTCACACAGGGCTTGTGCAAGCTGCCCCAGGCTGGTCCATGAGGAGCTGGCTTCGACAGGGCTCTGTGAGGCTGGCCTGGTCAGGTTGAGGAGCAGCTGGCTTGGACAAGACTCTGTGAGGCTGGCTCGGCCCAGTCCAGGAAGAGCTGGCTTGGACTGGGCTCTTTGTGGCTGGCTCCCATCGGTCAAGGTGGCGCTGCCTTGGACATGGCTGGAAAGACTGTCCCCACTCCGGTCCAGGTAGTGCTGGTTTAGACAGGCCTCTGTGAGCCTGGCCCATGCTGATCCAGGTAGTGCTGGCTTGGACAGGGCTTTGTGAAACTGGCCCTGGCCTGTCAAGGAGCAGTTTGCCTGGAAAGGGCTCTGTGTGGCTGGTCCGGTTGGGTGCAGGGCAGCTTGCATGGATAAGACCCTGTGAGGCTGGCCCAACCCAGTCTAGGAGGAGCTGGCTTGGACAGGGCTCTGTGAGGCTGCCTGCATCAGTCAGGTAGCACTGGCTTGGACAGGGCTAGGTGCAGTCTGGGCCTGGTGGCGCTGGCTTGTACAGGGCTCTGTGAGGATGAGCCGTTCCGGTCCAGGAGGTGCTGGCTTGGACAGGGCTCTCTGAGGCTGGCCTGGGCCGGTCCACGTGGTCCTGACTTGAACAGGATTCTGTGAGCCTGGCCTGGGCTAGTCCAGCTGGGGTTGCCTTGGACAAGGCCCTGTTAGACTGGCCGGGTCTGGTCCAGTTGGAGCTGGCTTAGACAAGTCTTTGTGAGGCTGCTCCATTCCAGTCTAGGCTGGGGTTGCCTTGGACAAGGCCCTGTTAGACTGGCCGGGTCTGGTCCAGTTGGAGCTGGCTTAGACAAGTCTTTGTGAGGCTGCTCCATTCCAGTCTAGGAAGACCTCGCTTATACAGGGCTCTGTGGTCGTGGCCCAGACCAGTCAAGGAGCAGCTGCTTAGACAAGACTCTGTGAGGTTGGCCCGGGCGAGTCAAGGAGGAGCTGGCATGGACAGGGCTCTGTGAGGCTGGCCCGGTTGGGTGCAGGGCAGCTGGCTTGGATAAGACTCTGTGAGGCTCAGCCGGCCCAGTCTAGGAGGAGCTCGCTTGGACAGGGCTCTTTGAGGCTGGCCTGCATCAGTCAGGCGGCACTGGCTTGGACAGAGCTCAAGAGGCTGTCCCCGGGCTGGTCCAGACTACCCTGGCTTGGACAGAGCTCTGTGAACCTGGCTTGCGCCAGTCCAGGTGGTGCTGTCTTTGACAGGGTTCTGTAAAACTGGCCCATGCCAGTCCAAGTAGCACTGGATTAGACAGGGCCCTTTGAGTCTGGTGCAGGCTGGTCCAGGTGGCGCTTGCTAGGACAAGGCTCCATGATGCTGGCCCAGTCAAGTCGAGGTGCAGCTGGCTTGGACAAGACTCTGTGAGGCTGGCCCGGCCCAGTCTAGAAGGCGGCGGCTTGGACAGGGCTCTGTGAGGCTGGCCCAGGCAGGTGCAGGCGTGGCTGGCTTGGACAGGAGTTTGAGAGCCTTTCCCATGGCAGTCCAGGCAGTACTGGCATGGACAGTGCTCTGTGAGGTTGGCCCGGGCAGGTCCAGGTGGCCCTGTCTCACACAGGGCTTGTGCAGCTGCCCCAGGCTGGTCCAGGAGGAGCTGGCTTCGGCAGGGCTCTGTGAGGCTGGCCTGGTCAGGTTGAGGAGCAGCTGGCTTGGACAAGACTCTGTGAGGCGGGCCCGGCCCAGTCTAGGAAGAGCTGGCTTGGACTGGGCTCTTTTTGGCTGGCCCCCATCAGTCCAGGTGGAGCTGGCTTGGACATGGCTGGAAAGACTGTCCCCTCGCCGTTCCAGGTAGTGCTGGCTTAGACACTCCTCTGTGAGCCTGGCCCATGCCGATCCAGGTAGTGCTGGCTTGGACAGGGCTCTGTGAAACTGGCTCCAGCCTGTCAAGGAGCAGCTGGCCTGGAAAGGGCTCTGTGTGGCTGGTCCGGTCGGGTGCAGGGCAGCTTGCATGGATAAGACCCTGTGAGGCTGGCCCAACCCAGTCTAGGAGGAGCTGGCTTGGTCAGGGCTCTGTGAGGCTGCCTGCATCAGTCAGGTAGCACTGGCTTGGACAGGGCTAGGTGCAGTCTGGGCCTGGTGGCGCTGGCTTGTACAGGGCTCTGTGCAGATGGGCCGTTCCGGTCCAGGAGGAGCTGGCTTGGACAGGGCTCTCTGAGGCTGGCCTGGGCCGATCCACGTGGCCCTGACTTGAACAGGATTCTGTGAGCCTGGCCTGGGCTAGTCCAGCTGGGGTTGCCTTGGACAAGGCCCTGTTAGACTGGCCGGGTCTGGTCCAGTTGGAGCTGGCTTAGACAAGTCTTTGTGAGGCTGCTCCATTCCAATCTAGGAAGACCTGGCTTGTACAGGGCTCTGTGATGGTGCCCCAGGTCAGTCAAGGAGCAGCTGGCTTAGACAAGACTCTGTGAGGTTGGCCCGGGCCATTCAAGGAGGAGCTGGGGTGGACAGGGATCTGTGAGGCTGGCCCCGTCAGGTGCAGGGCAGCTGGCTTGGACAAGACTCTGTGAGGCTGGCCCGGCCCAGTCTAGGAGGAGCTGGCTTGGACAGGGCTCTGTGAAGCTGGTACCCATCGGTCCAGCCAGGGCAGGGCTCAAAAGGCTGTCCCCCCACTGGTCTAGGTGGCCCTGATTGGACAGGGCTCTGTGAGCCTGGCCTGCACCGGTCCAGGCAGTGCTGGCTTGCAAAGGGCTCTGTGAGGCTGGTGCAGTCTGGTGCAGTTGAAGGTGGCATGGACAGGGCTTTGTGAGGCTGGCCCAGGCCGGTCAAGTAGCAGATGGCTTGGAGAAGTCTGGGAGGTTGGCCCAGGCCAGTCTAGGAGGAGCTGGCTTGGACAGGGCTCTGTGAGGCTGGCCCAGGCCGGTGCAGGCATGGCTAGCTTGGACAGGACTTTGAGATCCTGTCCCACAGTGGTCCAGGCAGTACTGGCATGGACAGGGCTCTGTGAGCCTGGCCCGTGTTGGTCCAGATGGTGCTGGCTTGGACAGGGCTCCTTGAGGCTGGCTCAGGCGGGTCCAGATGGCTTTGTCTCGCACAGGGCTTGTGCAGCTGCCCCAGGCGGGTCTAGGAGGAGCTGGCTTCGACAGGGCTCTGTGAGGCTGGCCTGATCATGTCAAGGAGCAAATGGCTTGGACAAGACTCTGAGAGGCTGGCCCAACCCGTCTAGGAGAAGCTGGCTTGGACTGGGCTCTTTGAGGCTGGCCCCCATCGGTCCAGGCAGCGCTGGCTTGGACATGGCTCGAAAGACTGTCCACACGCCGGTCCAGGTAGTGCTGGCTTAGACAGGTCTCTGTGAGTCTGGTGCAGTCTGGTTCAGTTGACACTGGCTTGGACCAGGCTCTGTGAGCCTGGCCTGCACCGGTCCAGGCAGTGCTGGCTTGCAAAGGGCTCTGTGAGGCTGGTGCAGCCTGGTCCAGTTTAAGGTGGCATGGACAGGGCATTGTGAGGCTGTCCCTGGCCTTTCAAGGAGCAGCTGGCTTGGAGAAGTCTCTGTGAGTTTGGCCCGGGCCAGTCTAGGAGGAGCTGGCTTGGACAGGGCTCTGTGAGGCTGGCCTAGGCCGGTGCAGGCATGGCTGGCTTGGACAGGACTTTGAGATCCTGTCCCATGGTGGTCCAGGTAGTACTGGCATGGACAGGGCTCTGAGAGGCTGGCCCAGGCCGGTCCAGCTGGCCCGGGCCGGTCCAGCTGGCCCTGTCTAGCATAGGGCTTGTGCAGCTGGCCCAGGCTGGTCTAGGAGGAGCTGACTTCGACAGGGCTCTGTGAGACTGGCCTGGTCAGGTCAAGGAGCAGCTGGCTTGGACAAGACTCTGTGAGGCTGACCTGGCCCAGTCTAGGAGGAGCTGGTTTGGACTGGGCTCTTTGAGGCTGGCCCCCATTGGTCCAGGAGGCGCTGGCTTGCACATGGCTCAAAAGACTTTCCCTACGCTGGTCCAGGTAGTGCTGGCTTAGACATGCCTCTGTGAGTCTGGCCCATGCCGATCCAGGTAGTGCCTGCTTAGACAGGCCTCTGTGAGTCTGGTGCAGTCTGGTTCAGTTGACGCTGTCTTGGACTGGGCTCTTTGAGGCTGGCCCCCCTCGGTCCAGGTGGCGCTGGCTTGGAATCAGCTCAAAAGGCTGTCTCCCGGCTGGTCCAGGCTGCCCTGGCTTAGACAGGGCTCTGTGAGCCTGACCCCGGCTGTTCCAGGCAGTGCTGGCTTGGACAGGGCACTGTGAGGCTGGCCCAGGCCAGTGCAGGTGTGGCTGGCTTGGACAGGACTTTGAGAGCCTGTCCCACGCTGGTCCAGGCAGTACTGGCATGGACAGGACTTTGAGAGAGTGTCCCACGCCGGTCCAGGCAGTACTGGCTTGGACAGGGCCCTGTGAGCCTATCCCGGATCTGTCCAGGCAGCGCTGGCTTGGACAGGGCTTTGTGAGGTTGGCCCAGTCCGGTCCAGGAGGAGTTGGCTTGGACCAAGCCCTGTGAGGCTGGCCCGGGCTGGTCCTGGAAGATCTGGCTTAAACAAGTCTCTGTGGGGTTGGTCTGTTCCATCTGGGAGGACTGGGAGGAGTTGGCTTGGACAGAGCACTGTGAGTCTGCTGTAAGCTGGTCCAGGTGGCACTGGCTTGGACAGGGCTTGTGAGGGTGGCCTGGTCAGATCGAGGAGCAGCTGGCTTGAACAAGACTCTCTGAGGCTGGCCTGGCTCAGTCTAGGAGGAGCTGGCTTGGACAAGGATCTTTGAGTCTGGTCCTCATCATTCCAGGCAGCGCTGGCTTGGACAGGGCTCAAAAACCTGTCGGCGGGCTGGTCCAGGTGGCCCTGGCTTAGACAGGGTTCTGTGAGCCTGGCCCACAGTCCAGGTGGCGCTGGCTTGGACCAGGCTCTGTGAGGCTTTACGGGGCCAGTCTAGGAAGAGCTGCCTTGGACAAGGCTCTGTGAGTCTGGACTGGGCCAGTCTTGGGGGAGCTGGCTTGGTCAGGGCTCTGTGAACCTGGCACAGGCCAGTGCACGTGGCACTGGCTTGGACAGGACTCTATGAGGCTGGTCTGTTCTGGTCCAGGAGGAGCTGGCTTGGACAAGGCTCTGTGAGGCTGGACCGTGCCAGTCTAGGAGGAGCTGGCTTTGATAGGGATCTGTGAGGCTGTCCCGGCCCAGTCTAGGAGGAGCTGGCTTGAACAGAACTCTGTTAGGCTGGCCTGGGCTGGTCCAGGCAGTGCTGGCTTGGACTGGGCTCGATGAGTCTGGCCCAGTACAGTCCAGTTGACGCTGGCTTGGACAGGGCTTGGTAGCCTGGCCCAGGCTGGTCCAGGCGGTACTGTCTTGGACAGGGCTCTGTGAGCCTGGCCATAGCCAGTCCAGGAGGAGCTGGCTTGAGCAGGGCTCTGTGAGGCTGGCCTGGTCCATTCCAGGAGCAGCTGGCTTGGACAAGACTCTGTGAGGTTGGCCTGGGCCAGTCTAGGAGGAGCTGGCTTGGACCGGGCTCTTTTAGGCTGCCCCGGTCCGGTCCAGGAGGAGCTGGCTTGGACAGGGTTCTGTGAGGATGGCCCAGGCTAGTTCAGCTGGGGCTGGCTTGGACAGGGCCCTGTTAGACTGGCCAGGTCCGGTCCAGGAGGAGCTGGCTTAGACAACTCTCTGTGAGGCTGGTCCATTTCAGTCTAGGAGGAACTGGCTTGGACAGGGCTCTATGATTGTGGCCCTTGCTGATCCAGTTGGCGCTGGCTTTTACAGGACTCTGTTAGCCTGGCCCAGTCCTGATCAAGCGGTGCTGTCTTGGACAGGGTTCTGTGAACCTGGCCTGCACCAGTCCAAGTGGCGCTTGCTTGGACAGGGCTTGTGCAGCTGTTCCCGGGCTGGTCCAGGAGGAGCTGGCTTGGACAGGGCTCTGTGAGACTGGCCCGGCCCAGTCTAGGAGGAACTGGCTTGGACAGGGCTCTTTGAGGCTGGCCCCTATCGGTCCAGGTGGCGCTGACTTGGACAGAGCTCAAGAAGCTGTCCCCAGGCTGGTCCAGGTGACCATGGCTTGGACAGGGATCTGTGAGGCTGGTCCGGTTCAGTTAAGGAACAGTTGGCTTGGACAAGACTCGGTACCATTGGCTCGTTCTACTCTAGGAGGAGCTGGCTTGCACAAGGCTCTGTGAGGCTGGACCTGTCCAGTCATGGAGGAGCTGGCTTGGACAGGGCTCTGTGAGGCTGGTCCAGTCTGGTCCAAGGGGATCTGGCTTGGACAAGGCTTTGTTAGGCTGGACCGGCCAGTCTAGGAGGAGCTGGCTTTGATAGGGATCTGTGAGGCTGTCCCACATGCATCCAGGCGGCGCTGTATTGGACAGGGCTCAAGAGGCTGGCCCAGGCTGGTCCAGGTGACCCTGGCTTGGACAGGGCTCTGTAAGCCTGGCCCGCACTGGTCCAGGCAGTGCTGGTTTGGACAGGGCTCGGTGAGTCTGGCCCAGTAAGGTCCAGGTGATACTGGTTTGGACAGGGCTCTGTGAGACTGGCCCGTGCCAGTCCAGGCGGCGCTGGCTTTGACAGGCTCTGTGAGCCTGGCCCACTCTGGTTTAAAGAGCAGCTGGCTTGGACAGGGCTCCGGGAGCCTGGCCCAGTCTGGTCAAGGAGCAGCTGGCTTGGACAGGGCTCCGGGAGCCTGGCCTGGTCCAGTCCAGGCGGTGGTGGCTTGGACAGGACTTTGTGAGCCAGCCCTGGACCGATTCATGCAGTGCTAGCTTGGACTGGACTCTGTTACCCTGGCCTGGGCCAGTCCAGGTGGCGCTGGCTTGGACCAGGCTCTGTGAGGCTTTACGGGGCCAGTCTAGGAAGAGCTGCCTTGGACAAGGCTCTGTGAGTCTGGACTGGGCCAGTCTTGGGGGAGCTGGCTTGGTCAGGGCTCTGTGAACCTGGCACAGGCCAGTGCACGTGGCACTGGCTTGGACAGGACTCTATGAGGCTGGTCTGTTCTGGTCCAGGAGGAGCTGGCTTGGACAAGGCTCTGTGAGGCTGGACCGTGCCAGTCTAGGAGGAGCTGGCTTTGATAGGGATCTGTGAGGCTGTCCCGGCCCAGTCTAGGAGGAGCTGGCTTGAACAGAACTCTGTTAGGCTGGCCTGGGCTGGTCCAGGCAGCGCTGGCTTGGACAGGGCTCTGTGAGTCTGGTGCAGGCTGGTCCAGGTGGTGCTGGCTTAGACAGAGCTCTGTGACACTGGCCCGGCCCAGTCTAGGAGGAGCTGGCTTGGACAGGGCTCAGTGAGTCTGGCCCGGTATGGTCCAGGTGATACTGGCTTGGACAGGGCTGCGTGAGACTGGCCCAGGAAGGTCCAGTAGGCGCTGGCTTGAACAGGACTCTGAGAGCCAGGCTCGGTCCAGTCAAGAAGCAGCTGGCTTGGACAAGACTCTGTGAGGTTGGCCCGGGCCAGTCTAGGAGCAACTGGGTTGGACAGGGCACTGTGAGGTTCTCCCAGGCCGGTCCAGGCAGTGCTGGCTAGGACAGGATTTTGTGAGCCTGTCCCTCGTTGGTCCAGGTGGTGCTGGCTTGGACAGGACTCAGTTAGTCTGTCCCGGGCCAGTCCAGGGGGTTTAGGCTTGGACAGGACGCTCTGAGCCTGGCCTGGTCTGCTTCAGACGGTGCTGCCTTTGACAGGGCTCTGTGAGGCCGGCCATGGACTGGTCCAGGAGGACCTTGATTGAACAAGGCTTTGTGAAGCTAGACTGGTCCAGTCTAGGAGGAGCTGGGTTCAAAAGGGATCTGTGAGGCTGGCCCGGGCCAGTCTAGGTGGCGCTGGCTTGGACAGGGCTCTGTGAGCCTGGTACAGGCCAGTCCACGTGGCACTGGCTTGGACAGGGCTGTGTGAAGCTGTCCTGGGCAGGTCCAGGTGGCCCTGACTTGTACAGGACTCTGTTAGCCTGCCCTGGGCTGGTTCAGGTAGCTCTGTCTTGGACAGGGCTCGTGAGCTGGCCCCGGGCTGGTCCAGGAGGATCTGTCTTAGACAGGGCTCTGCGAACCTGGCCCAGGCTGGTCCAGGTGGTGCTGCTTGGACAGGGCTCTGTGAGGTTGGTGTAGGCTGGTCCAGGTGGTGCTGGCTTGGACAAGGCTCTGTGAGGCTGGACCGGGCCAGTCGTGGAGGAGCTGGCTTTGACAGGGATCTGTGAGGCTGGCCCAGGCTGGTCCAGGAGGAGCGGGCTTAGACAGGGCTCTGTGAGGTTGGTTTGGTCCGGTCCAGGGGGTGCTGGCTTGGACAGGACTTTGTGAGCCTGGCCCGAGCCGGACCAGGCGATGCTGGCATGGACAGGGCTCTGTGAGGCTGGTGCAGGCTGGTGCAGTTGGCAATGGCTTGGACAGGGCTCTGTGACGCTGGTCCACGTTGGTCCAGGTGGCACTGGCTTGGACAGGGCTCTGTAAGCCTGGCATGCACCAGTCCAGGCAGTGCTGGCTTGGACAGGGCTCAGTGAGTCTGGCCCAGTCCGGTCCAGGAGGATCTGGCTTGGACAAGGCTCTGTGAGGCTGGACCAGGCCAGTCTAGGAGGAGCTGCATTGGAAAAGACTATGTGAGGCTGGACCGGGCCAGTCTTGGAGGAGCTGTCTTGGACAGGGCTCTGTGAGCCTGGCCAGGCCAGTCCAGGTGGCACTGGCTTGGACAGGACTCTGTGAACCTGGCCTGGGCCTGTCCAGGCAGCACAAGTTTGGACAGGGCTCCATGATTCTGGCCACAGCCGGTCCAGGAGGAGCTGGCTTGGACAGGGCTCTGTGAGGCTGGCCTTGTCTGCTCCAGGAGGAGCTGGCTTAGACAAGTCTCTGTGAGGCTGGACCAGGCCAGTGTAGGAGGAGCTGGCTTGGACAAGGTTCTGTGAGCCTGGCCCACGCTGGTCCAGGTGGGGCTGTCTTGGACAGGGCTCCTGAGGCAGGCCCCGTGCTGGTCCAGGAGGAGCTGGCTTGGACAGGGTTCTGTGAGGCTGGCCCAGGCCAGGCCCATATCGGTCCAGGCGGTGCTGGCTTGGTCAGGGCTCATGAGGCTGGCCCCGGGCTGATCCAGGCTGCCCTGTCTTGGACAAGGCTCTGTGAGCCTGGCCCATGCCAGGCCAGGCAGTGCTGGCTTAAGACAGGGCTCGGTGAGAATGGCCTGGTGTGGTACACTTGTCGCTGCCTTGGACAGGGCTCTGTGAGCCTGGCCCGGGCCAGTCCAGGAGGAGCTGGCTTGTACAGGACTCTGTGAGGCTGGCACAGGCCAGTCCAGGTGGCGCTGGACAGAGCTCTGTGAGGCTGGTCCAGTCCGGTCCAGGAGGAGCTGGCTTGGACAAGGCTCTGTGAGGCTAGACTGGGTCAGTCTAGGAGGAGCTGGCTTGGAAAGGGATCTGTGAGGCTGGCCCAGCTGGACCAGGTGGCATTGGCTTGGACATGACTCTGTTAGCCTGGCCCCGGCCAGTCCAGGTGGTGCTGGCTTGGACAGGACTCTGTCAGCCTGTCCTGGGCCGGTCCAGGCGGTGCTGGTTTGGACAGAGCTCTGTGAGTCTGGCTACGGCCAGTCCGGGAGGAGCTGTCTCGGACAGTGCTCTGTGAGCCTGGCCCACATCAGTCCAGGTGATGCTATCTTGGACGAGGCTCTGTGATCCTGGCCCAGGCTGGTCCAGGTGGCCTTGGCTTGGACAGAGCTCTGTGAGGCTGGCCCCGAGCTGGTCCTGGCAGTGCTAGCTTGGACAGGGTTCTGTGAGGCTGGTGCAGGCTGGTCCAGGTGGCCTTGGCTTGGATGGGGCTCTGTTAGGCTGGCCAGGTCCAGTCTAGGAGTAGCTGGCTTGGAGAGGGCTCTGTGAGGCTGGCCTGGGATGGTCCAGGTGGTGCTGGCTTAGACAGGACTCTCTGAGCCTGGCCCGGGCCGGTCCAGGTTGAACCACATATCCAGCTCTGCTTTTTGCTGGCTATTTTGGAGTGCAAGCCCTGTAGAGTTTTCTGCCCCAGCTTGCTTTGAACTGTGATCTCCTGGATCTCAGGTTTTTAAGTAGTTAGGATTCCAAACTGGTTGGATTCAGTTTATTTTAAAGAAAGGGCTCAGCCGGGCGCCGGTGGCTCATGCCTGTAATCCTAGCTACTCAGGAGGCTGAGATCTGAGGATCACGGTTCAAAGCCAGCTTGGGCAGATAAGTCCATGAGACTCATCTCCAATAACCACTAGAAAACCAGAAGCGGTGCTGTGGCTCAAGTGGTAGAGCACTGGCCTTGAGCTGAAGAGCACAGGGACAGCGCACAAGCCCAGAGTTCAAGTGCCAGGACTGACCAAAAAAAAAGAGAAAGGATTCTACTTTTTAGTTTGAACATGGCCACAGTGAGTGTTGTAAACATGTGATGTTTGAGAATGATGGAGGCTGTCATTGCTCTAGGCTGCAAGTGTAAATCACAGATGTGACTTTGTGGTTAACAGCTTGAGTCCACGGAGACAGAAATACATAAGCTTGTACAAATGAGAAAACTCAGAACTGTCAAATTTACAGCTCTACCTTTTTTTTTTAACAAATATCAATCAATATTTATGGTGCATTGTATGCATAAAATATATATGATATTTTTATTTATAAATATAGTAACCATGCTGAGTTCAACAAACATTCTTGGTATGTGGGGCTTTTTTCCTCATGGGAATGAATTGTTCCTTGCTTCTTTTTAGAAAAAGATGTTACCATCTTTGAGATTTTTATGAGCTCTTTTCACATGGATAAAATAGCTTTGGGTGGTTGGAGACATGGATGCTTTTGTGTATTGCTATCATTTATCAGGGGGAT
>NW_012267438.1:57397-58241 GCF_000151885.1 Dipodomys ordii
TCAAGGCGAGCGCTCTACCACTTGAGCTACAGCACCACTTCCAATATTTGAATTTTTTATGAAAGTTTATTTTTCTTTTTGAAACCAAGTTTGCCCTACAGTAAAATTCCTTTGAAACAATTCCAAAAGCAAGGTCATTCATAGTAAAAATTTGGAAGTTACTTCAATATTCACATTATATATCTGTTAAATAAAGGTGCATTATATATCACTTAGTATTTTTAAATGTTTTGACATACTATTAACTGCAAAAAGCAAATCTGTATACAAATTATGATTGCAACCACACACACACACACACACACACGCACACACAATATCTATTCAAAAATGTGAAAAGCTACGCTGGGTGCCAGTGGCTCATGCCTATAATCCTAGCTACTCAGAAGGATGAGATTTGAGGATCATGGCTCAATGCCAGCCAGGGCAGAAAAGTCTATGTGACTTTAATCTCCAATAAACTACTCAGAAAAAGCCAGAAATGGTGCTCAAGTAGTAGTGTGCTAACCTTGAGCACATAGAGGCTCAGGGACAGAGCCCAGGCCTTGAGTACAATCCCCATATATGCCAAAAAAGAAAAAAACTGAAAGGAAATGGTTATATACTTTAATTATGAATTAATATAGGAACAATAACACACACATATATTAATTCATAATTAAAGTAACATCTATATTATGTTAAAGTATATGCTTTATATATATACTTAAAATATATACGTAAAAGTATAAAGTAATATATATAACTTTGATTATAGAATAAAATTACATATATACATCATATTATAAAGTAACATATATATTAATTTAATTACAGAAAGAAATTTATAACATTTAAGTGAAAT
>NW_012267438.1:58291-60088 GCF_000151885.1 Dipodomys ordii
CAAGCCCGCGGGCCCTACCACCTTCCTCCCTGCCTCCCAGAGCACAGCCCAGATCTGGGGTGAAGGCCTGGGCAAAGCGGCTTGGAGAGCAAGGGAGGGAGGGAAGAAGGGCTGATGGGCAGGTGGGCCATAGGAGCGCCAGTTCCTATCTGGCGGTTCTGTTGGGCCTGGCTGTCTGGCTGTCGCACTGGTCTGCTCCCTGCTCATATGGGGTCTTCTGCAAGGGGCTGACCCACACACTGCTCATCTTCTTCAACCTGGCTTGGTGGCTGAACATCAAATTCTGCTGCCTGTACATCATGGCTTCCATGATGCTCAATGTTGCACCTGTAGGTTCATATTGAGATCCACTGAAACCCCCTCTGCCAGACTCTCAGGTGCCCCCTCCCCAGGCTCATTGCATCAGAGAAAACAAACATGAACGATGGAAAAGGGACCCTGGACACCTGCCTGGCAGAAGCCCAGAGGCTGGGAGGGGATGACTTGGACACACTGTGGCATAGCCTTAAGAATCAGACACAGAAGGGGAGCCCCTGCTCTGCACATGTGGGGGTAAAGCCACCTAGGGTTGATGGCAGTGGAAATTTCCAGGATGAGCAACAGACATGAAGCGTGGTTGGAGCCAGGCTGGCCTCTTGCTTCACTGGGCCAGAAAAGTGTCCCTGGGTCTGAAGGAGCTGATAGAAAAAAGTTCAGCCACAGCTGCTCTGAGCCTGGCCATGGGGCCGTGTGATGCCTTGTGATGCTGTGTGCGTGTGTGTCCACTATTCCTGCCGAAGAAGTTTGCTAGGGAATCTCTCAGGTGGGACTGGCCAAAAAGATGGCCTGGAGCCCCCAACAGCCACAGAGGATTGCACCGCAAGGGAGAGCTCTGGGTATCAGGAAGGCCTTCCATGTGTGAAGCCAGAGGTTTTAAAGGGGAACCACAAACTGCTTTCCCCAGTGGGCTGGACCTACCTGTCCCCTTGTCCCAGCTGTCTGCAAGGCCATCTACCTGGCATGCAAGTCTCCCTGAGGGTGAAACCAGATGTGCTTCTCCTGTTTCCAGAGTGAACAATTGGGTACAAGAAAATTCTTCCAAGTGGCAAAAGTACATCAAGTGGTTTGCAGACAGCATTGGGGATATTGCCACTGCAGTTTTCAAATTAGCAAATCCCTTATGCCATAGTTAAGGTACAGTCAGAACAGTAAAAATGCCAGATTAAAAATTTTAAGCATTGTCTTCGAATTAATTCTTTTGAATCAGTCTGGATTATATATGCTGCTGCCTCATGAAACCAGACAAAGCAGGTTGGCAAGTTTACCCTCACTCCAAGCCATTCATCTAGGAAGAGGATTTGGAACATGTTTTAAATTGTGCTTGACAGACAATCAGACTTGGGCAAGTCTCTCAGGAGAGGATTACTCGATGGTAGCTTGTCTGATGCCAGCATGAAGTACCATGGATTTCTGGATCTCCAGTGTCCACCCTGCAAGCTTCAGTCCTAAGCTCCATCTGTTGTTACTTCAGCTTGTCCCTGATCACCTGATGGGAGTGGAAATGTGCCACATTGGCCCCTCTGCTCTGATGAAGACTTGCTGAGTCCATAGCAAACTGTGCATTTTGGAAAATTATTTTGACCTGCAGCAAAATTTGATTTCCTTTCTCATACCCTCTACCTTCCAGCTTGAAATGCAGTTTGAAGAGAGACCTGATGGTGAAAGTTGCAATATTAAATTAGCATAATCTTCTCAAATTAGGAACCTGAGCAGTGTCCAGAAACGGAGCTCTGACTCAAGTGGTAGAGAGCCAGTCTT
>NW_012267438.1:63437-64699 GCF_000151885.1 Dipodomys ordii
CAGAGAGAAGAGTTCGGTGTCGCATCTTCCTTGGTGGTCTAGGCGGTCGCGACACGTGGTGGCCCGTATGGGGACTCAGCCATAACCCCAACGAGGACTCAGAACTCTCTGTGGTCAGGGTGGTGCACTGGTAATTTCCCAGGTAAAAGGGGAATCCGCGACAAGAGCGGGGATAAGTTCCCAGGTAAAAGGGGGAATCCGCGACAAGAGCAGGGGTTATTTCCCAGGTAAAAGGGGAATCCGCGACAAGAGCAGGGGGGGGGATTTTTGCTCTTCTTTGTAGATAAAGAGAGAGCGAGAACCCGGGGCTAGTCAATAGAGTAGCCAAAAGTAAAAGTAAAAGTTTGTTTACCAGCTTTAAATTTTTTATAACATGGGCGCTTCTTCTTCGCACCGAATTTTTTTGGCTCTTAATGAGCTGCTGCACTCAGGGAGGTTGAGAATAAAGGGGAGTACTTTAGAGAGATTTTGGATGAATGTGACATCGTTGCCCCGTGGTTCGCTGTCTCCAGAAGCCTCACTGTGGCCTCTTGGGAGAAACTAGGGAGGGACCTGGATTTTGCCTCTGAACAAGGATCGCTTAAGAGCGGAGTGAGACCAATATGGAAACTGATAAGAGGCTGTCTTGAGGACCAGTGCTGCAGTGAGGCAGTGGAGAATGGTCAGGCCACCCTGGAAATGCTGCAGGAAGAAAGATTGGAAGGGGCTGGGAAAGTAGGGGGCTGGGAAAGTGGCTCAGTGGTAGAGCGCTTGCCTTGCATGCCTGAGGCCCTGGGTTCGATTCCTCAGCACCACATAAGAGAAAAGAAAAAAGCCAGAAGTGGCGCTGTAGCTCAAGTGGTAGAGCACTTGCCTTGAGCTGAAGAGCTGAGGACAGCGCCCAGGCCCAGAGTTCAAGTCCCACGACTGACAAAAAAAAAAGGGGCAGACCACTAACTAATGCTGGATTAGCTGCTGCTGTGGTGCAATTAACCCAGAAGAAAGGGGGAGGCTCAGGTGCATGTTTTAGATGCGGCAAGATGGGACACATAATTGCCCTGAAAAGGGAAAAGTGATAGAAACAGGAAAGGGACAACAGCCTAAGCAGCCTGGGCTATGCTCTAGACATAAAAAGGGGAAGCATTGGGCAAATGAACGCCGATCTGTGAAAGACATCACGGTCAACCCTTAACGCAGGCCCAGGAAAAAACGTATTCAAAAAACGCTGCAAATTTGTCTAAACAGTTGTCTAGTTATCTTTTAGGTAATTGAACTGGGGAGTT
>NW_012267438.1:66729-70207 GCF_000151885.1 Dipodomys ordii
CTCCACTTGATGGAATGGCATGGAATGAGAAATGAGAAAAGTATCAATGAAAACAAAAACATAACATTGTCTCCAAAGGAAGGGGACATGAGTAATATCAGTCTGCCAAATGGTATTGGAAAGTAATTGTGCAGAGTTTACTAGATTTAATACTAAGTGCTTTCTCTTTCTTTTAAGTTTACATGCATTTTATATTTTTCCTGATATTTGGAAAGACAACTGACTATTATTTATAAAATTTTCGGTTTGACATCTATGCTTTTTATCAGTTTATATGTTCATTGTTTTGTGCTTTTTGTATTTCTCTAATAATTTTATCATTGACGTAGTAATTTTTTTCTTTACCAGTAAATGTAATATTTGTTTGCTTTCCTAACTTTGTTATACCAGCCAGCAATTCAGAAATCATGGTTAAACAAATAGGAGTAGACATCTTTGCTTTCTTTCTGTCTCTAAAGTGGATTCTTTTAATATTTCACTACTAAGTATTAAGTTTAACATTGGCAGTTCCTCTACATCCTTTAATACTCTAACAATGTCTATATCTATAATATAAATTTATAAGCATTATCTTAAATGAATGTTAATTTTTCTTTTATCATACGATTATAATTTTTAATTGTGAAAATACCATATAGAAGGGTTCCAATTACATGAGCAAGGTAATCAGTACATTTCTTATCAAGCATTGTTGCCTCTTCTTTTTTCCCCCCTTACCATGCTTGCCCTCCCATCTCCCCCACCTCTATCCCCCCCCAAGTTGTAAAGTTTGTTTTTCCACATAATGTTTTGTACATCTCATTGTTGCAATGAGTCCACCTGTATTCCTATTTAAACAATTTGTTTTTTTCCGTCCCCTCCCCAAATTATACCAACATCAAATACAGTGAAAACAGGGGTTATACTGTGGGGGAGGGACATATAAACCAACAAAGAAATCATCTTATAAATACATTAGTGTATATAAATGTTACATAAACAAAAATTAAGCAAAGACAGTACATTTCTAGGATAGGGTAGCGTTAATTTCATTATAATATATTTCATTTCTACATATTGTTACTTTTTCAAGTACATATTATACTTTTTCAAAAATTTGCATTTATTTTTACAATTGAGGTTGGCCTATAAGTCTATACTACATTTTTCTCTGACTCAATTTTGTCATCAAAATTTGATAACTTCACAGAGCAGTTAGATAGCATTCTGCCTTTCATCATATACTCTGGAATGATTGGCAAAACTATTTTTTTAGTTTTTTCAAAACAATTAACTTTTCAAGCTGGTCATGATAATATGCATTTGTAATCCCAGTGATTCAGGAGACAGAGATCAGGGAAATTGTGATTAAAGGCTAGCCTAGTAAAAAGTTAAGACACCATTTCAGAGAATGCACTGTGTGGCATGTCTTAATCCCAGCTAAGTGGGAGGCCGAGATGAGAGTACTATGGATCATGGATAAAATCAGGAAACCCTATCCAAAAATAACTAAATCACAAGAATTCTGGGAGTATTGATAGATGGAAGAATACTTGCTTAGCTGAATTAAATACCAATGTTACAAAGAAAAATAAAACCTTCTGACATCATAAACTTTTAGTATCATTACCTTCTACTTCATTTATTCATACACTCTGTTCATCTTTTCATGAATTCTTTAGTTGGCTGCCTTGTCCATTGATTTTTCAGGTTTTACTTTCTAATATAAGCATTTATAGGTGTATATAATCAATCACACCCATCAGCTGTTCTATAATCGTTTTTGTATCATTCAGATCTAACACATCTTAATGTCTACCAGACTGTAAGTTATGATCCATGAGTTCCTTGTTTTTATTTCTGTATATAGTAACTTCATAGTTACTTTTCTTATTTATTTCTACCATTATTACACTAGGCTACATAATGTAAATATCGGTTAATTTTTACAAAGGCCCTTTAGGTTATAAAAATTCCTTACTTTTTTGAATGATTCACCTTATTTTCTATTTCTTTTCTACATTTTTCAAGAAAAATTCTTATAAAAACTAACATGTTAAGCCAGGTGCCAGTGTCTCACGCCTGTAATCCTAGCTACTCTGAGGATTGCAGTTCAAAGCCAGCCCAGGCAGGAAAGTCCCTGAGAATCTTATCTCACATAAACCACCAGAAAACCAGAAATGGTGCTATGGCTCAAGTGGTACGGCCCTATCATGGAGCTAAAGAGCTGTCGTTTGTTATCAAACTCAAAAATACTATGTTTATAAGGCAATGTGAAAAGAGTGAAGGGTAATTAAGCTAATCTGAATTGGATCTTAAAATATATAAATACCAGTTCAAGAAAAATGTATGAAATCTGGAAGAAGATGAAAACACACATGCAAGGGCATACAGGCCCAAAATGTGGAATGGTTTAGTGTGAAGAATGAAGAATTACTTTCTTTCTTCAGTGCACCACTGCCCTATGAGATAAGGGGTCCCCTGGGGCAAACGTGTGTTGTACCTGCCATCTGATTAGCTCTGAAGGCATTCACTAACCCACTGCCCAAAAGTAGATCTAACAGAAGTGCACTTTTATTTGAGGTCCTCAGTGCCTGAAAGGTTTGATTCTGCCCTTCCCCCCCCCAAATAGCAATAAATTTGCTGGTGGTGCAATCCAATGACTACTGATTGGAATAAAAAGCCAAAAGCTCTTCAAGCCATGGTTCCTGATTTATTTGATTTTAATTGACCATTAAACCTCTATATGGACAGCTCACATCTATGCTTTCACTGCTATTTTCAGCCCAGAGGAAAATATTTTATGAGCATAATAGGTACAAGAGACTGAGCTTACAAAGATGAATATGGTGACTCTAATCCTTGGGTAACTCAATGTTCACAAAAACACAATTTTCACATCTAATTCGTATCTTCACAACTTCTCTTTCCTATACCTTATCTCTCTGACAGCGTCAGGACCCAAAATATGTTTCTCATCTCCTAGTATCCAACCTATTTTTTGTTTCTGTATATAGTATCATTGTATTGGAGGAATTTCACAATCAATTTATTTGCTTTCAGATATAAATCTTACTAAACAAATAACCACATGGATACAAGTGATCTTTCTAAAGCACAAATCTAATCACTGAGTTCGCTTAAATTCTAACTTTAAAACCCCTCTCAGAGGCACATGGATCCCTTCTCTTTCCCCTGACTAACCAGCTAATTATTGGTTCTGCTCCACCTAACAAATACTGATATCCAATCATACTCAAATACGTTAATCTCTTACAGATTTTGCCCCGGTAATCTTTTCCTCAATTTAGTCCTACAAACCTTGAACTTGATTAATCTATCCATAGGCAATTGGCCATCATACTTATATCAACTTATACCTCCAACATCAACACTACCCTTGCACTTACATGTCAAAGGCATGAAACAATATACCTGCCATTGATGGCTTTTCTGTATGCCAACAATGAGAAGAGTGCAGCTGAAATCAGGAAAGCAA
>NW_012267438.1:74445-74779 GCF_000151885.1 Dipodomys ordii
TCCCAGATTATTAGTCCCTTTATTAACTCCATCAATTCAGTAATCACTAAGTGAACTCCATGGGTATAACTCACCTGCTCACCACTTACATTTTGCTAAGTAATACCTTGATTTACCAAAGGTCCATTGGCTATATAGAAATCAATCATTTTTTGCTCTTTTTTTTAGCATTGGAGAATATGAAGACTAGTTGTTACCTATTTTCAATTGCAAGTGTGTGTGTGTGTGTGTGTGTGTGTGTGTGTGCATTTGTGCACACACACACGCTTGAACTGATGGCCATGGCCTGAGCACTGTCTTTGAGATTTTATGCTCAAGGCTAGAGCTCTACCAC
>NW_012267438.1:75697-76089 GCF_000151885.1 Dipodomys ordii
ATAAATAACAATAAATGAAGATGTGGCTCAAGTGCCAAATTTGAGTAAAACAACACAAGTGAAAGCTTACAACATTGAGTTCAACCTCACTATTGACACCAAAAAAAATTAGAAAAAAAGATAATTTAGCTGTGATTCTCCACCTGCAATGGGGCTCTTTCCACTCAGTGAAGAAAGAGTAAGATGTACATAAGCTACCTCACAAATAAACTCTAAACAGTACCAAAAAGCTAATTACCTACATTTGTACACTGGTAACCAAATTAATCAACAGTTTTCCCCAGAAACTTCTGTAACTAAATATAGATCCAATCTCATATATTAATTTAACAATCATTCCATATTCTACCAGCCAATTAGAACAGAGTTTAAGGTGCCATAAGCACCAGAAA
>NW_012267438.1:81033-82394 GCF_000151885.1 Dipodomys ordii
GGCTCTCTAATGGTCATAAATTTAAACCCTTAGAGCACAGATGTACCTGGCATTTATTACATTAAGTTTGACAGTTGTTCATCTTAAGGAAACAAGATCCTTTCACATAAAAATGGAAGCTTTAATCAAAAAGAAAACCAGTTTTTCATGTCATTCAATTCACTATCAAATTAATACTTTGATTTGAGAAGCAAAATCTAGCTGAAATACAGTAATTTGCTAAAATTAAGACCTCATCTTTTCACATTCCTGACTGCTCTGCTAATTTTCCACCAGCGTTCAGCTGTACACTTTCTCTATGAGAGCACTGATGCCTCTAGCTCATTCCAAAACCTAGTTCAGAGTCCAACATCTGCTTACAAACAAATAACACATTCTCATTTTTATATTAGTAAAATCAGATGAGATGCCCAAGAAAAATCCAATTTGCCACAAGAAAGTGAGTTGGGTACAGGATAGCCTACTTGAGGCATAAAGCCTCACAAATACAATAGCCATCAATACAAGTTCATCAAAAAGAGACGGTATTAATCTGCACAAAATCTTCCTGGTTTCCAGTCTCTATGGTAATTAGTTTATATCCAGAAGCAAAACATGGCTTACCTGTGATACTTCCTAATTAGAACTTTTCACCCTCATCAAAAAATTAAAAGTATCTTACAATGTACCTTTACCAGTGAACAGCAGGAATCCTCCAGTTGCGAGGCCCTAGGGGAATAGTAGTTTATTAGTCTAATACAAGGCTTTATTTCCCATTGCATTCCTGAGGAGTCAGCACTCAATAGTAGAATGATCCAAGGCCTTACAGAAATACTGTATTGGAAGAAATTACAGTATCCTTCAGTGACCAGAAATACATTTTTGTATATGTTACCCCAAATCTCTCATTCTGAATCCACTCACCTCTGTAAAGAATGAATATCCAGCTTGCTAAGAAGACTACAGAAGATATGTTTGGTAAAACATCAATTAGAGTTAAAATAAACATAATTATTGCTATTACTACAAACTTTGGAGGTATTGAATAGTGTAGAAATACAGTTTAAGGACAAGTTATTTTAAAACATGCTTTGTGCTTTTCGGTGGATTTTATAAGTAAAACAATTAATTAAGCACGAGTAAATATAATCTAATGATGTCATTGAGAAAATTCTCAGAAGCCCAAGTTTGTCTATGGTATATTGAGTTTGCCTAAAGCTGCTCTTCTCTAGGATCTACATGTTATACAAAATTGGAAAGGATTTCTCTGGTCCTGGAAATGAACAATGATTCCCACCCCCATGACTACTCCCTTCCTTGTATGTATCCCTCAGATTTGTGCTTATTCTCCTCTTTTCTCTACAGTGTGTGAACTGAAGAGT
>NW_012267438.1:84224-85913 GCF_000151885.1 Dipodomys ordii
ATTTAAGCTATATACCAAGTTAAATGTTTAGGACAAGTATCTTGTCCTAGGTCACCATATTGTTTTGTCCCACTATCTTCTCTGTAAATATAACCTATAGCACACATATAGGGACATACACACAATGAAAAAGTTTAGCTCAAGCATTTATTATAAAGAAAATTTCCCATGAAGTCACTACAAAGTAAAACATTGCTTATAAGTAAAAGACATCTCATGCCCACTTTTTAAAAATGTAGGCTATGCCCCTTGCCAAAGATCATTATTCACCTATTATGACAACATTTTCATTCTCTTTTCTACTTTTGTCACTTATACATACATATTTACATTTTTTGCCAATACTGGGACTTTAACACAGGCCCTAAGCACTATTCCTTACTTTTTTCATACAAGGCTGGTGTTCTATCACTTGAGCCACAGATTACTTCTGAAATTTTGGTTGTTAATTGAGGTAAGAGTCTCATTGACTTTCTTAGACAGGCTAACTTTGAACATCAATCCTAAAATCTCAGCTTCCTGAGTAGCTAGAATTATAGTCTCAAGCCACCAGCACCCAACCTCTTTAGTTTTGTCTCATTAAAAATTACATAAATGGAAACACATAGGATGTTTTTGCTTATCTGGCTTATTCCATGCAACATGTTTATCAGACTTCATCCATTTGATTGTAGTTCACTTGTGCACATTAATGTACCATATTCTATTATATGGGCCTATTATTGACAAGCATTTGTGCATTATCTTTACTTTGGAGAGATATTCTTGTGTATTTCTCTTGGTACATAAGCATACACATTTGTCAGGTATAAACCTGAAAATGAATTATCTGAATCATAGGATATGTCCATATTAATCTTTAATGGATAATTCCAAATGTTTTTCCAAGTGCCTATACCATTTACTTTCCCACCAGCCCTGTGAGTTCTTACTGCTCTGAATCTTCAGCACTTGCATACATCTATAATGAAACCAGTTGCTTATGTATGGCATACATATATGCTTTTATATATGATTATATAAATATATACACCTTTGAATTACATTTTTACTCTCTTGATCAAAATTTTAATGAAACCACATCTTGTCAGGAGGATTGTGAATTCAATACCAACTCAAGCTAAATACTAAAGCCATCTTTCAAAAAACAAAAAGATTTTCAAGTGTTACCAAACAAATGCAAGGTTTAGATTAATCTAGGTATTGACTAATACCAAGAGATCTATACAATTTATATCTTGTTAGTGGATTACCCCCCTCCCAGTCCTTTAAACTTCTTTTCCGACAGAAATAACACATATGTAAACAAATATAGAGACAGCAAACTCTTCCTTAAAAGAACTTCATCACAATACTGAGAGAAATGTTTATATAGATTATAAATTGCTTTCCTTTCCACAATCACTTGTTTAAGACCTTGCTTACACAAATTAAGCAGACATCAAATGTAACAAGTCATTTAAGGATAACTGTGGACCCGTTACAACAATGAGAAGTACAAGTTGTCATGTCGAAAACGAATTTTACAACTTTGTTGGGGTTGGGGGGAGGATTGGGGGGGCAGGAGGAGGCTGGGAAGGGATGTGAAGAGTAAACAAAGGAGGAGGCTGCAATGCTTGATAAGAAATGTACTCATTATCTTGCCCATGTAATTGTAACCCCTCTGTACAGTATGTTCACAATAAAAAA
>NW_012267438.1:93228-189383 GCF_000151885.1 Dipodomys ordii
AGGAGGCTGCAATGCTTGGTAAGAAATGTACGCATTATCCTGCCCATGCAATTGTAACCCCTCTGTACAGTATGTTCACAAATAAAATTAAATTAAATTAAAAAAAATAAATAAATCCTCTGTGCTTTCTTCAACCCCCGTGAAGTTTGGCAAGGGTACCCAGTTTGCATTGCTGCACAATTCCACCTGCAGAGCTCTGCCGTGGTTGCAAACATTCAGGCGTGGCAACCAGATAGGCTTGTCCCCCTAGGACACTGCCAGCTGACTGGGTATATCTGCTTCTGGTTCTTCTCACCTGAGTGCTACTGATTCCAGCTTTGACGGATGCACTCTACTCAACCTGTGGAGTAAGTTGAACCTCTACCTGTGCTACTCTATGTAAGTTTGCAGTACCGGACCTCAGTTGTTTGGCTCCCGTCCACTGTCCATCCAGGTTTATGGACGGCACTGCATATATCAGACTCTAATTAGTCCACGGTTGTGTTCACCCGAATGACCTCTGCCGGGAACAGTCAGAATGAGGCTCTGAGTTATTGCAACATAGGAGCGTTTCACTGATTTCCAGGCTTCATAGGAAGAATTCCAGAAACTGGCTGCTGGCAGACCTCTGGGTGTCCCGGGTTAACATCTCCTTATAACTCCTCCGTGGTTTCTTCTACACCTGTGAAATTTGTCAAGTGTACGCAGTTTGCATTGCTGCACAATTGTGCATGCAGAGCTCTGCCGCTGTTGCAAAATTCAGGTGTGGCATCCAGATAGGCTTGTCCCCGTAGGACACTGCCATCTGACTGGGTATATCTGCTTCCTGTTCTCACCTGCGTGCTACTAATTCCAGCTTCGATGATTATACTCTACTCAACCTGATGAGTAAGTTGAACCTCTACTTATGGCACTCTGTGAAAGTTTGGAGAACCAGACCATGGTTGCTTGGCACGCGATCCCTGTCCATCCAGGCTTATGGATGGCACTGGATATATAAGGCTCTAATTAGTCCACGGTTCTGTTCAGCCGAATGACCTCTGCCAGGAACACTCAGAATGAGGTTCTGAGTTATTGCAACATAGGACCGTTTCAATGCTTTCCAGGCTACTTAGGAAGAATTCCAGAATCTTGCTGCGAGCCAGCCTCCAGGTGTCCCTGGTGAACATCTCCTATTAAATCCTCCGTGGTTTCTTCTACCCCTGTGAAGTTTGGCAAGGATACACAGTTTGCATTGCTGCACAATTCCCTCTGCAGAGCTCTGCTGTGGTTGCAAACATTCAGGCGACGCAACCAGATAGGCTTGTCCCCCTAGGACCTTGCCAACTGATTGGGTATATCTACTTCTGGTTCTTCTCACCTGAGTGCTACTTATTCCAGCTTTGACGGGTGCACTCTACTCAACCTGAGGAGTAAGTTGAACCTCTACTAATGGCACTCTGTGAAAGTTTGGAGAACTAGAACTCAGTTGTTTGGCATGCGACAGTTGTCCATCCAGGCCTATGGACGACACTGGCTATATCAGGCGCTAATTAGTCCACGGTTGTGTTCAGCTGAATGACCTCTTCTGGCAACACTCAGAATGAAGTTCTGAGTTCTTGAAACATAGGAGTGTTTCATGGCTTTATAGGCTCCTTAGAAAGAATTCCAGAACCTTGCTCCCAGCAGGCAACCAGGTGTAACTGGTGAACAACTTCTTGTAAATCCTCCGTTGTTGATTCTACCCCCGTGAAGTTTGGCAAGGGTACCCAGTTGTATTGCTGCACAATTGCGCCTGCAGACCTCTGCTGTGGTGGAAAATATTCAGGTGTGGCAGCCAGATAGGCTTGTCCCCCTAGGACACTGCCAGCTGACTGGGTATATTTGCTTCAGGTTCTTCTCACCTGCATGCTACTGATTCCAGCTTTGACATCTACACTCTACTCAACCTGAGGAGTAAGTTGAACCTCTACTTATGCTACTCTATGAAAGTTTGGAGAACCAGAACACAGTTGTTTGGCATGCGACCACTGTCCATCCAGGCTTATGGACGACACTGCCTATATCAGGCTCTAAATAGTCCACGGTTGTGTTCAGCCGAATGACCTCTGCTGGGAACAGTCAGAATGAGGTTCTGAGTTATTGCAACATAGGAGCGTTTCACTGGTTTCCAGGCTTCTTAGGAAGAATTCCAGAATCTTGCTGCCGACAGGCCTCCGGGTGTCCTGGGTGAACATCTCCTTGTAACTCTGCAGTGGTTTCTTCTACCCCCGTGATATTTGGCAAGTGTACACAGTTTGCATTGCTGCACAATTCCGCCTCCAGTGCTCTGCCGTGGTTGCAAACATTCAGGTGTGGCAGCCAGATAGGCTTGTCCCCGTAGGATACTGCCAGCTGACTGGGAATATCTGCTTCCTGTTCTCACCTGAGTACTACTGATTCCAGCTTTGACAGGTGCACTCTCCTCAACCTGAGGAGTTAGTTGAACCTCTACTTATGGCAGTCTGTGAATTTTTGTAGAACCAGACCTCAGTTGTTTGGCATGTGACCATTGTCCATCCAGGCCTATGGACGACACTGGCAATATCAGGCTCTAATTAGTCCACGGTTGTGTTCAGCTGAATGACCTCTGCCCTGAACACTCAGAATGAGGTTCTGAGTTCTTGCAACATAGGAGCATTTCACGACTTTATAGGCTTCTTAGGAAGAATTCCAGAACCTTGCTCCCGGCAGGCATCCGGGTGTCCCGGGTGAAGGTCTCTTTATAAATACTCCGTGGTTTCTTCAACCCCCGTGAAGTTTGGCAAGGGTATGCAGTTTCATTGCTGCATAATTGCACCTGCAGAGCTCTGCCGTGGTTGCAAACATTCAGGTGTGGCAGTCTGATAGGCTTGTCCCCGTAGGACACTGCCATCTGACTGTGTATATCTGCTTCCGATTAATCTCAACTCAGTGCTACTGATTCCAGCTTTGATGGCTACACTCTACTCAAACTAAGGAGTAAGTTGAACCTCTACTTATGGCACTCTATGAAAGTTTGTAGAACCAGACCTCAGTTGATTGTCACGCGACCACTGTCCATCCAGGCCTATGGTCGGCACTGGCTATATCAGGCTCTAATTAGTCCACGGTTGTGTTCAGCCGAATGACCTCTGCCGGGAACACTCAGAATGAGGTTCTGAGTTATTGCAACATAGGAGCGATTCACTGCCTTCCAGGCTTCTTAAGAAAAATTCCATTAACATGCTGCCAGCAGGCCTCTGGGTATAACTGGTGAACAACTCTTTGAAAATCCTCCGTGATTTCTTCTACACCCGTGAAGTTTGGCAAGGGTACGCAGTTTGCATTGCTGCACAAATCTGCCTGCAGAGCTCTGCCTTGGTTGCAAACATTCAGGAGTGGCAACCAGGTAGGCTTGTCCCCCTAGTACACTGCCAGTTGACTGGGTATATCTGCTTTCCGTTCTTCTCACCTGAGTGCTACTGATTCCAGCTTTGACAACTACACTCTACTCAACCTGAGGAGTAAGTTGAACCTCTACTTATGGCACTCTGTGAAAGTTTGGAGAACCAGACCTTACTTGTTTGGCACGTGACCACTGTCCATCGAGGCCTGTGGATGGCATTGGCTGTATCAGGCTCTAATTAGTCCACGGTTGTGTTCAGCCGAATTACCTCTTCCAGGAACACTCAGAATGAGGTTCTGACTTACTGCAACATAAGAGCATTTTATTGCTTTCCAGGCTTCTTTGGAAGACTTCCATTATCTTGCTGCCAGCAGGCCTACAGTGTCCCGGGTGACCAGCTCCTTGTAAATCCTCCGTGGTTTCTTCTACCCCGTGAAGTTTGGCAAGGGTACGCAGTTTGCATTGCTGCACAATTGTGCCTGCAGAGCTCTGCCACGGTTGCAAACATTGTGGCTTGGCAGCCAGATAGGCTTGTCCCCGTAGGACACTGCCAGTTGATAGGGTATATCTGCTTCCGATTCTTCCCACCTGAGTGGTACTGATTCCAGCTTTAAAGACTACACTCTACTCCAGCTGAGGAGTAAGTTGAACCTCTACTTATGGCACTCTGTGAAAGTTTGAAGAACCAGACCTCAGTTGTTTGGAACGTGACCACTCTCCATCCAGGCCTATGGACGGCCCTGGCTATATCTGGCTCTAAATAGTCCACAGTTGTTTTCAGCCAAATGAACTCTGTCAGGAACACTTAGAATGAGGTTCTAAGTTATTGCGACGTAGGTTTGTTTCACTGCTTTCCAGGTTTCTTAGGAAGAATTCCAGAATCATGCAGCTGGCAGGCCTCCAGGTGTCCCAGGTGAACATCTCCTTGTAAATCCTCTGTGGTTTCTTCTACCCCCGTGAAGTTTGGCAAGGGTACGCAGTTTGATTGCTACACAATTGTGCCTGCAGAGCTCTGCCATGGTTGCAAACATTCAGGCGTGGCAGCCTGATAGACTTGTCCCCGTAGGACACTGCCAGCTGACTGGCTATATCTGCTTCCCATTTTTCTTACCTGAGTGCTACTGATTCCAGCTTTCACGGCTTCACTCTACTCAACCTGATGAGTAAGTTGAACATCTGCTTATTGCACTCTGTGAAAGTTTGGAGAACCAGACCTCAGTTGATTTTCATGCGACCACTGTCCATCCAGGCCTCTGGACCGCACTGGCTATATCAGGCTCTAATTAGTCCATGGTTGTGTACAGCCGAATGACCTATGTCGGCAAGAATCATAATGAGGTTCTGGTTATTGCACATAGGAGCGATTCACTACTTTCCAGGCTTCTTAGGAAGAATTCCAGAATCTTGCTGCCTGCAGGCTTCCGGGTGTAACTGGTGAACATCTCCTTATAAATCCTCAGTGGTTTCTTCTACGGCCGAGAAGTTTGGCAAGGGTACTGATGTTACATTGCTGCACAATTGCGCCTGCAGAGCTCTGCCGTGGTTGCAAACATTCAGGCATGGCAATCAAGTAGGCTTTTCCCGCTAGGGCATTGCCAACTGACTGCGTATATCTGCTTCCCAATCTTCTCATCTGAGTGCTACTGATTCCAGCTTTGACGACTACACTCTACTCAACCGGAGCAGTAAGTTGAACCTCTACTTATATCACTCTGAAATTTTCGAGTACCAGACCTCAGTTGCTTGGCTCACGACCACTGTTCATCCAGGCTTATGGACCGCACGGGCTATATCAGGCTCTAATTAGTCCATGCTTGTGTTCAGCCGAATGACCTCTGCCAGGAACATTCAGAATGAAGTTCTGAGTTATTGCAACATAGGAGTGTTTCACTGCTTTCCAGGCTTCTTAGAAAGAATTCCAGAATCTTGCTGCCATCATGCCTCAGGGTGTCCCGGGTGAACATCTCCTTGTACATCCTCCGTGGTTTCTTCTACCCCAGTGAAGTTTGGCAAGGGTATGCAGTTTGCATGGCTGCACAATTGCGCCTGTATAGCTCTGCCAGGGTTGCAATCATTTAGGCATGGCAGCCAGATAGGCTTGTCCCCATAGGACAATGCCAGCTGACTGGGTATATCTGCTTCAAGTTCTTCTCACTTGAGTGCTACTGATTCCAGCTTTGACGGCTACACTCTACTCAACCTGAGGAGTTTGTTGAACCTTTACTTATGGCACTCTGTGAAAGTTTGGAGAACCAGAACTCAGTTGTTTGGCACGTGACCACTGTCCATCCAGGCCTATGGACGGATATCAGGCTCTAATTAGTCTACCATTGTGTTCAGCCGAATGACCTCTGCTGGCAACACTCAGAATGAGGTTCTGAGTTATTGCAACCTAGGAGCATTTCAGTGCTTTCCAGGCTTCTTAGGAAGAATTCCAGAATCTTGCTGCCAGCTGGCCTCTGCGTGTCGGAGGTGAACATCTCCTTGTAACTCCTCCGTGTTTCTTCTACCCCTGTGAAGTTTGGCAAGGGTCCGCAGGTGAATTGCTGCACAATGACGCCTGCGGAGCTCTGCCGTGTAGCATACAGTCATGCGTGGCAGCCAGATAGGCTGGTCCCCCTAGGACACTGCCAGCTGACTGGGTATATCTGCTTCCCGTTCTTCTCACCTGAGTGCTACTGATTCCAGCTTTGACGGATACACTCTACTCAACCTTAGTTGTAAGTTGAACCTCTACTTATGGCAATCTGTGAAAGTTTGGAGAACCAGACCTCAGTTGTTTGGCACGCGACCAATGTCCGCCCAGGCCTTTGGACGGCACTGGCTATATCAGGCTCTAATTAGTCCACGGTTGTGTTCAGCCAAATGACCTCTGCCGGCAACACTCAGAATGAGGTTCTGAGTTATTGCAACACTCAGAATGAGGTTCTGAGTTATTGCAACATAGGAGCGTTTCACTGCTTTCCAGGCTTCTTAGGAAGAATTCCAGAATATTGCTGCCAGCCGGCCTCCGGGTGTCCGTGGTGAACATCTCCTTGTAACTCCTCCGTGTTTCTTCTGCCCCTGTGAAGTTTGGCAAGGGTACGCAGTTTGAATTGCTGCACAATTGCGCCTGCAGAGCTCTGCCCCAGTTGCAAACTTTCAGGCGTGGCAATTAGATAGCCTTGTCCCCTTAGGACACTGCCAGCTGACTGGGTACATCTGCTTCCGGTTCTTCTCACCTGAGTGCCACAGATTCCAGCTTTGTTTGTTTGTTTGTTTTTTGCCGGTCATGGGGCCTGAACTCTAGGGCTGGGCACTGTCCCTCAGCTCTTCAGCTCAAGGCTAGTGCTCTACCACTGGAGCCACAGCGCCACTTCCGGTTTTTTCTGTTTATGTGGTGCTGAGGAATTGAACCCAGGGCCTCATGCTTGCAAGGCATGAATTCTACCGCTGAGCTACCTTCCCAGCCCCCAGATTCCAGCTTTGACGGCTACACTCTACTCAACCTGAGGTGTAAGTTGAACCTCTAAGTATGGCACTCTGTTAAAGTTTGGAGAACCAGACCTCAGTTGTTTAGCACACGACCACTGTCCATCCAGGCCTATGGATGGCACTGGCAATATCAGGCTCTAATTAGTCCATGGTTGTGTTCAGCACAATGACCTCTGCTGGGACCACTCAGAAAGAGTTTCTGATTTATTGAAACATAGGAGCATTTCAGTGCTTTTCAGGCTTCTTAGGAAGAATTCCAGACTCTTGCTGCAAGCAGGCCTCCGGGTCTCCCTGGTGAACATCTCCTTATAACTCCTCCGTGGTTTCTTCTACCCACGTGAAATTTGCCAAGGATCCGCAGTTTGCATTCCTACACAATTGCGCCTGCAGAGCTCTGCCGCGGTAGCAAACATTCAGGCGTTGAAGCCAGATAGGCTTGTCCCCAAAGGACACTGCCAGCTGACTGGGTTTATCTGCTTCCCTTTTTTCTCAACTGAGCTACTGATTCCACCTTTGACAGCTACATTCTACTCAACCTGAGGAGTAAGTTGAACCTCTACTTATGGCACTCTGTGAAAATTTGGAGAACCAGACCTCAGTTGTTTGGCACGGGACCACTGTCTATCCAGGCCTATGGTCGGCACTGGCTATATCAGGCTCTAATTAATCCCCGGTTGTGTTCAGCAGAAAGACCTCTGCCAGGATCACTCAGAATGAGGTTCTGAGTTATTGCAACATAGGAACGTTTCACTACTTACCAGGCTTCTTAGGAAGAATTCCAGAATCTTGCTGCAGGCAGGCCTCCGGGTGTCCCGTGTGAACATCTACTTGTAAATCCTAGTTGGTTTCTTCTACCCCCGTGAACTTTGGCAAGGGTACACAGTTTGCATTTCTGCACCATTGCGCCTTAAGATCTCTGCCCCAGTTGCAAATATTCAGGCGTGGCAGCCAGGTAGGCTTGTCTCCATAGGACACTGCCAGCTGTCTGAGTATATCTGCTCTACATGCTTTTCAACAGAGTGCTACTGATTCCAGCTTAGATGGCTACACTCTACTCCAACTGAGGAGTAAGTTGAACCTCTACTTATGGCACTCTGAGAAAGTTTGGAGAACCATAACTCAGTTTTTTGGCACGTGACCACTGTCCATTCAGGCCTATGGATGCCACTGGCTATTATCAGGCTCTAATTAGTCCACGGTTGTGTTCGGCAGAATGACCTTTGCAAGGAAAACTCAGAATGAGGTTCTCAGTTATTGCAACATAGGACCGTTACACTGCTTTCCAGGCTTCTTAGGAAGAATGCCAGAATCTTGCTGCCGGCAGGCCTCCAGGTGTCCCGGGTGAACATCTCCTTGCAAATCCTCCGTGGTTTCTTCTACCCACGTGAAGTTTGGCAAGGGTATGCAGTTTGCATTGCTGCACATTTGCACCTGCAGAGCTCTTCCACGCTTGCAAACATTCAGGCATGGCACCCAGATACTTTTGTTCCCGTAGGACACTGCGAGCTGACTGGGTATATCTGCTTCCCGTTCTTTTCACCTGAGTGCTACGCATTCCAGCTTTGATGGCTGCAATCTACTCAACCTGAGGAGTAAGTTGAACCTCAGACTAAGTTGAACCTCTACTTATGGCACTCTGTGAAAGTTTGCAGAACCAGACCTCAGTTGTTTGGCACGCGACCACAGTCCATCAAGGCCTAGGGACTGCAGTGGATATATCAGGGTCTAATTAGTCCACGGTTGTGTTCAGCCGAATGACCTCTGTGCTTAACACACAGAATGAGGTTCTGAGTTATTGCAATATATGAGTGTTTCACTGCTTTCCAGGCTTCTTAGGATGAATTCCAGAATCTTGCTGCCGGCAGGCTTCTGGCTGTTCCGGGTGAACATCTCCTTGTAAATCCTCCGTGGTTTTTTCTACCCCAGTGAAGTTTGGCAATTGTACGCAGTTTACATTGCTGCACAATTGTGCCTGAAGAGTTCTACCACAGTTGCAAACATTCAGGCATGGTAGCAGATACGATTTTCCGGTAGGACACTGCCAGCTGACTGGGTATATCTGCTTCCAATTCTTCTCACCTGAGTGCTACTGATTCCACCTTTGACTGCTTCACTCTACTCAACCTGAGGAGTAAGTTGCTCCTCTACTTATAACACTCTGTGAAAGTTTGGAGACCCAGACCTCAGTTATTTGGCACGGGCCACTGTCCATGCAGGCCTATGGACGGCACTGGATATAGCAGGCTCTAATTTGACAACGGTGTTATTAAGCCGAATGACCTCTGCCGGGAACACTCAGAATGAGTTTCTGAGTTATTGCAACATAGGAGCGTTTCAATGCTTTCCAGGCTTCTTAGGAAGAATTCCAGAATCTTGCTGACAGCAGGCCTCCTGGTGTCCCAGGTAAACATCTCCTTGTAACTCCTCCGTGGTTTCTTCTACAGCCTTGAAGTTTGGCAAGGTTATGCAGTTTGCATTGCAGCACAATTGTGCCTGAAGAGCTCTGCCGCGGTTGCAAACATTCAGGCATTGCACCCAGTTAGGCTTTTACCCGTAGGACACTTCCAGCTGATTGGGTATATCTGCTTCCCGTTCTTCTCACCTGAGTGCTATTGATTACAGCTTAGATGGCTACACTCTACTCAAACTGAGGAGTAAGTTGAACCTCTACTTATGGCACTCTGTGAAAGTTTGGAGAACCAAAACTCAGTTTTTTGGCACAAGACCACTGTCCATCCAGGCCTATGGATGGCACTGCCTATATCAAGGTCTTATTAGTCCACGGTTGTGTTCAGCCTAATTACCTCTGCCAGGAACACTCAGAATGAGTTTCTCAGTTATTGCAACATAGGACCGTTACACTGCTTTCCAGGCTTCTTAGGAAGAATGCCAAAATCTTGCTGCCGGCAGGCCTACGGGTGTCCCGGGTCAATATCTCCTTGCAACTCCTCCGTGGTTTCTTCTACCCCAGTGAACTTTCGCAAGGGTACGCAACTTGCATTGCTGCACAATTGCGCCTGCAGAGCTCTGCCGTAGTTGCAAACATTCAGGCGTGGCAGCTAGATAGGCTTTTCCCCATAAGACACTGCCAGCTGACTGGGTATATCTGCTTCCCGTTCTTCTCACCTGAGTGCTACTGATTCCAGCTTTGACGTATACACTCTACTCAACCTGAAGATTAAGCTGAATCTCTACTTACGGCACTCCTTTGAAAGTTTGGACAACCAGACCTTAGTTGTTTGGCACAGAACTACTGTCCATCCAGACATATGGAAGGCACTGGCTATAACAGGCTCTAATTAGTCCACAGATGTGTTCTGCTGAATGATCTCTCCCGGGAACACTCAGAATGGAATTCTGAGTTATTGCAACATAGTAGCGTTTCACTGCTTTCCAGGCTTCTTAGGAAGAATTCCAGAATCTTTCTGCCGGCAGGCCTCCGGGTGTCCCGGGTGAACATCTCCTTTTAAATCCTCCGAAGTTACTTCTACCCCAGTGAAGTTTGGCAAGGGTACGCAGTTTGCATTGCTGGACATTTGCACTTGTAGAGCTCTGCCACAGTTGCAAACATTCAAGTGAGGCATCCAGATAGGCTTGTCCCCGAAGGACACTGCCAGCTGACTGGGTATATCTGCTTCGTTTTCTCACCTGAGTGCTACTGATCCCAGCTTTGATGGCTACACTATACTCAACCTTAGGATAAAGTTGAGCCTCTACTTTTGCCACTCTGTGAAAGTTTGGAGAACCAGACCTCAGGTGTTTGGCATATGACCACTCTCTATCCAGGCCTATGGACGTCACTGGCTATATCAGGCTCTAATTATGCCACGGTTGTGTTCAGCCCAATGACCTCTGCCGAGAACAGTCAGAATGAGGTTCTGAGTTTTTGCAACATAAGGGCATTTCATTGCTCTCCAGGCTTTTTAGGAAAAATTCCAGAATCTTGCTGCTGGCAGGCCTCTTGGTATTCTGGGTGAACATGTCCTTGTAAATCCTCCGTGGTTTCTTCTACCCCCGTAAAGTTTGGCAAGGCTACACAGTTTGTATTGCTGGACAATTGTGCCTGAATAGCTTTGCCGTGGTTGCAAACAATCAGGCTTGTCAGCTAGGTAGGCTTGTCCCCATAGGACACTGATAGCTGACTGGATATATCTGCTTCCCGTTCTTCTCACCTGACTGCTACTGATTCCAGCTTTGACGGCTACACTCAAACTGAGAAGTAAGTTGAACCTCTACTTATGGGACTCTTTGAAAGTTTGGAGAACCAGATCTCAGTTGTTTGGCAAGTGACCACTGTCCATCCAGGCCTATAGAGGCCATTGCCTATATCAGGCTTTAGTTAGTCCACGGTTGTGTTCAGCCGAATGACCTCAGCCAGGAACCCTCAGAATGAATTTCTAAGTTATTGCAACATAGGGGCGTTTCATTGCTTTCCAGGTTCCTTAGGAAGAATTTCAGAATCTTGCTGCCGGCAGGCCTCCGGGTTTCCCAGGTGAATATCTCCTTGTAAATCCTCCGTGGCTTCTTATACCACGTGAAGTTTGGCAAGAGTACTCAGTTTGCATTACTGCACAATTGCACCTGAGAGCTCTGCCGTGGTTGCAAACATTCAGGCAGGGCAGCCAGATACATTTGTCCCAGTAGGACACTGCCAGCTGACTGAGTATATCTGCTGCCTGTTCTTCTCACCTGACTGCAACTGATTCCAGCTTTGAGGGCTACACTCTACTCATCCTGTGAAGTAATTTGAACCTCTACTTATGGCACTCTGTGAAAATTTGGAGAACTTGAGGTCCCTTGTTTGGCACAGAACCACTGTCCACACTGGCCTATGGACAGCACTGGCTATATCAGGCTCTCATTAGTTCACGGTTGTGTTTAGCCGAATGACCTCTGCCGGGAACACTCAGAATGAGGTTCTGAGTTATTGCTACATAAGAGCGTTTCACTGCTTTCCAGGTTTCTTAGGAAGAATTCCAGAATCTTGTTGCCAGCAAGCCTCCAGGTGTCCCGGGTGAACATGTCCTTGTAAATCCTCCATGGTGTCTTTTACCCCCATGAAGTTTGGCAAGGTACGCAGTTGGCATTGCTGCACAATTGTGCCTGCAGAGCTCTGCCGGGGTTGCAAACATTCAGGCTTGGCAGCCCGATAGGCTTGTCCCCTAGGACACTGCCAGCTGACTGGGTATATCTGCTTCCCGTTCTTCTCACCTGAGTGCTATTGATTCCAGCTTTGACGGCTACACTCTACTCAACCTGAGGAGTAATTTGAAACTCTACTTATGGCACTCTGTGAAAGTTTGAAGAACCAGACTTCAGTTGTTTGGCACCCGACCACTGTCCATCCAGACCTATGGACATCACTATCTATATCACGCTCTAATTAGTCCATGGTTCTGTTCAGCCAAATGACCTCTGCCGGGAACACTCAGAATGAGGTTCTGAGTTATTGCAACATAGGAGCGTTTCACTGCTTTCCATGCTTCTTAAGAAGAATTCCAGAATCTTGCTGCCGGCAGGCCTCTGGGTGTCCCGGGTGAACATCCTCTTATAAATCTTCCTTGGTTTCTTCAACCCCCGTGAAGTTTGGCCAGGGTATGCAGTTGACCTTGTTGCACAATTCGGCCTGAAGAGCTCTGCCGCGTTTGCAAATATTCAGGCATGGCAGCCTGGTAGGCTTGTCCCCCTAGGACACTGCCAGCTGACTGGGTATATCTGCTTCCCATTCTCACCTGAGTGCTACTGATTCTAGCTTTGACGACTACACTCTACTCAACCTGAGGAGTAAGTTGAACCTCTACTCATGGCACTATGTGAAAGTTTGGAGAACCAGACCGCAGTTGTTTGTCATGGGAAAACTGTCCATCCAGGACTAAGGACGGCACTGGTTATATCAGGCTCTAATTAGTCCACGGTTGTGTTCAGCCAAATGACCTGTGCAGGGAACACTCAGAATGAGGTTTTCAGTTATTTCAACATAGGACAGTTACACTGCTTTCCAGGCTTCTTAGGAAAAATTGCAGAATGTTGCTTACGGGAGGCCTCCGGGTGTCCAGGGTGAACATCTCCTTGTAACTCCTCCGTGGTTTATTCTACCCCGTGAAGTTTGGCAAGGATACGCAGTTTGCATTGCTGCACAATTGTGCCTGCAGAGTTCTGCCGCGGTTCCAAATATTCAGGCATGGCAGCCAGATAGGCTTGTATCCGTAGGACACTGCCAGCTGACTGGGTATATCTGCTTCCCATTCTTCTCACCTTAGTGCTACTGATTCCAGCTTTGACGGCTACACTCTACTCAAACTGAAGAGAAAGTTGTACCTCTACTTATGGCACTCTGTGAAAGTTTGCAGAACCAGACCTCAGTTGTTTGGCACGCGACCACTGTCCATCGAGGCCTATGGACGGCACTGGCTATATCAGGCTCTAATTAGTCCATGGTGGTTTTCAACAGAATGACCTCTTCCAGGAACACTCAGAAGGAGGTTCTGAGTTATTGCAACATAGGAGCTTTTTACTGTTTTCCAGGCTTCTTAGGAAGATTTTCAGAATCTTGCTGCCGGCAAGCCTCTGGGTGTCTTGGGTGAACATCTCCTTGTCAATCTTCAGAGGTTTCTTCTACCCCCGTGACATTTATCAAGGGTATGCAGTTTGCATTGCTGCACAATTGCGCCTGCAGAGCTCTGCTGCGGTTGCAAATATTCAGGCATGGCAGCCACATAGTCTTGTCGCCATAGGACACTACCAGCTGACTGGTTATATTTGCTTCCGGTTCTTCTCACCTGAATGCTACTGATTCCAGCTTTGACGGCTACACATTCCTCAACCTGAGGAGTTAGTTGAACCTCTACTTCTGGCACTCTGTGAAAGTTTGCATTACAAGACCTCAGTTTGCACGCGACCACTGTCCATCCAGGCCTATGGACGGCACTGATTATATCAGGCTCTAATTAGTCCACGGTTGTGTTCAGCCGAATGACCTCTGCCAGGAACACTCAGAATGAGTTTCTAAGTTATTGCAACATAGGGACGTTTCACTGCTTTTCAGGCTTCTTAGGAAGCATTCCAGAATCTTGCTGCCGGCAGGCCTCCTGGTCTCCCGGGTGAACATCTCATTGTAAATCCTCTGTGGTTTCTTCTACCACCATGAAGGTTGGCAAGTGTATGCATTTTGCATTGCTGCACAATTGCGCCTACAGAGCTCTGCCTTGGTTGCAAACATTCAGGCTTGGCAATCAGATAGGCTTGTCCCTGTAGGACACTGCCAGCTGACTGTGTATATCTGCTTCCCGGTCTTCTCACTTGGGTGCTATTGATTCTAGCTTTGACGGCTACACTCTACACAACCTGAGGAGTAAGTTGAACCTATACTTATAGCACTCTGTGAAACTTTGGAGAACCAGACCTCAGTTGCTTGGCTCACGACCACTGTCCATCCAGGCCTAAGGACGGCACTGGTTATATCAGGCTCTAATTAGTCCATGGTTGTGTTCAGCCAAATGACCTGTGCAGGGAGCACTCAGAATGAGGTTTTCAGTTATTTCAACATAGGACAGTTACACTGCTTTCCAGGTTTCTTAGGAAGATTTTCAGAATCTTGCTACCGGAAGGCCTCCGGGTATCCATGATAACATCTCCTTGTATCTCGTCCGTGATTTCTTCTACCCCCGTGAAGTTCGGCAAGGGTACACAGTTTACAGTGCTGCACAATTGTGCCTGCAGAGCTCTGCCCCGGTTGCAATCATTCAGAAGGGGTAAAAGGATAGGCTTTTCCCCGTAGGACACTGCCAGCTGACTGGGTATAGCTGCTTCCCGTTCTTCTCACCTGAGTGCTACTGATTCCAGCTTTGACGACTACACTCTACTCAACCTGAGGAGTAAGTTGAACCTCAACTTATGGCACTTTGTGAAAGTTTGGAGAACCAGACCTCTGTTGTTTAGCAGGTGATCACTGTCTATCCAGGCCTATGGACGTCACAGGCTATATCAGGCTCTACTTAGTCCACAGTTGTGTTCAGCAGAATGACCTCTGCCAGGAACACTCAGAATGAGGTTCCGAGTTATTGCAACATAGTGCGTTTCACTGCTTTCCACGCTTTTTGGAAGAATTTCAGAATCTTGCTGCCAGCAGGCCTCTGGGTATCCTTGGTGAACATCTCCTTGTAAATCTTCGGTGGTTTTTTCTATATATGTAAAGTTTGGCAAGGGTATGCAGTTTGCATTGCTGCACAATTGGACCTGCAGTGTTCTACTGCTGTTGCAAATATTAAGGCGTGGTAGACAGATAGGCTTGTCCCCGTAGGACACTGCCAGCTGACTGGGTATATCTGCTTCCTGTTCTTCTGACCTGAATGCTACTGATTCCAGCTTTGACAGCTACACTCTACTCAACCTGAGGAGTAAGTTGAACCTCTACTTATGGCACTGTGTGAAAGTTTGGACAACCAGACCTCAGGTGTTTGGCCCGCGAACACTGTCCATCCAGGCCTATGGATGGCACTGGCTATATCAGGCTCTAATAAGTCCACGGTTGTGTTCAGCCGAATGACCCCTGCCAGGAACACTCAGAATGAGGGTCTGAGTTAGTGCAACATAGTGCGTTTCGCTGCTTTCCAGGCTTCTTAGGAAGAATTCCAGAATTTTGCTGCCGGCAGGCCTCTGGGTATCCCGGTGACCATCCTCTTGTAAATCTTCCTTGGCTTCTTCTACCCCCATGAAGTTTGGCAAGGCTATGCAGTTTGCCTTGCTGCACAATTGTGCCTGCAGAGATCTGCCATGTTTGCAAATATTCAGGCAGGGCAGCCAGGCAGGCTTGTCCCGCTAGGACACTGCCAGCTGACTGGGTATATCTGCTTCCCGTTCTTCCCACCTGAGTGCCACTGATTCCAGCTTTGACGGCTACACTGTACTCAACCTGAGGAGTAAGTTGAATCTGTACTTATGGCACTTAGTCACAGTTTGGAGAACCAGACCTCAGTTGTTTGGCACATGACCACTGTCCATCCAGGCCTAAGGTCGTCACTGGCTATATCAGGCTCTAATTAGTTCACGGTTGTGTTCAGCCGAATGACCTCTGCCGGAAACATTCAGAATGAAGTTCTGAGTTATTGCAACATAGCAGCGTTTCACTGCATTCCAGGTTTCTTAGGAAGAATTCCAGAATCTTGCTGCAGGCATACCTCCGGGGGTGCTTGATGAACATCTCCTTGTAACTCCTTCGTGGTTTCTTCTACCCCTGTGAATTTTGGCAAGGTTATGCAGTTTGCATTGCTGCACAATTGCACCTGCAGAGCTCTGCCGTAGTTGCTAACATTCAGGCATGGCAGCCAGATAAGCTTGTACCAGTAGGACACTGCAAGCTGACTGGGTGTATCTGCTTCCTGTTCTTATCACCTGAGTGCTACTGATTCCAGCTTTGATGGCTACACTCTACTCAACCTGAGGAGTAAGTTGAAGCTCTACTTATTGCACTCTATGAAAGTTTGGAGAACCAGACCTTAGTTGTGTGGCACGCGACCACTGTCTATCCAGGCCTACGGACAGCACTGCATATATCTGGCTCTAAATAGTCCAAGGTTCTGTTCAGCCGAATGACCTCTGCCAGGAACACTCAGAATGAGGTTCTGAGTTATTGCAACATAGGAGCATTTCACTGCTTTCCAGGCTTCTTAAGGAGAATTCCAGAATCTTGCTGCTGGCAGGCCTCTGGGTGTCGCGGGTGAACATCTCCTTGTATATCCTCGGTGGTTTCTTCTACCACCGTTAAGTTTGGCACGGGTACGCATTTTGCATTGCTGCACAATTGCGCCTGCAGAGCTGTGCCGCGGTTGGAAATATTCTGGCATGGCAGCCAGATAGGCTTTTCCCCGTGGAACACTGCAAGCTGACTTGGTATATCTGCTGCCTGTTCTTCCCCCTGAGTTCTACTGATTCCAGTTTTGACGGCTACACTCTACTCAACCTGAGGAGTAAGTTTAAGCTCTACTTATGGCACTCTGTGAATGTTTGGAGAACCAGACCTCAGTTGTGTGGCATGCGACCACTGTCCATCCAGGCCTATGGAGGACACTGTCTATATCGGCTCTAATTAGTCCACCGTTGTGTTCAGCTGAATGAACTCTGCCGGGAACACTCAGAATGAGGTTCTGAGTTATTGCAACATAGGAGCGTTTCACTGCATTCCAGGCTTTTTGGGAAGAATTCCAGAATCTTGATGCTGGCAGGCCTCCAGATGTCCCAGGTGAACATCTCCTTGTAATTCCTCCGTGGTTTCTTCTACCCCCATGAAGTTTGGCAAGGTTACGTAGTTTGCATTGCTGCACAATTGCGCCTATAGAGCTCTGCCGCAGTTGCAAACATTCAGTCTTGGCAGCCTGATAGGCTTGTCCCCTTAGGACATTGCCAACTGACTGGGTATATCTGCTTCCAGTTCTTCTCACCTGAGTGCTACTGATTCCAACTTAGACGGCTACACTCTACTCAACCTGCGGAGTAAGTTGAACCTCTACTTATGGCACACTGTGAAAGTTTGGAGAACTAAACCTCAGTTGTTTGGAACGCGACCACTGTCCATCCAAGCCCATGGACGGCACTGACTATATCAGGCTCTAATTAGTCCACGGTTGTGTTCAGCAGAATGATCTCTGCAGGGACACTCAGAATGAGGTTCTGAGTCACTGCAACATAGGAGTGTTTCAATGCTTTCCAGGCTTCTTAGGAAGAATTCCAGAGTCTTGCTTCCAAAAGGCCTCTTGGTGTCCCAGTTGAACTTCTCCATGTAAAACCTTCGTAGTTTCTTCTACTCCCGTGAAGTTTGGCAAGGGTACACAGTTTACATTGCTGCACATTTACGCCTGCATAGCTCTGCCGTGGTTGCAAACATTCAGGCATGGCAGCAAGATAGGCTTGTCCCCGTAGGACACTGTCAGCTCTCTGTTTATATCTGATTCCAATTCTTCTCACCTGAGTGGTACTGATTCCAACTTTGACGGCTACACTCAACTCAACTTGAGAAGTAAGTTGGACCTCTACTTGTGGCACTCTGTGAAAGTTTGGAGAACCAGACCTCAGTTGTTTGGCATGCGACCACTGTCCATCCAGGCCTCTGGACAGCACTGGGTATATCAGGCTCTAATTAGTCCACGGTTGTGTTCAGCCGAATGAACTCTGCCAGGAACACTCAGAGGAGGTTCTCAGTTATTTCAACATAGGAGCGTTTCACTGCATTCCAGGCTTCTTAGGAAGAATTTCAGAATCTTTCTGCCGGTAGGCATCCTTGTGTCCCTGATGAACAGCTCCTTGTAAATCCTCCGTGGTTTCTTCTACCCCCGTGAAGTTTGGCAAGGGTATGCAGTTTGCAATGCTGCACAATTGCACCTGCAGAACTCTGCTGTGGTTGCAAACATTCAGGCGTGGCAGCCAGATAGGCTTGTCCCCGGAGGACACTGCGAGCTGTCTGCTTATATCTGCTTCCAATTCTTCTCACCTGAGGGCTACTGATTCCAGCTTTGACGGCTACATTCTACTCAACCTGAGGAGTAAGTTGAACCTCTACTTATGGCACTCTGGGAAAGTTTGTAGAACCACACCTCAGTGATTTGGCACGCGACCACAGTCCATCCAGGCCTATGGTCGGCACTGGCTATATCATGCTCTAATTAGTCCTCGGTTGTGTTCACCTGAATGACCTCTGCCAGGAACACTCAAAATGAGATTCCGAGTTATTGCAATATAGGAGAGTTTCATTGCTTTCCAGGCTTCATAGGAAGAATGCCAGAATCTTGCTGCCGGCAGTCCTCTGGGTGTCCCTGGTGAACATCTCCTTGTAAATCCTCTGTGGTTTCTTCAACCCCCTTGATGCTTGGCAAGCATTAGCAGTTTGCATTGCCACACAATTGTGCCTACAGACCTCTGCCGTGGTTGCAAACATTCAGGTGAGGCAGCCAGATGGGCTTGTCCCCTTAGGACACTGCCAGCTTTCTGTTTATATCTACTTCCCGTTCTTCTCACCTGAGTGCTACTGAGTCCAGCTTTGAAGGCTACACTTACTCAACATGAGGAGTTAGTTGAACCTCTACTTAAGACACTCTGTGAAAGTTTGGAGAACCACACCTCAGTTGTTTTGCTCGCGACCACTGTCCATTCAGGACTATGGACAGCACTGGCTATATCAGGCTCTAATTAGTCCATGGTTGTGTTCAGCCGAATGACCTCTGCCGGGGACACTCAGTATGAGTTATTGCAACATAGGAGCATTTCACTGCTTTCCAGGCTTCTTAGGAAGATTTCCAGAATCTTGCTGCAGGCAGTCCTCTGGGTATCCCTGGTGAACATCGCCTTGTAAATCCTCTGTGGTTTCTTCAACCCCCTTGAAGCTTGGTAAGGATTAGCAGTTTGCATTGCCACACAATTGTGCCTGCAGAGCTCTGCCGCGGTTGCAAACATACAGGCGTGGCAGCCAGATAGCCGTGTCCCCGTAGGACACTGCCAGGTGACTGGGTATATCTGCTTCCTGTTCTTCTCACCAGAATGCTACTGATTCCAGCTTTGAGAGCTACACTCTACTCAACCGGAGGAGTAAGTTGAACCTCTACTTTTTGCACTCTGTGAAAGTTTGGAGAACCAGTCCTCAGTTGTTTGGCCCGCGACCACTGTCCATCCAGGCCTATGGACAGCACTGGCTATATCAGGCTCTAATTAGGCAATGGTTGTGTTCATCCGAATGACCGCTGCCGGGAACACTCAGAATGAGGTTCTGAGTTTTTACAACATAGGAGCGTTTCACTGCTTTCCATGCTTCTTAAGAAGAATTTCAGAATCTTGCTGCTGGCAGGCCTGCGTGTGTCCCGGATGAACATCGCCTTGAAACTGCTCCGTGGTATCTTCTACCCCTGTGAAGTTTGGCAAGGGTATGCAGTTTGCATAGCTACACAATTGCGCCTGCAGAGCTCTGCCGCGGTTGCAAACATTCAGGCGTGGCAGACAGATAGGCTTGTCCCCTTAGGACACCGCCAGCTGACTGGGTATATCTGCTTCCCGTTCTTCTCACCTGAGTGCTACTGATTCCAGCTATGACGGCCACACTCTACTCAACCTGAGGAGTAAGTTGAAGCTCTACTTATTGCACTCTGTGAAAGTTTGGAGAACCAGACCTCAGTTGTGTGGCACGCGACCACTGTCCATCCAGACCTATGAACGGCACTGTATATATCAGCCTCTAAATAGTCCACAGTTTTGTTCAGCTGAATGACCTCTGCCAGGAACACTCAGAATGAGGTTCTGAGTTAATGCAACATAGGAGCGTTTCACTGCTTTCCAGACTTCTTAGGAAGAATTTCAGAATCTTGCTGCTGGAAGGACTCCGCGTGTCCTGGGTGAACATCTCCTTGTAACTCCTCCGGTGTTTCTTCTACACCCGTGAAATTTGACAAGGCTACCCAGTTTGCATTGCTGCACAATTGTGCCTGCAGAGTTCTCCCCCGTTTGCAAACATTCAGGCATGGCAGCCAGATAGGCTTGGCCCCGTAGGACACTGCAAGCTGACCGGGTATAGCTGCTCCCTGTTCTTCTCACCTGAGTGCTACTGATTCCAGCTTGTTCGGCTACACTCTACTCCACCTGAGGAGTAAGTTGGACCTCTACTTGTGGCAATCTGTGAAAGTTTGGAGAACCAGACCTCAGTTGTTTGGCATGCGACCACTGTCCATCCAGGCCTCTGGACCGCACTGGTTATATCAGGCTCTAATTAGTCCACGGTTGTGTTCAGCCGAATGACCTCTGCCGGGAACACTCAGAATGAGGTTCTGAGTTATTGCAACATAGGAGCGTTTCACTGCTGTCCAGGCTTCTTAGGAAGAATTCCGGAATCTTGCTGCCGGCAGGCCTCAGCGTGACCGGGTGAACATCTCCTTGTAAATCACCCATGGTTTCTTCTACCCCTGTGAAGTTTGGCAAAGGTACGGAGTTTGCATTGCTGCACAATTGTAAACACAGAGGTCTGCCGCGGTTGAAAATATTCAGGCGTGGCAGCCAGATAGGCTTGTCCCCATAGGACACTGCCAGCTGACTGGGTATATCTGCTTCCTGTTCTTCTCACCTGAGGGCTACTGACTCCAGCTTTGACAGCTACACTCTACTCATCCTGAGGAGTAGGTTGAATCTCTACTTATGACACTCTGTGAAATTTTGGAGAACCAGACCTCAGTTGTTTGGCACGCGACCACTGTCCATCCAGGCCTATGGACAGCACTGGCTATATCAGTCTCTAATTAGTCCACGTTTGTGTTCAGCCAAATGACCTCTGCCGGGAACACTCAGAATGAGGTTCTGAGTTATTGCAACATAGGAGCGTTTCACTGCTTTCCATGTTTCTGAGGAAGAATTTCAGAATCTTGCTGCCGGCAGGCCTCCATGTGTCCCTGATGAACATCGCCTTGAAACTCCTCCGTGGTTTTTTCTAACCCTGTGTAGTTTGGCAAGGCTATGCAGTTTGCATTGCTGCACAATTGTGCCTGCAGAGCTCTGCCGCGGTTGCAAACATTCAGGCGTGGCAGCCAGATAGACTTGTCCCCGTAGGACACTGCCAGCTGACTGGGTATATCTGCTTCCCTTTCTTCTCACATGAGTGCTAGTGATTCCAGCTTTGATGGCTACACTGTACTCAACCTGGGGAGTAAGTTGAACCTCTACTTATGGCACTCTGTGAAAGTTTGGAGAACCAGACCTCAGTTGTTTGGCACGCGACCACTGTCCACTCAAGCCTATGGACAGCACAGGCTTTATCAGGCTCTAATTAGTCCACAGTTGTGTTCAGCCGAATGACCTCTGTTGGGGACACTCAGAATGAGGTTCTGAGTTACTGCAACATAGGATCGTTTCACTGCTTTCCAGACTTCTTAGGAAAATTTCAGAATCTTGCTGCTGGCAGGCCTCCAGGTGTCCCAGGTGAACATCTCCTTGTAACTCCTCGGTGGTTTCTTCTACCCCCTTCAAGTTTGGCAAGGCTACCCAGTTTGCCTTGTTGCACAATTGTGTTTCCAGAGATTTGCTGCAGTTGTAAACATTCAGGTGTGGTAGCTAGATTGGCTTGTCCCCGTAGGACACTGCCACCTGCCTGGGTATATCTGCTTCATATTCTTCTCATCTGAGTGCTACTGATTCCAGCTTTGATGGCTACACTCTACTCAACCTGAGGAATAAGTTGAACCTCTATTTATGGCACTCTTTGAAAGTTTTGAGAACCAGACCTCAGTTGTTTTGCACGCGACCGCTGTCCATCCAGGCCTATGGACTGCACTTGGTATATCAGGCTCTAATTAGACAACAGTTGTGTTCAGATGAAAGATCTCTGCCGGGATCACTCAGAATAAGGTTTTGAGTTACTGCAACATAGGAGCGTTTTACTGCTTTCCAAGCTTCTCAGGAAGAATTCCAGAATCATGCTTCCAGCAGGCCTCCGGGTGTCCCAGGTGAACTTCTCCTTGTAACAACTCCATGGTTTCTTCTACCCCTGTGAAGTTTGGCAAGTGTACGCAGTTTGCATTGCTGCACAATTACACCTGCAGAGCTCTGCTGCGGATGCAAACATTCAGGGGTAGCAGCCAGATAGGCTTGTCCCCGAAGGACACTGCCAGCTAACTGGGTATATCTGCTTACCGTTCTTCTCACTGGAGTGCTACTGATTCCAGCTTTGACGGCTACACTCTACTCAACCTGAGGATTAAGTTGTACCTCTACTTATGGCATTCTGTAACATTTTGGAGAAGCAGACCTCAGTTGTGTGGCATGCGACCACTGTCCATCCAGGCCTATGGACGCCAATGGCTATATCAGGCTCTAATTAGTCCACGGTTGTGAAGACAACACTGACTCAGTTGTAATGAAAAGTTATGACAGTCAGCTCTTTGTTTTGAGTAAAGAGAAAAATGAATTTGAAATTAGTTCTGACTCTGATCCAATGAAGTCAGCACACATGGGCAAATAGGAAGTGTTGAGAAGCTGGTGTGCTATGCTGAATAACTTATTCAAGAGGAATATGGAATTGTATGAGAACTATGATTTCAGTTCATAAGACTATAGCAATAATTACAAAAATCAGAGATCCAGAAGGAAAATTTGAGGCCCAAAAAATCTTGATAAAATCATTGGAAGAACAGTATAGTTCAATCATTCTACCCAAGGCATTTTAACATGGCAATGACACCTGTTTTCTACCTTGAATTTTCTGGTGGAGGTACATTCAGAAACTGGTGATACCCATTTTGTATCATAGTATGAACACTTTATTCAATTAATTGACAATTTATGAACTTTTTTTATAGTTCTAGACTTAGGTAGAGAGTGTCATTTATTTGGTTAGGAGAATCATTAAAACTCTATTTTAAGGTATGAGAGTAATTAGTAATATTGTACTGTAGTAGCATTGTAGTAACATTGTACTGTAACACTGTAGTAATATTATACTGTACTGTAACACTGTAGTAATATCGTACTGTAGTAATACTGCACTGTAGTAACTATAGCAGCTGGAAATTTGAGACAAATGATTAAGAAATTTTTTTAAAGGGAAGAAAATACCAATGGAAATGCAGTTATTTTCTATTGGTATTTTCTTGCCTTTAAAAAAATTCCTTAATCATTTGTCTGTGTTCTTAATCATATTTTGTTTTCACAAAGTTGAAATTACTTGTTTACATTACAGTGCTATGGAAATACTTTAGGAAAATTAACATAATTATTGAAAAAAATAAGTGCTTTGTCACTGTTTTTATAATACCTTGATTACCCTTACTTCACACCTTGGTTCAGGTTTTTAAGTCTTCAAATTAATCTTCTATTAAAATTATTTCTGCCAGGAAAATTTACCTATACAGTAGTATATGAACTATAGTCTTAAAACTTCAAAATGAGAGTGTTTGTGTCTATATCTGTACAAGTTTATCTCATGTTTTTAAGTTGAATATAGTTCTGTGAGAGGCAGACATGGAAGGACATTACCAAAATAATTTCAACATTTAAAAATTAAAATAAATTTCTACTTTTGGAGAAGGTCCAACAAAGTAACACATTACAGCAAGATTTATTGGTAAGCCAAATCTTAGCCTGGTTTCTCTGAAGAAGAGGAGTGTTTACAGATATACATTATCTTAATGGGCAGTGTGAGGCCTAAGGTGAGGTTTTCCTTTCAACCATTACTTTTTTCTAAATGTTTTGATCTTTTTCTATTCTACGGTATATATTTAAGCTATCTCTGCCTCAAGCAAAGAGATGGAAGTTCGGTGTAGCTGTCAACATTTGGAACACATAAAGTCAAGATGAAGGCTCTGTATGCTTTGCTGAGTACTGGCCCATCTGCAGAACAATGATCCATAGAGATTTCATTCATCACAGATAGTACAAAGTAAATTCCTGAGGCAATAATGGACTAGAGTAGGGCTACTATTTCCCCAGGGACATGGCCTGAACTTGCTTTGGAGTGAAGGCAGGCAATAAGCACAAGTCTTACCTGTGCTACATGGAGCAACTTTATGGGAAAGCATTCAGTATGATGACATCTAGCCTGGCTGCTGAGGCCATGGGACAGGCCTTCACCTCAGAGTACTGACGCTAGTCTTTCTGTTCTAAGGGTGGGCACTATTACACAAAAATGCCTGTAATTGTGGTGTTGTCAGCCCCTAAGGGAGACCCAAGTGTTGTCTCTCTTTTTAATATTCTAGGTTTAAGAAAAAAATACATATCTCTGGTTAAAGCAAAATGATCAAATGTAAAATTACTCTAAGTTATAGCCTTCAGGAAACAAAGATAACACATTTTATTTAGAAAGCTCAGATTTCAGACAAATATTGCATCATAGGAAATTAAGAGATCAAGAGAAAATGTGTAAATTCAAATTTATATTTTCCGGTGCTGGTGGCTCAAGTCTGTAATCCTAGCTATGCAGGAGCCTGAGATCAGAGGATCGCAGTTCAAAGCCAGCCGGAGCAGGAAAGTCCATGGGACTCTTATCTACAACAAACCACCAGAAAACAGGAAGTGGCGCTGTGGCTCAGGTGGTAGAGCACTAGCCTTGATTTGAAGTGCTGAGTGACTGAGCTAAGGCCCAGACTTCAAGTTTCACGATGGAAAAAAAAGTCAAATGTATATAAAATTACAGCTTCATTAAAAACATCAGTGATAAAATGTTAAGCTTCAAAAGTGCTTAATATGAAAGAAAAATTTAAAACATCAGGTAAAATAGCTACATTATCCTTTGTAAATTATATATATATATATATATATATATAATATATATCCTTTGTAAATTATATATATAAATATATATTCTAAAATATACTATATATACTAAATATATACTAAAAATACAATCTCTTTCCAGATAGTAAATACACAATTCCTGAGTATCTGATAGACACCAAACATTTCAAACAGAAAATTGACACAAGAAAGGGTGAAAAATTCTACATTAAAAAGAAGTGGACCCATTGCAACAATGAGATGTACAAGATGTTATGTTGAAAAATGAACTTTACAACTTTGGCGTGGGGCTGGAGAGGAGAAATGGGAAGGAATGGTAAGGGAAACAAAGGAGAAGGCAACAATGCTTGATAAAAAATGCACTTATTACTTTGCCTATGTAATTGTAACCCCTCTGTAGGGTATTTTCACAATAAAAAAGTAAAAATAAAAATAAAAAAAGAAATGTACTCACTATCTTGCTCGTGTAATTGTAATGCCTCTGTATGATATTTTCACAATAAAAATAAATAAATAATAAATAAATAAATAAATTATTTTATTGGTTAAAAAAAGAAGATAAAGTTGAAGGAAAAGTTCAAAATATAAAGCAAAATGTTAATGTTATCAAAACAAAGCATGTGTGAAAAAATGAAATGAGCTTGATTGATGAGTTATTCATGTTTGCTTAAAATACGTATTCACAGATGACAGACAACTAAATTTAAAGTTTAGTTTTGTAAATTAGATTGTAGGTATTTTGAGTGAGTGCTGGAGGCTGTCAGTCCTAGGGCTTGACCTCAGGGCCTGGGTGCTGTCCCTGAGCTCTTTTTGCTTAAGATTTGGACTCTACCACTAGCTGCCAGTGTGAGCCATTGATGTCCAGTGTCAAGAGATTTTAGAATTGAGTATTACATTGCACTCCCTGCCCTAATAATGTAAGTAAATACTATCAAATACTGATCATTCTTAAGAATAACAGTTGAAGAGAATGTGGCAAGCCATCATAAGTGAGTTTGCTATTACTCTCAACTATATTGCATATGAGTGTTCTTTCTGAAGACCTAATCATTTTGGATAGACACCATCAATAAGACCATACTTTATGTGTTCTTTTGTCATTGATAAAGAGAAAAATCTAGATCCTAACACAAGCTGAACAAATGCTTGACCCAGAATTTACACTTCCTAGCCTATAATACTTTGAACCTTATATTAAAAAAAGTTTGATTAAATACCCAAAGCTTCAAAAGCAATGACAAATCTGTAAAAGAGATAAATAACTTGCAATGGCAAGAGGTTGCATAAATGAATAGAAGATAAAAGTCACTGTGGCAGAAACAGGTAATTGAAAAAAGTAAATAATAAAAACTATAGCTATCAGATTTTCCACAAAAGTACCAAAAACATGCGGGAGAAAGGTATCCTTTTCAACAAACAATATGTTGAAACCAGATTTTTAGACATGAAAGACTAAAATTAGATTACTATTTACATAATATACAAAAGGAGAAGAAAGACTAAGACAGAGAAAGAGAAGGAGGAGGAGAATAAACAGAATAAAATCCAGAATGTGTTCACATTTCAAAACATATGATATCTCACAAGAGAAAATAAACGTCAAAGTAAAAGGAGAAAGAAACAATGCATAGGTCAGAAGAAAAGTCAATCATCAATCATGCTATCAATATTTTGTGCTATGTTAGATTCTGATTTTGACAAAATAGCTGGAATAAATTTTCAAACATCATGGACATTTACATTTCCTGTCTGTTTTACATAGCTCAGATTACTTTGACAAAACAACATCGAATGGATGGACCATAGCAACAAGTTCTTCACAGCTCTGAAGGCTGAGAAGATTAAAATCAGCTGTTGGCAAAGCATTTCTTTGGTTGCTTTAGCAGCTGGTGAAGGCTGAATACTAGCTATGTCCTAATGTGGTAGAGAATAGGGATCCTTCTGACAACCCTGTTGGGAAATTTTTAATATCATTTATAATGATTAATCCTCTTAATTTCCTCCTAAAAGGACATCATCCTACTGTCTTTATTTGGGGGATTAGAGCATCTGCACCTGAATTATGGGGAGAAAATCATTGCATGCACTGGACAGTAGTGGCTCACACTTGTAATCTTAACTATTCGGGGATGAGATCTGAGGGTTAACTATTACAAGACTCAGGCTCAACAGAGACCCATGTTTCAAATAGCAGATTGCCAGCCTTGAGCAAAACAACAACAACAAACTGAAAAACAAAAGAAAACCTAAGGAACAATGGAAGACAGTTCTGGAAACAAAAATGTGTGTATTATATTGACTATATTTTGATGATGTTAAGCACTTAGAGTAAAATGTGTAGGTGAATGCTTGGAAAATGTTATATTTTGTTTTGTTTTACAGTTTTTTTCCCAATCCTGGGGCTTGAACTCAGGGCCTGGGCACTGTCCCTAAGCTTATTTTGCTCCAGGCTAGCAATCTACCACTTGAGCCACAGTACCACTTCCGGGTTTTTCTGTTTATGTGATAAGAATCAAACTCAGGGCTTTGTGCATACTAAGCAAGCACTCTACCACTAAGCCATGTTCCCAGTCCCTACAGTTTTCTTTAGACTTTATGTTAATATATCTTCCATTGCATATCATGATGAATGAAATTCATGTTTATACTTCTGAGCAGGTAAGAGATATTGAGTACAAGATAACTTTGGAAGCTGATTTTTTTCCTACAAATTTATTGAGAATTTCAAGAGCAAACGTTACCTAACATGCCACAAAATGGACAATAGAAATTAATTTACTACTTAAGGATGGTGAACAGATGATGAACTTTGATGGTGTTTATGTAAGGACTTATCTTAAAAATATATGGAGAAAATAATAAAGTGATCAGCTGTGGAAGTAAGAGTATAATGTTACGTTGTAGACAAAAAATGGGTCCAGAAGAGAGACTATTATAACTTTTCCTAACTTCTGTGATTCTACCCCTTTCTCATGCACACACAAGTATACTAACTTTCTCTAGCTAAAAAATAATAGAGTGACAAGGAAGACAATGCATGATTTAAAATTAGGTTTACAAGCCAAAATGATTTCTTGGGATACTGGAATATAGGCCAACATATCTTCCATTATAGTGGCAGAAAAAAACTCAGAACAAAACGAAAATATTTGGGTTTTGTCCATGTGATTAACTTAATAAAGAACTCTGCAGGAAGGTTTCAGATCATCACACATGGAAAAACACTAAGATCCTTGATTCACAGTTGACATTGGTGTATTACTGTTCCTGAAGATTTTGATTGCTCTGCCTTTTTTAAAACTTCTAAGCTTGCATACAGCTTATATTCCACTCTATCACATTATCCCAATGGTCTCACATAGCAATATACGATACAACACCTGTCAAAACAATCACTACCCAGCTAAGATACCATTGACCTAGAAAGAAAATAACAACAACAACTATAATCTTAAAAGTTTTGAAACTAAGTGACAAGTCTCATTAGCTGCTCAGGGGCTGCATTATATAATTCTTTATCAAAGACTTGAAGACAAATTGGAGTGGAAAGAGTTTATTTGCCTAAAAATATTCTTTGGATATGAAAGATTTAACACATCACGACATTTCACAAACTAACTAATAAAATGGCTCTCAGCCCAGGATCTATTCAATGGGCAAGCAGAGCAAAATTAAACGCCTGAGCTGTTTTGTCAGATGATGGATAAAGAGATTACAGAATTCAGAGAACTGGACATACTAGAGCAGATATAATATGTCCAGTTGGAAGAAAAGCAAGACGATAAAGATGATAATATTCCTTTGGAAGCCCCAGAGGACATACAATTTATCAAGGCCACAAGAATGTTCTGATGTGAAAGGACACTGGAAAGTTCGGTGTGAATCTATATTTTGGCTCAAAGCTGGAGGGAGGAAACACTGTTACAGAATGTGCCCACCTGAAAACTCTGGTCTTAAGTTTACTTTGAAACATTATATATCTGACATTGGTGACCAGGAAAGTGTTTCACCATGGGCTAGCAGTACATGAGTAATGCCAATCATCCAATCCTTAAAGACTTAAACTGTTGATGCAAAATCATACTGTAAAATCATCTTTAACAGTTATGTTGAAGCTTCACCTATGTCTATAGAAAGATTTTCCTTTATGGACTTAGCTGTCCCTAGAAAAGCTACAAAGTAGGCCACTTTGCTAATAGGCTACTCCGTCCTTCTATGGAGATGCTACTCAATTGAACAGATCAACTTACTACTATCAGTGCAATGGGGGATTCTTGTTCTACTTTCTTCAATGCCTTCGTAGTTCAGTTCTCTCTGGACTATACTAAAAAAGAAGGAAAAAGATTTAACATAGCCTAATGGAAATTCTATGAAAGATGTGTGTGTGTGTGTGTGTGTGTGTGTGTGCGCGCGCGTGCAACGCAATTTATGTGAATAAAATTCCTCCTGAAAATATTTTGTCTTGGAATAAAAAAGAATCATGTGCCATGTCAAGCTCTGCTTATCTTCAATCTGAGTCTGTATTTTCTCTAATAAAAATTGCTCTCCCATTGAACATAGCAATTTTATAAGGAAAACATTAGGCTGAACTTGAGCTGATGGTGATCTATCTTTATTCACCCTGAGTTGTACTCAGGGGATTTGAAAATCTTTGATGCAGGAGGTTGGGTGTAGTGATTCCTTTCTGTAATCACAGTCAGTTGTCAGGCAGAGATAGGAAAATCACAGTTTGAAGCCAGTACAGGCAAAGTAGTCAAATCAAATAATGAAAAACAAAAAAAAAATCAAAAGGATTAGACCATGGCTCAAGTGGAGAAGTATAGAGTTCAATATCCAGTACCACAAGACAACCTTCTATACAGCTTAAGACAATATATCATCCTTTTAATTTGTGCTAAATTTAATATGTGTTTTCATAGGTTACCAATTCCAGCATATATCATATATCAATGAATTATATAATTTTCTAGTTACATACTCTTTTTGTTCATTGCATTCTATGTATTACTCATTATATGGCAGGTTTAAGATGCAATATTAATAGTTTAACTACGATTAGTAATGTTCAACAGACTCTTACATAATTTTATTTTTAGGGATCATAAAAGGATATACTTAATTTATGCCACTTATTCAGATCACAAGCCATTTGTGCTAAAATAATTTTTAATTTCTATAATAAAAATAATGAATATAATAGAACTTGAGCCATACTAAAAATTAAAATACTATTTAAGAATTTTATAATTCAAGTGGTTTTTACAAAAATATCAGTATTTTATCATTCAACAGAAACACAGAAATATTTCCACAAAGTCATGGAATTATGACTTGAAAAGAAGAATTGGTAAAATTATAGGCAATATGACTCATTTCATATCATTCATATCTATCATCCATATTTCTGGTGTATATCTCCTCCATATCCTTTATTCTGTATGTATATTCAGTATAAATGATTAATTCCAGTACAATAGGACTCATATATCTTCAAGTAGTTCTAAAAAACTAGAATAATTTGAGATCAAAATATCTAAAATCCCCATATATTAATATTTTGCTTATATTTTTACTTGCTTAGTAGATCCAGTAGCACAGTAAATTTGATGCTCATCTTCATTTTGAAAGTTTCATTTTTAAATACTTTAGAAAAAAGAACATAAACATAAATATTTAATAAAAGAACATAAACATTAATATTTATATAAGTATTTTCTTTTTATTATTGTGAACATACTGTACAGAGGGGTTACAATTACATGGGCAAGATAAGGAGTACATTTCTTATCAAGCATTGCAGCCTCCTCCTTTGTTTACCTTTCACATTCCTTCCCAGCCTCCCCCTGCTCCCTCCAATCCTCCCCCCCCCCACCAAAGTTTAAAGTTCGTTTTTGACATGACAACTTGTATTTCTCATTGTTGCAACGGGTCCACCTGTATCCTTAAACGACTTGTTTTTCCCCTTCTTCTCCACAAATTTGCAATATCTAGTATATGTATGAGTCAAGCAGAAAAGGTCAGATAATGTGATGTTAGGAAAATGAACCCTTAGATATGTATTTTTTTTCTTTCATGCATTTGTTTCTAACGCATTTATAAGATTATCTCTTTGTTGCTTTGTATGTCCCTCCCCCACAGTATAACCCCTGCTTTCACTATATTTGATATCGTTATAATTTGTGGAGGAGAAGCTGAAGTATTTTCTTACCTAAAACTCATCATTACTCAATGAAATAACATATTGGAACTAGGGGGCCTCCAGATCATGCCTGTAATCCTACTTACACAATATGCTAAGGCCTAAGGATACACGTTCAGAGCCAAAGTGGGCAAAGAAACTTATAAAACTTGCACCTCCAATTAGCCAGCAAAGAGCCAGAATTGGAGGTGTGGCTCAAGTTATAGAACCAGAACCTTGAGTGAAAAACAGGAGAGTACAAAGCACTGAGTTCAATGTCAAAAAAGGAAAGAAGGAAAGACAGAAAGAGAGACAGAAAGGAAGACAGAAAGAAAGACAAAAAGACAGACAGACAGACAGACAGACAGAAAGAAAGAAAGAAAGAAAGAAAAGAAGGAAGGAAGGAAGGAAAGAAAGAAAGAAAGAAAAAAACCTTGCCCACGTAATGGTAATCCCTGTGTATGGTAAAAATAAAAAATAAAATAAAATAAAGAAAGAGAAGGAAGGAAGGAAGGAAGGAAGGAAGGGAAAAGATAAATTGCAATGTCTTTTCAAGTTTATAGTTTCCTACCATCCTAGGTTAATTTTTCTCATTATCAAATGACATTAGTGTAACTCAGAAGTTTAAAATAAATATTTAAAACAGGATTTTGTTTAGCACAAATGTCTATGAAATTTATAAACAAAAAGTTTATCGTCAAGGACAAAATGCAGCACATTTTCAACAATTTGACTTTCACTTTCCATTTCTTTCTCGAAATTAGTTTATCTTTCTGTGTGGACTCTGTGAATGCAGTTGTATGTCAGGTGACTGGTGGCAGGAATGTCCCAGGATAGTGTCCCCTTGGCACTTTTTGCATGCTGTCAATAAAGAAAGGACTATGCTTTGGTGAAGACAATAGTCTCTGACAAATACTATAAATATTCAAGGACATTATACATGTATTTGAAATGGTTTCCATACGTATTTACAGATCTACATATATGCTCAAGTTTTCCAATGCTGATATAAGTTTTCCACCAATGTCATTGCCATGGTCATTTATATGGTCATCAATTTTCTTAGCAGAAATGCCATACCACAAATTATAGAATTGATGGGTATCCCATGCAAACCTCCATGTAACATCCGTTTTTCTCCTAAACATTGTGTTGACATGGTGGCAAATACCATGATACTGTGCAAAATGTGAGCAAGTAAAAATGTTTAAGATTTAAAATGAACATTAGAAATTTTGTAGATGAGGATTATCTGAATTCTGCTGTACTTTAAAAAATTTTTATATACGCTTACCTTTGTTTTTATTTTTTCACGTTGGTCTCAAGATTAAATGTCCAAGCAATTTTGAAATTTACTGTAACAAAAAAAGAATACACAGACATGCCCCCTTAGTAGGGGAAATATTTACACACATACACATACATGTATATATATTTATATACATACACACATACATACATAGTTATCTACATACATGTATTTGTGTGTATATTTACACCTAGATGTCATTTTAAATTATTTCTATGATACTATTGTCTTATATTTGTTTCTATTACTAATGGGAAATAAGTAAAATATTTTTATTATAAAATAATTGATCTGTTTTGCTATCTATTTTCATTTCCTATATTTAAGAGATTGTAAAATGATTTGAAGCAAGGGTATATTTTGTTTTTCATTAAGACTGGCTGATTATTGTCAAAACAAACTTTATATAATCACTGTTCTTCACAATGGTAAATAATCTTACATATTTTTGTTCATATGTCCAGTGAAATTTTGCCTGAAATCAGTACCTCTTTTGCTGGCTACATTTTAAACACCTTTATATCATTCTGTATCGATTATCTCTCCTGTAAATTTTATTGTGGTCAATTTTTTTTCTTACGGGAAGTAGGACAATAAGTGTCCTTCTGTATTAATAGTGTCAAACTTTTATTTTTAATAGCATTGTTTTATCAGGTAGATATATAAATTGTGCTTGTAGACATAAGAATCTTATGTATGTATTACAAAGATTATAAATTCTCACTGTATTCATTCTTAATGACCTAATTTTGAGAAAAAATAAAAAGCATCTAACTTATCCAGTTTAATAAACATGTTTAAATAGTATTAAATAGTATTCTTACAATCTATTCAGTGGTTCCATTTTTGGGGGACTATTTGCCTGAACTTGGATTTTTGTTTTATCCTTTATTACATATGTCACCTAGGAAAAGTTACATGCTTTTGAAAATTAACAGGCCTTCATGTAGAATATGTGATATGTCTATTATTCATGGAGGAAGTGAAGACTAATGTTACAATAGATATGATAAGATTATTTGGTAAAGTCTAGCTATATAGAAAACACAAAATACGTGATGGTCAACTTATAGGTTAGATCATGATGTTAGCTTTCCATTTCTTTCTAAGATATGATATTCAGAAAACATTACTTGATGCTCTTAACTTTTTGCTGCCTTCTTTTAAGAGCTAAAAAAGCTTAAGTTTCGCCTTTCTGAAGGGATGGTAGAAGCAATTTGCATTTCATTCCACTGCCATCATTTCTCTGTTACTGGGAAGTTGACTCTTTTCTTTCAAGTATCTGATACAACTTATTTGCTTTTGCAAAATTTAAGCTGCTATTAGACATTAAGACCTGTGTCAAATGGAAACGTCTTCCAGGCATGGTCTGCTGCTATGGCTGAATCATCTGTTTGGGTTATAATTAAATACTAAAGCTTTGAAGTAAGACCTGAAGCCAAAATTATCACAGATGTTGTATGGAAATGAAATTCAAAAAAGAATCATAGACAGCTGAATATCTCTATGTGTGTCTGTGTGTGTGAGAGAGAGACAGACAGACAGAAAGAGACAGGGAGAGAGGGTTAAAAGCTCAGCTGTTAATATAACCAGTTTTAAGCCTTTTCTTTTCTATTGGTGTCATAATTTATTTGGTTTTCTGCCTCTTTGCTACATGAGTACTAATGCTTCACATTCTGAAATAATTTATATTTAACTTTTCCTAGGCTTTTGAAAGTTTATATTGATGTGAAGTTTGTTTTCCATAATGAGCTCAATTAGGAGAAGGTGTAACCAAAAAGAACTAAATTCACATTAACAAACCTTGTCTGTTTAGACATATTTGGAGAAGATTCCTGGCCAAAAATAAATAGGAACCCCCCCTTCCAGAATCTTCAAGTTTTAAATTAGTGATGGTATAAATGCTATGTATTCAGACTCATCAATATTTTAATTAAGTAAATATTGTTTTTAAATGCAAAATCAATCTTTCCATAGAATCTCCAATTTTGATAACTCTTGAAACTCTATTTTTGAACTTTCCCCATTTTGAGTAAGTGGCTAAAGTTTTGATCAAGTTTTGCTTTAATAAAATTAATTTTGTTCTTTTTTTCTCTTTCATTTCCTCAGTCAGTAGCTTAGAACTGCTGATATGATCACAAAATGATGAACAAGGAAACCAAACTAAAAATTAGCCGAGGTCAATCTATCATCATTGCAGCCTGATATATCAAAGCCTAAAGCTTACTCAAAACTGAAATGTAATTTCTGCAAGCAATGTTATAACAGAAGAAAAACAGCCCACTTTGAGTTTTCAAGACACTTGTCTTCCATTATTAGATTATGCTATGATTTATTTTTCACAAAGAAGGTAGATCTATCATATCCATGCCAATAAATCACTTTCACTCTTTGATCTTCACTTACTCTTTAAGACAAAACAGCCTATGAGATGCTCAGCATTTGAAATGTAGATTCTTTTCCCCGTCTTGTAGAAGCCAAATTTCCTCACCTCCAGGCATTCTGGATCTGATGGGAAGATGGCAAATGCTGCTGAATGTGTTTTTTCTCTTCTTACTCTCAGCCTCTCAGTGAGACCATATCATACTTAGGAAGACATACTGTTGCAGCAGTATTTGAGCCCAAGCTCTCCTTTCATCTCCTCCACTGATGTTGCCTCTGGCTCAGAATTCCCGTTTTCTCCCAGCCTTTGGGGCTGCATGGAGATTGTTTGCTAGCAAGGTTCATTGTCACTGACTGGAGAGCTCTGGTTTTAAAATCTACATTAACTGGTCCAGAAGGTAAATGTATTATCAGATTTAAGGACAAATATAGAACTGATGAAATAACTCAATTGCTATTCTACTAAAATTCTTAGTTAACCAAAAAGGAACTACTGTAAATAGATATTACTCTGATAACAAAATGGGATATTATTCAGGTTCCTATTGTTCATTTTTTATTATTTTCTTTTAATTGCTCATGAGCTTCAGATCAATGAAAATGTGATTAGAGTGCTGAATGCAGAGATATTAGGATACTTCTATGCCTTTTTTTGAAATTCATCCATTTATAATTTCAAACTGAGATGACTTTATAGATTAACCAATATGAGTTATTTTTGGCTTAATAAATGCTAATCATCTAAAGTTATTTTTGTGTTTTAGGTTATTATAATTATGGTAAGGGTAGAGAGTTCCTTGCCTAGGACTTTGCATATTCCACTCTAGACTGGCACTTTAATACTTGAGCCACACCTCATGCCTGATTTTTGTTGGTTGATTATTTAGAACTACCATACTCAGATCTCAGTATATATAGTTGCTGGTGTGATAGATATGAGCCATAGGTACCCAGCGTCTGTTCACGAAATAATTTGTGATTTGTTGCCTAGAATCATTGCATCCAAAAGAGTCATTCATGCCAAAACATCCAGAATTTGAGAACATAACATTCCATGGAGAAGAAGAAGTTATTTCAGGGTATTGACATTGAAGTTAATTAGAAGAAGACTCATTTTGTATTATGTGAGTGAGCTCTAAATACAATCATGTATATTACTAGGGTTTTGAGATAGAGCAGAGAGAGAGGAAGTCATAAAAGGAGCCTATGTAATGCAGAAAGACTTACCCGATGGAGCCGCAATCCATGCAGCATCTATAGCCATGAAAACCTGGAACAGATTTTTAAAAAATGGGCAAAGAGACACCGTCAAATTCAATTGCTTCTATAGAGCAAATAAAACAAATGGAGCAAAAACACAGCGTAGTGAATAAGAGAATATATATGCAGAATAAGATAGAAGGTTAATGTCCAAGATTGGGTAATGATGATAGAAATTTCATGAATAAGATTAGTACTAGAAATTAGAAATTAAATAGATGAAAACAGGGCTTATACCATGGGGGAAGAACATACAAAAGAAAGAAAAAAATCACATAGTACATTAAGTACATTAAAAACAACAGCAACAAAGAAAATACCACTTGTGTCCATATCTTAGGGTTCATTTCGCTTAGCATCGTTATATGGGCATACGTACATAGCTTTTGACCTTTTCTACTTGTCTGGTAAGATTATCCTAGATGTATACTAGCTATTACAAATAAGGAAAACCGTGGGACCTATGTTTTTACTGTATTTGATTCCGGTGCCCTGCATCTTGTATATACATTTTTCTAATTTGGGGAGGGGAAGGGAAATAACAAAATGCTGAAACAAGGAAACAGGTTGACCCATTGTAACAATGAGACATAAAAGACACTATGTTGAAAATGAACTTTTAAAGCTTTGGGGTGTGGTGGAGGGAAAAGTTGGGGAGGTGGGGAGGGTAGGGATGGTAGGGGAAAAACAAAGGAGGAGGTAATAATGCTCATAGGAAATGTACTCATTACCTTACTTATGTAACTGTAAACCCTCTGTAAAATATTTACAATAAAAATATATTTAAACAAAGAAATTAGGGACTGGAAGGTGGCTCAGTGGTAGAGTGCTTGCCTTGTATGCATGAGGCCCTGGGTTCGATTCCTCAGTACAACATAAAAAGAAAAAGCCCAAAGTGGTGTTGTGGTTTAAGTGGTAGAGCACTAGCCTTGAGCTGAAGAGCTGAGGGACAGCACCCAGGCCCAGAGTTCAGGCCCAAAATAACCCCCCCAAATAAAATAAATTATTTAAATAGCTGAATAGTTAAACATCCCCATACAGACACAGTCTTTCATTATTAAATAAATGAAACTGAATGAAATGAAATTTATATTATATGTGATAATGTTTTTTTTCATTTTTTATCACTACTGGGCTTGAACTCAGGGCCTGTGCTTGCTTGCTTGCTTGTTTTCTTTCTTTCTTTTCTTTTTTTTTGCCAGTCATGGGGCTTGAAATCTGGGCCTGGGCACTATCGCTCAGCTCTTCAGCTCAAGGCTAGTGTTCTACCACTTGAGCCACAGAGCCATTTCTGACTTTTTCTGCTTAGGGGTGCTGAGGAATCAAACCCAAAGCCTCATGCATGCAAAACAAGCACTCTACCCCTGAGCCACTTTCCGAGCCCCGTGTGGTGTTTTCTTAAATCATTCTGAATAACTAAGACCCTTGTTCCAGAAATGAAGAATGTCTTTGATAGGCCTTGATGGACAATAGTCTGTATGTAGTTGTTGAGATTTGCATATGGCATGTTCCCCCCCAAATTTAGGAATCAACGCTTGGTCAGTAAAACTATGCATCAAAGAAGTTTAGTTTCAATATGCTTGTAGTGGTTACTGCACATGTCATCATTTACTGCACAAGTTCAGAATTTTATATATTCATAAACTTCAGTAAACTGGCTTTTTTTCTCATTGATTATTACCTGCTCTTGTTTTATTTGTCTTTTCCTTCAATCTTTCTCTTTCATCACTCCTTTATTTTCTTAAACAATCACACAGAGATGAAAACACAGAGCCAGTTCTCTTATATAGTAAACCAAGTATAGATCCATGGAGAAATGTTAATAAGATGAGCATCTCAAGAGTGTCCATTGATGGGGATTTTTATCTAGAACTCAAAATGGAAAAATGACATAGAAACTTGTTCCCTCTTCCCCTCCATAATCCCTTTCTTTGTCCATTTCATGGCAGTGGTGGGGTTTGATCTCAGGGCTTCAAACTTTCTAGTGAGAGGTTCTGCCCCCTGAGCCATCCTTCTAGCTCTCTTGGCTTTAAATTATTATTTCCAGATATATTAATATAATCTTGACATCATTTTATTTCTGAATCCAGCATTAGAATATGATTCTCCTATCTATCATCCCATTCAGCGGAGACTGTAGATGCACTCATGCACCCTAGGGAGCTGCACATATACCAACCCAGGTTCTATACCAAGATAGACAGCGTATCACTAGAATTTTGCCCTAACTCTTCTCAAACTATAATACTTCTGGGCTATGTCTCTGGATTAGTTAGCATTATAGATATAAACTTCCTGACTTTATCTGACTAAACTATCTAACTTTATAAGTATGTGATATACTTTATATATCATGTGTGTCATGTTTTTTTCTGATGTGTAAAAACACTTTGTAGAATTGCTGTGCTCTTAAAGTGCTTTTATTCTGGTATTTTTTTGGAGATTTCAATTGAATAGAAAAAAATCCCATAAGTTTTGTAGAATCATACAATTTTCAAGTGAACTGAAATATACATCATTCTTCTTCAGAATTCACAGCTCAATAGTGAAGCATTGATAAAGATGTTGAAGTCAGTCTTGAAGTCAGTCTTCTCCATAGTATGCATGGTCAAATAATTTCTATACCAAATATAATTAATTTATAACTAATATCTCACAAAGAAATACATATAACTTCTGAATGAGGGTTGAATTAATTAATGTATGCAATTTCTTGAAGTGCTGAAGACAAAATTAAGTTGTTGCTTAAGGTAACAGAATTTACAAATAAGGACCAAGGCTGAAATGGCATTTAAAATTACATGCATTTGTATCCAAATACTGGATTTTAGCTCCAAACATATCTTTATATTTTATAGAGATATGATGAACATTGAAAAGTGCTGGTGGAAGTGTGTCATATTCCAGGAAACATTTACATAGATATTTGATTTTGCTACCTTTTCTAGCCTTACAATAGAGTGACCAAATTTTAAAAGAAACTACTTTCATCACAATGAAATTATTTTTGTTCTAATAAAAAATGTGAAATTGAAAACTAAAATTAAAAATATCAAAGTATATATAATAGTAGATGATATTGACTTGTTAAATAGTCTAAGGCAAATATGTTGGCAGATATGAGTGTTTAAGATTTAATTATAGTTTAAAATAGCTCCATTCCTACAAGCAGTATAGATGTTTTCACTAACTGATCATGCGATCCTGATATTGAATTCCTCTCAGTAGCCAGAGAAACATTTATCAGTTTGGTGACTTAAACATTTAATTTTGTAGAGATATTTGAATGAATATAGACTGAAATGAGAATTGTGCACCACACTGCAATTTGTCTTGTAAACCACCAGCAAACAAGAAAAAGAAATGAAAAGTAAGGTTTTTGTGAACTGAGATATTTAACATGCTCTTGACTGAAATGCCCAACATTTCAATATGTAATTTTTGTATGTGCATGCTTATAATTTATTAAACTTAATAAAGGTAGAAATGAGTATTTTGGCTAAATAATTTAAAACTGGTTCTTTGCTATGATTAGAATTTCCAGTCCAACGACATTTCTATATATTTCTATTAATTCCTTAACTTCTGATTGTCATCTTTCTCTTACAAGTGCTTGGAAATGTTTTGACCTTGTCTCAGCTTCATTCATCTTCACCCCGCCTTCTCCAGCATCATTGACCTTTTTCCTGCCTTCTCTAGGCTTATGCTGGGGCTCTGAGGTAGCATACACATCACAGATGGGGCAGATGTGTGTGTGGGGGGGGGAAAGGGCAGCCATGTGAACTGATTGGCTCCCATTATGTGGAAAACCTAGTCCTCCCTGTCCTCAGAGATTGCTTTTTCTTTTAGGCCTTTGAAAGCCTCTGGTTGCCTTTCAATGTAAGCAATGACCCTTTTCACCTGCACAAAGGGATAATAGCACTAATAAAAAAGCATCAGGAGAAACCTTCATGGTCACAGCACCAGGTCAACAAATATACCTACTTAGTTTCATGGCTTTGCTCATTTCCTGTTGTTCCCCATCAAAGGGTATCTCTCTAGTGGCCTAAATGTGATAACATTTTCAGGGCTTATACAATCGTCATTATTTACTTGAAATCCTTTCATGAAGTACCAGTCTACTGCATATTTTCAATGTTGCAAAAGTTGTCTATGCTTTCCAAAAGCCCTCCTAAACACATGAAATCCTCTAAGCTGTCTCCTTTATGGTAATCTCAAATTGAGAATTTCAGTAACTTTTCTCTGAGTCTGTAATGTTTTTCAGCACAGAAATATACAAAAATAAGACCTTAAAATTGTACCTTGTTCTCTCCAATATTTATCTAATTTTCCATTCTTTGTAAATATGCATCTTCTCATTAAAAACAAATAATGACATTATGAAAATTGATTTTAGCTCTCTCAATAGGAAGATTTGTATATAAACGACAACAAACAGGCCTTACTCTCTACTGAGCACACTTACCTCATTATTATATAAATGAAAAGGCTTAGCTTTTCTTTTCTTTTTTTTTTTTGGTCAGTCATGGGGCTTGAACTCTGGGCTTGGGACCTTTCCTTCAGCTCTTCAGCTCAATGCTAGTGTGCTACCACTTGCACTACAGTGCTAATTCTGGTTTTCTAGTGGTTTATTGGAGATAAGAGTATCACTGACTTTCCTGCCCGGGCTGGCTTTGAACCGTGATCCTCAGATCTCAGCCTCCTGAGTATCTAGGATTATAGGCGTGAACCACTGGCACCCAGCTAAGACTTAGCTTTTCCAAATCTCTATGACAGTAAACTTTTTGCTGTAAATTTCATTTATATTTTATTATCGTCCTTAGAGTACCAGTAATATACAAAAAAAACCAAAAACAACAACAACAAAACCCCCACACCCACTAAGTTATCTTCATATTCCACTCTCCTTTTCCAACTTTTTCTTTATCCAGACTTTCTAGTCATACTGGATAAATAGATATATAAAAAATTAAGTTACATAGCGCAGAATCCTCCACACATCACTCTTGCAAAGCTTTTCAGATGCATTACTAAATCCTTTCCTCCTAGTTCCTAAGTATGTCTCTGTTTGTTTCGATATTTTGCACAAATTTAACCTACTTTAAGCAACATAGCTTGCTCCATAAAAATAACAAGAAACCTAATTTATGTTAGAAAATAAAGTGAAACACCATCTGAAAGATTATGCCAAAACAGTTTTGTTTCAAGTATATTGTATTAAAATACACCATGTCTAAATATGAAATATGTGTGTGTCATTCATTCAAATTTATTTTATTGATTTTGTACCAGCCTCTGATTTTAATGAAAAGGATAACTAAATTTCAACAAGTAGAAGTTGGTCATGAAATTTAACGTGTTATAACATTATGGTAAAAGAAAAGCTATATAAAACATTATATGATTTAATAGTAAAAATATTTGCAAGTTATATGACTAAGAATTTAACATATAAAAACTATTCCCCCTTGGGGAAAAGTTGCAAAAATAGAAGAAGATAGTTGTCATTGAGGAAATACAAATGTTCACAATCATGAAAATCTTGTCAAAAGGTCAATAGTAAATGGAAAAATGAAAGGATCAAAATACATCAAGTGACAATTAGACTAAAATTCATGGTATTAAGTTTATTCTAGTTGAAATCTCATTTATTTAACTAATGTCCTGTACCAAATGATGTCCAGGTTTTTAAGCAAATTATACAAATAATATGCCATATTATTTTATTATACAAATTATATACAAAATATATTATATAATATGTATTGTAACTATGTTATATAAATAATAAGCCAAAATAATGTCTCTAAAACTACTACGACACAGGGAATGATATAAACCATTTTATTATATGACTGTGAAAATATAAAGCATTGAGAAGTGAGTTAGTCATTAAGTTCAAAGGTATAATGAATTCCTTATCAATTTAGCATGATACTAAATAATATCAATGAGAAATTATTACAAATCAACATTGCTTGAGTGGGAAACACAAGAACCCTCCCTTCAAGAACAGCAGTAAAAACCTCTAGTTTAACATCTTTAAATTTAGTCACAGATATATAATTCATCAGTTGGGAATTTATGTAGGATTAAGTTAGCTTGGGGTATTTTATCAGGTGTGTGTGTGTGTGTGTGTGTGTGTGTGTACAAGCTCACATATATTCATACATACATACAATTTCTGTAATCTATCACATATATTATATTATATAATATATATTACCTATCTTATATTTTATATATTAAATATTTCACTGTTTATATAATTATAAATAAATTTATATAATATATAAGATAAAAGGTATTTATATATTATATACAAAATATTTATATCTTTTATATATTTACATATCTATTTTCCCCACAAAAAATTTAGGTGAAACAAGAGCGCTTATCAAAAAACTGAATGAAGATATTTCTATAACAACTAAGAGGGTTTTACTGCATCCTCACTTGTGAAGTATCTAAATATATTTAATGTGACAAAAAATCTATTAAAAAATCTTAAATGCAGAAATACACAAAAAGTCTGAAACATAATTTTATAAAAGCATGATTCATCCTAAAACTGCAGATAAGTTATGAGTCATAAAGAAGTCTGAGCCTATATTTTTAATATTGACTGAACATATTATCTTTTGCAAGTAATATTCATCTGGGGATAAGTCTACTGATAACAAGATGATTCAGGAGAAACTTTAGTGACTTTTAATTCTACTTTTCAAGGAAAATTGAGCATTAGAGCCTGGTGAACACCAGTATGTATCTTTCTGATTGACATTTCTGTAAGACCTAAGGTATGACAGACAAGAAAAATTAGTTATAAAGTCTTTGAAATGTTATTGTAAAATGAAAAAAAAACTTTAAAAAGCGTCATTGTCTTTAGTGAACTGATTTGGCTTTAATACTTGGTTTTAAATGGAGTTTAATGGGTAGTAGAAAATAATACAAAAACATACTTTATATATTAATTGGGGTCTAAAGACTAAGGTTAATAAATAGGATGTGATCAAGGGTTAATTAAAAAATTATTTTGGGGATAATTTCCTACTGCTTGATGTCATTATGTATAATTTCTTGCACTTACATACATTTTAACAATTTCAAAGCATCTTTTTATATTCTTTATGATCTTGGTTTCCATTTCAACATCTGCTTTTGTAATAACAAACCCACTACCCTTGCATACAGACATGCAACAGAAACATGATATTTTATATATATATCATATGATATTTAAATATGATAATATAATGTTTTAATTATATTATTTCTATATTCATGTTGTATAGAGTATGTTATTTTAATTTAATGGAATACTAAAATTCCCAAATAAAAAGAAACATCTAGCCAGGCGCCGGTGGCTCATGCCTATAATCCTAGCTACTAAGGAGGCTGAGATCCGAGATCATGATTCAAAGCCAGCCCAGGCAGGAAATTCCTTGAGACATTTATCTTCAATAAGCCACTCAGAAAACCAGAAGTGGTGCTGTGCCTCAAGTAGTAGAACACTTGCCTTGAGCTGAAAAAGAAACATCTAGAAAGAAAAGTTAGGATTTATTACTTCTTTTCTGCTTCATTATTTTTTTTGTAAAAGAAATCTATAATCTATTTTCAAATGAAAAGAACAATATCAAAATCAAATGTAATATTAGTTCTTAAGAAATCAGACATCTCATTTTATCTTTGTTTTTAGCTTTCATATACACTGTGAAGGAAATGACACTGAAAACAGTTTAAAACACAAATTTGGGGTTCTAAAAGCTTCTTTTATCTAGATGGGCCTGTCCTTTTGTGTATTTGGGAAGTTCTCTGCTAGGAGAACTAATCCATTGGTTCCCCTCTCCAGGCCCTCGTCAATACCTACTCATCTCAAATTACGCTTTCTGATGGTATCTTGTAGCTCCTGCAATGTTCTATAATGCTTCTTGGTTTTGTTAGGAATATCTGTGTATTCTTTCTCCATGGAGTCTAATCTATATTCTGCCTCAGAGATTCTCTTTTCTGCCTCCTCCATTCTACTTTCAAGGCTTTTTACTTTGCTATTTATCTCCTTTCCTTCTTACTGGTCTTTCTTAATGGTGGCCAGCTCTTTATTGAGGTTTCCTTTTAAGTCTTGAATAAATTGCCTTACATGCTGGAGTTGGTTTTTGGACTTCTCTTTCAACTCCTCTAACAGGGTGTCTATCTTTTCAATGGACTCCTTCTCCTTCTGTTGGAGTTCCTTCACCTTTTCATTTGTGGAGACCATGACAGTTGTCTATTAGTTTCTGGTTGGCCTCATCATGCTCTTGTATAGCCCTATGCAGGGTGTCCACCTTTTCATCCAGCAGATTGACCTGCCATGCTTTTAAAATATCTTGAGGATTATCTTCTGGGTCATTGTGAGACAGCTCCATAACTTGTTTATGTGGAAATGGTGTTGGGGTTAGTTGATTGGCCATGTTTCTTGCATTTGTGCAGTTAGTTCTACCCATTTGGACACAAGAGCCACTCCAATACACAATAGGACAGTCTTTTAGGGTAGGAGCCAACCCGGTGTCATGTAGATGTATAAAACTTAGGGTTTCAAAATTATGGGTAGGTGTTTCCCTATTCAGATCTCTTTTCTATTGCTTAGAATGGGATGTTGTGGTTCCAAGGTTGAGATTACATATAATTGTAACTTATGAGATGATCTGAGTTTGGCTGTGATGTAATCTGAACCTTAAGGTTCAGATGGGCCCCTTGTACTCAGTCAAACTGGAGCCAACTGCAAGCTGGCTCAGATAAAGACCATTAGAGATCAATGGACAGAAGAAAATGGAGAAGAGAAGTGTTAGGATTGGAGAGATGTGAGTTTAATTTTAGAAGAAAAATTGGGTATGATGATAGCTGTGGGGTAAGAACAGCTTTGTGGAGAGGTATGTGTAGTAGGAAGAGAAGAGAGATCTTGTTTCAAAGTATAAGAGGTAAAAAATTTGAAGAAAGATTATGTAAGTAATAGCTTATAAATCTACATGAAAACAAGAAAAGGAATTTATAGAATTGCTGATATCAGAAAAAGTTTTATTGAAAGAGTATTGGAAAGTTGATTACTCTAAGATAATTTCTGTAATTATTATGTTTACATACATAGAAGTCCTTACTTTGTGTATAGAACTAGACAGATCAACTCTGACAGATTAGCAGTACAGTGTGGAGAGAAACGAAGAGGAAAGAGAGGAAAAAAATTATAATTGAAAAGTAGAAGATAAAAACTAAATAATAGTGAAAATAGAAGATTGAAGTACAATAACAAAACCTAAAGAAAAACAAAATGAAAAATAACAAAAACAACAAAAAGTCAAACATTAAAAAATGTCAAACTAAAAAACAAATCTAGAGTGTTTTTTCAGGTTGTTTGGGGAATCTTGAGTCTCCACGTACTCCATTAAGCCAATTCTTGATAAAATCTTACATGCTTTGCAATAGTCCCCTTCAAGACAGCCTTTAGACGAGGGAAGGTGACTGCTACCTAGAAGCCCACTCTCAGGCCTGATGGTGTGGAGTTTGGGTGGTTGGGATTTGTAGTCTGCTATCCCAGGCTTGGAGCTGTGTTCCCAGGCTTTCCCAGGTAGCCACAGGAGGTTTAAGAACACAGTTTAGTTCCGTGTTCACTTCTGATGTGATCCCTCCTTTTTAGGCCCAGGCTTGTTACAGAGGGCTTTGGGACCCATAGAGAATTACCACCCCCAAGCGAGTAGACCCAATTGGGTTGCTCACAAGATCAGTAGCTGGTGGTGCACTGGACCACAGAGCCTGTGTTGTGGAGGCAGGCATGGTGTTATCAGGTTCTCAGTAGGAGGATCTGGGCGTTGGCAGGACCAGGTTGGAGGGGGGAGGAGGTTAGCATCTGAAGAGTCTTGTTCTGCCGGGTGGGAGACCCGGAGCTGGAAGGAACAGGTGGAGCTTGGGACTGTGGGCTGTGGTGGGTGGCAGCAGCAGCAGTGGTGGGTGGTGGCCCGCAGCCTTGGGGGCGGCTGCAGATGGCTGCAGGCTGTGTCAGTGGTGGTACAGTTGGGCCACCTAGTTCTGCAAATGATGCTGTCCACAGCAGCTCTGGACGGTGCTGGCAGTGAAGGTGTGAGCTGGGCTTATGCAAGTTCAGTGGAGCCCCTGAGTGATGCTGCAGAGGCTGTGGGAGGCTGGAGTCAGCAGCAGCAGTAGAGGCACACATGGATTCACAGCTGAATTTACAAGGCCTTCAACACTGAACTCACATCAATGCTCCTCCAACTCTTCAATGAAAGTGAAAGTTGACGACCAAACTCTTCCTATGAGGTCAGCATAACCCTCATCCCCAAACCAGTCAGGGACCATCAAAGAAAGAAAACAACAGACCCATTTCTTTGATGAACATCAATTCAAAACTTCTCAACAAAATTTTGACCAATCGATTTCATAAAGTCATCAAAAAATCATACACCACGATCAAACAGGATTCATTTCAGGGATGCAAAGCTGGTTCAATACACACAAATCAATTAATATAATTCATCACATCAACAAGAGCAAGGATAAGAACCACATGGTTATCTCAATAGATGCAGAAAAAGCATTCGACAAGATCCAACACCCCTTTATGATGAAGGTTCTGGAAAAACTAGGAATCCAGGGAACATTCCTCAATATAAAGAAGGCTCTGTATGACAAACCTGCAGCCAGAACTATACTTAATGGCGAAAAATTACAGTCATTTCCTCTAAATTCAGGAATGACACAAAGATGTCCACTCTCTCCAATCTTCTTCAATTTAGTATTAGAATGCCTAGCTAGAGCAATAAGACAAGATGCAAACACAAAGGAAAGATGAAGTAAAACTCTCCCTCTCTGCAGATGACATGATCTTGTATTTAAAAATCCCATGGACTCCAAGCACAAGTTACTCGAGCTGATACAAAATTTTGGCAAAGTATAAAATTAACCCTAAAAAATCAATGGCTTTCCTGTATGCCAATAATGAGTGTGGCTGAAATCAAGAAAGCAACTCCTTTTGTAATAGCCCCACAAAACATAAAATACCTAGGAGTTAACTAACGAAGTGAAGGACCTCTATGGTCCTTCTTTAAAAACCTGAAAAAGGAAATTAAAGCAGAACTAAGGAAGTGGAAAAAAGCCTCCTATGCTCCTGGATTGGGAGGATTGACATCATGAAAATGGCGATACTGCTAAAAGCTATCTATAAATTCAATGTGATACCTATCCCAACCTCATTCTTCAAGGAAATAGAAGAAGCAATCCAAAAATTCATAGGGAACAATAAAACACCCTGATTAGCACAAATCATCGTTAGCAGAAAGACCAGTGCTGGAAGAATGATCAATACCACATTTCAAACTCTACTACAAAGCCATAGTAATCAAAACAGCTTGATATTTTCACAAGAAAGACCTAAAGACCAATAGAATAGAATTGAAAACCCAGAAATGAACCCACAGACCTATAGCCACCTAATCTTCGACAAAGAAGCTGAAAAAAAATAGAATGGGAGAAAGACAGCCTCTTCAGTAAATGGTGTTGGCAAAATTGGTTAAACACCTGTAGAAAACTAAAGCTAGATCCTTATATATCACCGGGCACCAGAATCAACTCCAAATGGATCAAAGACCTCAAAGTCAAAGCAGACACCGTTTAAACATTATGGGAAGGAATAGGAGAAACCCTAGGTCTCCTTGGTGCAGGCCGAAATTTTCTTAATAGAGACCCAGAAACATAACAAATCAAAGAAAGGTTGGACAAATGGGATTGCATGAAATTGCAAGCCAGACGCAAAGAAACATAGTTCCCATAATTTTCCTTTTGGGAAGTAACTAGTATATGTCTACAACAAACAGAAACGTTCACAAGCTATGTACATATAGTCATATAAGTTGATGTTAAGCAAAATGAACCCCAAGATAGGGACACAAGAGGTTTCTTCTTTGTTGCTGTTGTTTTTAATGTACTTATATTGTACTATGTGATTTCTTTTGTTTCTTTTGTATGTTCTTCCCCCATGGTATAACCCTTGTATTTGATTCCAGTGTCCTGAATCTTGTATATACGTTTTTCTAATTTGGGGAGGGGAAGGGAAATAACAAAATGCTGAACAAAGGATGCGGGTTGACCCATGGTAACAATAAGATGTACAAGACACTATGTTGAAAACTAACTTTACAACTTGTGGGGGGGAGGGAGGAGTTTGGGAGGTAAGAAGGGAAGGGACGGTAGGAGAAAAACAAAGGAGGGGTAACAATGCTAGACAGGATAGGTACTCATTACCTTACTCATGTAACTGTAACCCCTTTGTAAAGTAGCTTTACAATAAAATATATATCAAAAACACAAATTTACTAGTTATCTTTATCTACAAACAGTAGCAACAATATTAATAAAGATATTGAAATACTTACAACTGATTATTGATAATTATTTATAAACTAGACAGACCAATTCAGAAATTTTTTAAAAAAGTACATTGGTCTTCATTCTAAATAATTTCTTCTTGGATAATATCACTATGGCAAATGTATTTATGGAAAAGTAATAAAATAATAATTATACCATAAATGGTAAAGGGAACATGTCAGATTTTTTAGGTCACAGAATGCTATATTTCATTTAGTACTATTAGATTTTTCAAGTAAAAGGAAATAAAATTATTAAACATGTAGAGAAATAGAAAATGTGTCAGAAAATGCAGGAAACTATTACCACAATTTCAGAAACAGCTGGACCTCATGGTCACACCTGTAATCCTAACTACCTGAGATTTGAGGATCATGGTTTAAAGGCAGCTTGGGTAGGAAGTCCATGAGACTCTTATCTCCAATTACCCACTAGAAAGCTGGAAGTGGCACTGTGACTCAAAGTGGCAGGGGGCTAGCCTTGAGTACAAAAGCTCAGAGAGAGTGCTTGACCATGAATTCAAGACTCATGACTGACAAAAAACCAAAATGTTCAGGAAAGAAAAAGTAAATTACATGTCTGAATAAAGACATTGTCCATTGGGAACAGTAGATTATATTTGGGTTCCCAGACTTGAAATTCAACTGACCTTAGTAAATTCTAAATTTGACTGTTGAAAAAAGTATACTTTATGTAGTTGATAGCAATTATAACTATAATGTAGGAAATCTATTTTAAAGGCTTAAATGACTAGTTAAAAAAGAAAAATTTCATACTCAGGTCATTATCTTCTCCCCCTGCTACAATTCCTTTTTCTCTTCTGGATTAAGTACCAAGGCACATGAAGAAAAATCTATGGGGTTATGGAGTTGGCATCTATCCTACAGACCCCAATTTTAAATTTCTATAAATTCTGCAAAGAGGAACATGCCATTCATGTAAAATTGCCATAGACCAAGTACTAGGGGAGCCTGAGCTATTTAAGGTGTCATTTGAAAGAGTGCTCATGGTCCCTGAAGACCTATAATTCTTTTTCAAGTATTTTAATGAAGAGACTTGTAAAGAGGAAGGAAGTAATTTTGATAGCAACTATCAGCTAAAACATGGCACTTAGTTTATGAATGAAATGAAGTTTTATTACAAAAACTGGATTATCCTAGCTATATTTATTGAATATATTTTTTTGCCATACACTGTGCTTAGAAGAAAAATGTCACATTCCTTATCTTTTATATTGGTTCCCACACCATTACAACTGTAATATTGATACAACTGATTATTATTTTATTTTTTCCCAACAAAAGTTCTATGCGAGATATAATGCTTGTATTTTTGTCAAAAAGAGAGCTATATAATAAATAGTGATGTTTAGAACTAGAAAAAAAAGAAAAATTTCAAATGTCTGTCATTGTTACTGCCATCTGTCTGGGATGCCTATGAAAAGTAAACAATTTTGAGTCTGTATTCTCAAATGATTACCTAATACAGTGATCGGTGTTTATGACCACAAGTATTGCATCCAACATGGAAATTTAATGACTTAATAGTTGAGAATTTGGGATTCAGTCTAAAATGTTGAGTTAGATTTCTGCTTTGCAGTATTGCCCTTATGAGCTGAAAGACATTAAATATTTTAACCTACATGTTTTTTCCAATTCTAAATATAAAGGCCAAGCACCAGTCACTCATGCCTGTAATCCTAGTTACTCAAGAGACTGAGATTTAAGGATCGCTGTTTAAAACCATCCTGGGAAGGAAAATCCCCACGAGACTCATATGTCCAATTAACCATCAGAAAACCAGAAGTGGCACTGTGGCTCAAGTGGAAGAGCTGAAAGACAGTGTCCAGGCCCAGATTCAAAGCCCCTTGACTGAGAAAAAATAAATAAATAAAAGTGCAAAATGGAGGAAATATTCCTAGTCCTTGGGTCATTGTTTTTCTCATATGAGAAATAGATAATGGCAATTATTTTAAAGTATTTTATAGTACTTATTGTGGTAAAGTCTATTCGTTACTTTCTTCAAAATGTTAACTTTGCATGTGTGAATTTAAATGCTCTTAAAAATTCTTTTTCTCTGAGTACATGCATTTATTTCTCATATATTATGCATGAAGCAATATTACCATTGATTATTTTATGTTAACTTTTCAGATTTGATAGATTAAAAGTGGTTTTGTATATCATGTTTTAAAAGTGATTCCTGTCGGGCACCAGTGGCTCATGTCTGTAATCCTAGCTACTCAGGAGGATGAGATCTGAGGATCGCGTTACAAACCAGCCCGGGCAGGAAAGTCCCTGAGACTCTTATCACCAATAAACCACTAGAAGACCAGAAGTGACCCTGTGGCTCAAGTGGTAGAGAGCTCGCCTTTAGTTGAAGAGCACAGGAACAGAGCCCAAGTCCCACAAAGTTCAAGCCCCACAACCGATCAAAAAATAAATAAATAAAAATAAATAATTAAATAAAAGTTATTCGTACATGCTTTATAAACATCATTTAACATATATCCAAAGCTGACAGTATCTTGCAGGTAGCTTTGCTAATTGTCAAGCTTTTATTTATAGGTTTTTTTAAACCAAGTTAAATATTTTAACATATAAAATATATTTCAACAAATTAATTTAGAAATTATAATTATAAGATGATAAGAAATAATGAAATAAGGCTTATACAGAATGTATTTAATAATTATCAAATTATTAATTTAACTGTTTAGCAATTTAACTTATATTTTTATAATTTTTTAAATTTTGCTCACAAAACTTAATGATTTATTTCCTATTAAATTTTAAAAATGTATTTAAATATACTATTATTATATGAATAGTTTTTTAAATACAATATATATTTTAATATGATTATCATTTAAGTAATGAAATAATTTTTGCTGTTCTATAGCTCTAAGTCAGTTTCTTCAAACTCTCCTCTGATTTTTGTAAAGTCAATCTTTGAACTATAAACATGTCTACTTTAACTTTTCTCAATAATATTATTTTGCTTTTCTCAAGGTACTGCAGTTACAAGCCTATCATTGAACACATTTCTTGCACAGAGAACACCCATCTTTGATAATTCTTACTCAGGTCTCAAATATGTTGAACCACTGACTTTGGAGCAATGTGAGTAATTCAAACAGTATTAAAACAATTTTAATAATATCTAAAAGTACTAACTATTGCAAATGAGAAACCAAGGAGCCCATGCTTCTTTGGGTCTGGCTTACTTCACTTGATATGATTTTTTCCAAGTTAGTCAGATCTGAAGAAACATAGATTCCATGCTTTCCCTCATTTGTAATAATTGGTATATGCCTAACATAGTTCTAGCAGAAGGTCACAATAACCCAATAGTTATGTACATATGACCAAATGAAATTATGCTAATTGAAATGAACTCCATGTTATGGAACAAAGTTTCTCTCTCTCTCTCTCTCTCTCTCTCTCTCTCTCTCTCTGCTGTTTGAAGTTATTCTTTTTCTTTTTCCCCTTCCTTACTAAAGTTTTCTGGTTTCCATATTGTTTGTCTTGTATATAAGTTCATCTGATCTGGGGAAGGGAAGAAAAATCATAGAAATGGTGGAAAAAAAGGGTGAGCAAATGCAATAGCCATACTCACTAATTTAGAAATGAACTTTACAATTTATGGGGGAGCAGTTAGGGGAGGGATGGGAGAAAATGAGGGAGGTGTTCAAAAAGAAATGTATTCATTACCTTTTGTAACTGTAACCTCTCTGTATAACAGCTTTGCCATTAAAATATTTAAATTATAATGGTGATCTTATATTGGTTATTTTCTGATGATGCTGTCAAACATACAAACAAGTTTTTTCTATATTTTATTTACATTTTTTCTATTATTCCCTCTTGGGGTATTTGCATACTGTACAACCTTTTGTTCGTTTATTTGTCAATACTAAGGTTTGAAAGTGGATACTCATATTTATTCACCTTGCTTTATAGTCTGGTATTCTATCAGTTGAGCCACACCCCTACCTTGTCTTTTTGCTAGTCATTTGGAGATGGAATATCCTGAATTTTTCTGCCCGGGATGGCTTTGAACCTTGTCCTCTGTCCTTAGTTACCTGAGTAGGTCTGCTTTCACTGGCACATAGCTAGGTAAACAAAGCTTCCCAGGAGGCTGAGATGTGAGTATCCCAATTCCAAGTCAAGACACAGGTCCACAGTATTATTTTATTTATTTATTTTTGGTGGTTAATTTCTCAAGAAAGCGCAGTATTTAGTTTTCAAAGGACTCTCCAATCTATAACTGTCTTTTCAAGGCTGTTCTGAAAAGTGACATGAAATTAAATACTAAACATAGATGAAAATATTGTAAATATGAAGATTACAAAGGAGGATTTCAGTTGGCCTGGGTGTGAAATTTTCAACCATTACACATTTAACCCTCAGTAAGCAACAGTTCTACAAAGGAAAGTGCTCTTGCAAGTGAAAGCTGACAGGTACTACCTGCAAGCAACTCAATGCCAAGCAGAAAAAGCACCAGTCAGAAATAATCATGCTTCATTTCATCATTGTTTTTGTGATAGTGCTTTGCCTGTGCACCTCAAAACTCATAGCTGAAAATTCACAGGTTTTTATTTTTCTCTCACACTAGGTTATGCATCAGTGACATGGCATTACCTTAGGCTGAGGTCATTTGGGATTAGTTAGCTGTTGTAATCTTCTTTTATCTGGACCATAGTAACTGAGCATGGTTTTCTTCTGGCACTTGAGTGAAGTATAGAGGACTGACGGAAAACAAAAAAAAAAAAATGACTCAATAAACCTTGGCTCAAAATTGTTCTGTTTACATTTCTGCTTATATTTCCCTCTCCAAAGCAAGTATGTGCATCCACACAGACGCATCAGTAAGACTGGAGCATATACAGTACATATATTGTATGGTTTTGAAAGGTCAGGTGAGAGTATACACATTTATAAGCCCAGTGAACTCAAGAGCAAAAAATTAGGAAGAATCATTTAATCTCCAGTGCGTTTCTTGAATCTGTGCAATTCTAGAAATTAGAATTAAAATTCCAGAAATTAGGATTAAAAATATGTGTTGAGATAGTCTCAGTTGTAAATATCTTTTAAAAATTGAGACTATCAGTCACAGGAAAGAAAATATTTAAAATCACTCTATTGAAAATATACTGAGGAACATTCATCAACTGCATAAGAACAATTGTAATCCTCACAGGATCAATAGAGACCAAGGAAATGATCCTAAAAGCTGTCAGGGAGAAAAGATCAATCACCCAAGAATAGGAAAATGAATCAGAATAACTACAGAATTTTCAGCAGAGACCATGAAAGCAAGAAGAGTCTGGAATGAAGTATGTTACACCCTAAAGACAAACAATTATCAATCAAGAATATTGTACCCAGCTATAATCTCCTACATAACTTATGGAAAAATAAAAACCTTCCACATCAAAGGAAAATAGAACAATATATCTCTACTACAAAAGATTTTTAAAGATGTCCTACACATAGAGAAACAATAAGAATATGATGAAAGCAGAGAAATGGCCCTCAAACAAAGAATCAGATGAGCATAGGAAGAACCTAGGAGACACAGACTCTTAGAAGGTAGATAACATGGCAGGAACTACCAAACACATCTCAATCCTAAATCTCAATATTAATGGACTTAACTCTCCAATTAAATCACATAGACTGTTTACTTAGATCAAAAAACAAGGTAATTGTCTGCTGTATTCAACAGTCACACCTTCCCTTCAAAAACAAATATTCTAAAAGTGAAAGGCTGGAATAAAATCTCCCAAGCAAACAGCCCCTACAAACAGGCTGGAGTAGCAATCCTAACACCAGATAAAATAGACTTCAAACTAAAATTAGTGAGAAGAGATAAAGAAGGTCATTACAAAAGATCTCTCTTACAAGAGGATATAGCAATTCTAAATATCTATTCACAAAATACTGAAGCACACAAATTTATCCAATAAAAACTGCTTTCCCTAAAATCACACATAGATTTAAAGTTTGATTGTTGGTGACTTTAACACACCACTTTCCTTTCTGGATAGATCAATTTGGCAAAAAAGTGATATATCTATATCTATACCTATCTATCTATCTATAAGAATTCTATGCCTCCATCAGAAAGAATAATACCACCCCATTTGTTAGGAAATAGAAAGACTTGGAAAACTTTATATTAAGGGAAATAAGCCAGACCCAAAGAAACATAGGTCCCATGGTTTCCTTTATCTGCAATAACTAGTATATGTCTAGGACAAGCAGAAGAGGTCAAAAGCTATGTACTTTTTATTGTACATATATACTTTTTAATGTACAATGTGATTTTTTTTTGTTTGCTTCTTTGGCATGTTCTTCCCCCATGGTCCAACCCTGATTGGCACTGTATTTGATTCCAGTGCCCTGCAACTGGTAAATGCATTTTTCTAATTTGGGGAAAGGAAGAGAAATAACAAAATGCTGAAATAAAGATACAGGATGTCCCATTGTAACAATGAGATGTTGAAAATGAACTTTACAACTTTGCAGGGATTGGAAGGGATTGGAGAGGGAGGAGTTGGGGAGGTGGGGAAGAAAGGGATGGTAGGGGATAAACAAAGAAGGGGGTAACAATGCTTGATAGGAAATTGACTTATTTCCTTGCTCATGTAACTGTAACCCCTCTGTACAGTATCTTTACATCAATATATATATATATATATATATATATACATACATATTTTTAAAAAAACTCAACAGAGAAATCTCATAGCTGAACAACTGAATTGACCTACTAGACTTAACAGACACCTACAGACTATTTCACCCAGCAGCATCACAATACATGTTCTCAGCAGCACATGAAACATTCTCCAAAATAGACTGCATTTTAGGTCACAAAGCAAATCTGTACAAATTAAGAAATATTGAAATTATTCCCTACATTCTCTCAGACCACAATGGAATAAGATTAGAGCTCAATGCCAAAATCCATCAAAGAAAATTCTGTAACAAATGGATAATGAACAACACATTGTTGAATCACCAGTGGGTCATGGGAGAGATTAGAAAGGAAATTCAAATATTCATGATATCTAATAAAATGAATGTACAAATTACCAGCTTCTCTGGGATACAGCAAAGACAGTTCTCGGGAGAAAAATTTATAGCTCCCAGCTCCTACACCAAAAAATTGGAGAAATCTCAAATTAACGATCTACTGATGCATTTGAAGCTCCTTGAAAGAGAGAAACAAGCCAAACCCCAGTCCAGTAGATGGAAACAAATAAAATTAAATCAGAACTAAAAGAATTAGAGACCAAAAAAAGAAACTATAGCAAGGATCGATAAAACAAAGAGTTCATTCTTTGAAAAAGACAACAAAATTGACAGGCTCCTAACAAATCTGACCAAAAAGAAAAAAAAAATTAGAACACACTCAAATTAAAAAAAAACAGAGATGAGAATTGGAACATTACAACAGAAACAAGCAAGATTTAGAGCATTATAACAGAATACCTTTCTAGCCCTTATGCTACCAAATTTGACAATACAGAAGATACAGATGAATTTCTAGCAATTCTTGATACACCCAAATTGAACCTGGAAGATATAAACCAAATAAACAGACCCATATCAAGTATTGAAATAAAAATGGCAATAAAAGACTTCCTACCCAAGAAAAGCCCAGGGACAGTTGGATTCTTCAATGAAATTGAATGTGAAAGATCACATGTTCTATGAGACCAGAATAACCTTCATCCCAAAACCTGATAGGGACCCATCAAAGAAAGAGAACTATAGACCCATCCCTTTAATGAACATTGATGCAAAACACCTAAAATAAAATTCTGTCCAACTGACTACAATATCTAATAAAAAATTCTTATACTATGACCAAACAGGATTCATTCCAGGGATGCAAAGCTAGTTCAATATATGCAAGTCAATTAGTGTAATTTAGCACATCCATAGTAGTAGGGACAAGAACCAATGATTATCTCAATAGATGCAGAAAAAGCATTTGACAAGATCTAATACACCCTTATGATGAAAGCTCTGGAAAAACTAGTATTCCTCAATATGATAAAGCCATACATGCAAACCTACAGGCAGCATTATACTTAATGGTGAAAAGTTAAAGACATTTCCTTTAAAATCAGGAATGGGACAAGGATGTCTACTTCCACCACTCTTAAATATTGTAATGGAATTACTGTCCAGGGCAACAAGGCAAGAGACAAACATAACAGGGATACAAATAGGGAAAGAAGCAGTAAAACTCTCTTTTCAGATGATATGATCCTGTACTTAAAGAATCCCACAGACTCCTCCCTCAAATTATGTGAATTGATCCAAAACTTTGGCAAAGTAGCAAGATATAAAAATAACCCACAAATATCAGTAGCTTTTCTGTACGCCAACAATAAGAAGAGTGAGGCTAAAATAAAAAAATAAAGCAACTCCATTTGTAATAGCTTCTAAAAAATAAAATAAGAATAAACTTAACCAAAGAGGTCAATGACCTCCATGATGAAAGCATTAAAAGTTTATAAAATAAAATTAAAGTAGATTTAAGTAAGTGAAAAAACCACCTATGCTCTTGGATTGGAAGAATTGTGAAAATGGCAATACTGCCCAAAGCTATCTATAAATTCGATGCATAAACTATCAATATCCCAACATCATTCTTTAATGAAATAGAAGAAGCAATCCACAAATTTGTATGGGGTAATAGAAGACTCAGAATAATAAAAACAAGCTTTAGCAGGAAGAACGGTGCTAGAGGAATATCAAAACCAAACTTCAAACACTATTATAAAATTGTACTTGTTTGTAAACATTTGGGTAAATAAACAAAAGTGGGACTGCTGGGTCATAGGGGAGCTCTATGTGGAGTCTTTTGAGGAACCTCCATACTACTTTCCAAAGTGGTTGAACAAGTTTACACTCCCACCAGCAATGAAGTAAGGTTCCCTTCTGTCCACATCCCCTCCAGCATCTGTTATTAGAGTTCTTGATTTTTGCCATTCTAACTGGGGTGAGGTGGTATCTCAATGTGGTTTGATTTGCATTCCTTTTATGGCTAGTGATGTTGAGCATTTCTTCATGTGTCTATTGGCCTTCCATCTTTCTTCTTCAGAGAAGTTTCTCTTTAAATCATTAGCCAACTTATTTATTGGGAGTTGTTTCTTTGAGGATTTGTTGTTGGGGGATTTAATTTTTTGAGTTCCAGGTATATTTTAGATATGAGACCCTTGTCTGTTGTATGGCTAGTGAAGATCTTCTCTCAATCCATAGGCTTTCTATTGATCTTGCTAGCTGTGTCCTTTGCCATGCAGAAGCTCTGCAACTTCATGCAATCCCATTTGTCCAACCTTTCTTTGATCTGTTGTATTTCCGGGTCTCTATTCAGAAAATTTCGGCCTGCGCCAAGGAGACTTAGGGTTTCTCCTATTCCATCCTGTAATGTTTTCAGAGTGGCTGTTTTGACTGTGAGGTCTTTGATCCATTTGGAGTTGATTCTGGTGCAGGGTGATATATAAGGATCTAGCTTTAGTTTTCTACAAGTAGTTAACTAATTTTGCCAGCACCATTTACTGAAAAGGCTGTCTTTCTTCCATTCTATCTTTTTAGCTCCCTTATCAAAGATTAGATGACTATAGTTCTGTAGGTTCATTTCTGGTTTTTCAATTCTATTCCATTGGTCCTGAGGTCTGTTCTTGTGCCAGTACCAAGCAAAGCTACCAGCACAACTATGTTTATTGCAGCATTATTTACCATAGCTAGGATTTGGAACCAACCCAGATGCCCCTCAGTATATGAATGGATCAAGAAAATGTGATATACATACACAATGGAATTCTATGCCTCCATCAGAAAGAATGGCATTGCCCCATTTGTTAGGAAATGGAAAGACTTGGAAAAAATTATATTAAGTGAAGTAAGCCAAGCACAAAGAAACACAGGTCCCATGATTTCCCTTATTTGCAATATCTAGTGTATGTATGAGTCAAGCAGAAAAGGTCAGATAAGGTGATGTTAGGAAAATGAACCCTAAGATATGTATTTTAAATGTTTTTTTTTCTTTCATGCATTTGTTTCTAACACAATTATAAGATTATTTCTTTGTTGATTTGTATGTCCCTCCCCTACAGTATAACCCCTGCTTTCACTGTATTTGATGTCGGTATAATTTGTAGAGGGGAAGGGGAAAAACAAGTTGTTTAAATAAGGATACAGGTGGACCTGTTGCAACGATGAGAAGTACAAGTTGTCATGTCGAAAATGAACTTTACAACTTGGTAGGGGAAGATTGGGTGGGGTGGAGGGAGTATGGGAAGGGATGGAAAGGGTAAACAAAGGAGGAGGCTACAATGCTTGATAAGAAATGTACTCACTATCTTGCCCATGTAATTGTAACCCCTCTGTACAGTATTTTCACAATAAAAAAATAAAAATAAAAAACAATATAATTGTGCTTATAAAAACAGCTTGGTACTGGCACATGAATTGGCATGAGGATGAAATGGAATAGAATAGAAGGCCGACAGATCTATGGCCACATAATCTTTGATAAAGTATCCAAAATTATTGATGGAAGAAAGACAGCCTCTTCAACATAGTGCTAGCAGAATTGGCTACACAAATGTAGAAAATTGAAATTCTATCCTTATATATCACCCTGCACCAGAATCAACTCCAAATGGATCAAATACCTCAAGATAAGAGCAGAGACCCTGAAAATAACACAGGAAGGAATAGGAGATACGCTAGGGCTGCTTGGCACAGGACGAAACCTCTTGAATAAAGATCCAGAAAGACAACAAATCAAAGAAAGACTGGATAAATGGGATCACATTAAAGTGCAGAGCTTCTGTATGGCAAAAGACATAGCTAGCAAGATAAATAGAAAGCCCACAGATTGGAAAAGATCTTCACTAATTGTACAACAGGCAAGGGTCTCATATAGAAAATATATCTACAGCTAAAAAAAATAACCTCACCAATACAAATTCCCAAAGAAATAACCACTCCATTACAAAGTGTGCTAAAGAATTAAAAAGAGACTTCTCTGGAGAGGAAATAAGAATGGTCAATAGACACATGAAGAAATGCTCAACATTGCTGCTCATAAAAGAAATGCAAATTAAAACCACATTGAGATTCCACCTCACCCCAGAGAATCCTAATAACTCAATAGCTATGTACATATGACCATACAGAATTATGCTATTAGAAATGAACTTCAAGACATGGACACAGCAGGTCTTTTTTTCTCAGTTGTCAACCTTGATGTCACTGATGTACTGTATCTAGTTCTTTCTTCTTATTTTATTTCATTTTTCTTTTTCCACTGGTTTATCCCTCTCAATCTCTGTCTTTGATCTGGTACCCTCCATCTTGTATTTACATTTATCTGATTTGGACAAGGGAGGGGAAATAACAAAATGCTGAAAGAAGTATAAAGGATGACCCATTGCAGCAATGGTATTCACAAGACTCTATGTTGCAAATGAACTTTACAATTTCATGGGGGGGGAGGGGAGGATACAAGGGATAGTGGCAGAACAATGGAGTAGGTAACAATGATAAACAAGAAATGTGCCTTACTCTTGTAACTGTAGCCCCCTCTGTACAGCATCTTTACAACAAAATAAAAATTAAGAAATAACAATTTTGAGCGGAGTTTGTCTTTTCCAGATAAGCATGAAAGATTATTTTATCTAAAGTAAAGATAGTAGGATGAAAATATTTTCACACGTAGAAAATGTGAAAATATTTTCACACATGTGGAAATATCCACATGTACTGTTCCTTGGTAATTAAGCTACTTGGAGGAAATTGAATGAGTATGTTTCAGATTTCCAATATTCTGCTTTTTAGTTATTATATCATGGAAATATTTGGCCCAATTCAGAAGAAGCTCATTTTAAAGGTTTATACTTTTGGCAAGTAAATGCAAGTTTCCCTGTGTGTGAATGGATTGTTTTTTCTCATTTAAAAAAACTACTAATTCTACCATAAAATTCAGTTTAGTGGAGAAAAGAACAGAATTTATACTGTCAGATTAGCAGAACAAATACCTATGATGGGATGGAAGTTTGAAAAAAATTTGAATTAAATTTATAAAAAGGAGAGGATGTAGAAACATATTGCTTTCATCTTTTTCCTCTATGCATTTATGGAGCATATCTAAAAAGTAACGCCTGGAATGAATAATATTTTAAATTTATCTAAACAGAAACAAGACAAAGAACTTAGTCTTACTTTAGAATCTTTATTCACTTCTTTGCTTTAAACCTTTTTGAAAGTTCTTTGGCATTCAAAAAATTCCACATTCCAGATAGTTGAACAAGTTTATATTTCCACCAACAGTGACATATTCACACAGTGAGACCAAAGGAGGATATTCTTAGAAGATGATCACAAAGTCTCTATAGGTATGTGTATATGATCATATAAAATAATAGTTATCAAAATTAACTCCAAAAAATGGAAACAATTTTTTTAATTTGATGCTATTTTGTTTTCTGTGCCTTTTGTCTTGTTTGTAAATTTATTCTCTTTTGGAGGGCAAGGGAGGACATAGAAATGGTAGGACAACGCATGAACAAATACAGCAGTGGTAATCACTACATTCTATGTTGAAAATGAACTATACAATTTGTGAGTAGATACAGGAGCAGAAAACTAGGAAGGGTTGTATATCACCTTTACAATAACAATAAAATATATATTTTAAGAAAAATACTAATGGTATTCTTAAACCAATATGCTGTTCATAAAGGATGCAAAAGAATGTAATTGGCTTGGCTAAGGTTAACTTGGGCTCTCTTAAGACTTTTAATAAGCATTTTGCCAAAACGTTTTATATAAGTCACTTTCGCTAAAGGAAAGCCTCTATCTGTCAAGTATTTTTAAATATCTTGTTGATGCTTTAAAGCTAATAAAGTCACAGCAACCAAATGTATATATGTGCCCCTTTATATATTAACATTAGTTTTTTCATACAATCTGGACAGATTTTAGTAAAATATTAAATATAATCTTAATATATGTATTACATATATCACATATATAACAATTCTCTATATTTCATGTAAGTGATAAATTGCTAACAGTAATGATTGAAAATCTAAATCACATATTACTTAATCTAAAGAAATAGCATAATATAAAGGATATTAAAGATTTTTAGTTATAATCAATGGCAAATGTAAAATGTGAAATTGAAGTAATGAGTACATTTCCTATGGAGCATTGTTACCCACTCCTTTGGTTTTCCCCTACCATCCCTTTCTTCCCCACCTCCCCACAAAGTTTTAAAGTTCAAGTTCAACATAATGTCTTATACATCTCATTGTTACCATGGTACAGCCTGTATCCTTGTTTCAGCGTTTTGTTATTTTCCTTCCCCTCCCCAAATTAGAATAATGTATACCCAAATGCAGGGTGCATCCATAATTTGCAATCCATAAAAATGAAGAAAAAATGATCATTGATAAATAACAATTAAAAAGTAGAATATTTTAAATTTAGTAGTATTTGTCAGTCTCAAAACCTGGTGCAGAAACAGAATAAGATAACTGATACAAACTAAGTTTTTATGAGAGAAATAACATTTCATATGTAATTAAGAAAAAATTAAAATCTGTGTCAAAATAAAGAAACAGAGAAAAACTAATTTTGTATCACAAAAAATACTCTTATTGAAAAATTTGTGTTTATCTGAATTAATTAGCCTGCATTTATGTAATTTTAGTTAGGAATTTACACATTTGTCTTATGAATCCTGACCTTAAAAAACTCAAACATTTCACTTCACATCATTTTATATGGTCACATAGGAACACAAGAGATTTTATCTTTGTTGCTGTTGTATTTAATCTACTTACAATGTACTATGCAATTTTCTTTTGTTTCTTTTGTATGTTCTTTCCCCATGGTATAACCCCTGCTTTCACTGTATTTGATTCTCGTGCCCTGCACCTTGTATATACATATTTCTAATTTGGGGAGGGGAAGGGAAATAACAAAATGCTGAAAAAAGGATACAGGCTGTACCATGGTAACAATGAGATGTATAAGACACTATGTTGAAACCCAACTTTACAACTTTGAGGGGAGGTGGGGAGGGAAGCGGTGGTAGGTGGACAACAAATGAGTGGGTAACAATAATCCAAAAGAAATATACCCATTACCTTACTCATATAACTGTAACCCCTCTGTACAGTATCTTTACAATAAAATAGATATAAAAAACATGACACTAATCTAATTGATTTTCTTTTGTAATGGTAAGAGTTTGTATTTCTAAATTTTTTGCGGGTATGATTGTTATGATTGAAAAGTAAAATTTCTTCATACATGAAAGAGAGAGTTAAATGTGGAATGAGATCAACCAGCATTCCAAATGTTGATTTGAACTGGAATTGGAAGCATCAGTGTGAGTTCAAGCTTATGTGCACTATCAGGATTAGAAATGCACTCCTCCTACAGTGATAAATTATAAGAACACCAGTGAGAGAATTTGTGCAAATTAAGGTATTAAATTATATTAAATTTTCACATTTGATGATTTTAGTGTAGTTATATTACAGAATTTTATTTTCCTTGGTAGACATTCTTTAATTATTGAAAAATAATGGAGCAAATTGTACCCAAATCAAGAGAAAAGATGATCTTTGGTAATGTATATGTGTTTGCTATACTGATTTTTTTTGCTTTAAATTTTCAAAATTTTGTTCCCATCTTCACATACACATGAATATGAAGTGCTAGCCCCTTCCAAAACCAAAACCAAAGGTTGAGATCATGATAGATGCAGCTTAATATGTTTGTCTCAAAAGTATCCCTGAATTTCTTTTTTGGGGATAGAGTATCTGCAGTGAATAAATTTCTTATGATGGAGACACATGGCTACTGTAAACTCATAAGCATGGTGGAGGACGGTTTTCCCTCCAGTGTGAACTCTGAACTTGGTTGGCAACAGAAACAACACCGAGACATCCTGTTTGCTGCACGGGACTCAATGGTGTGAAGGGATCGATGGCGCTGCTCATGGAGTCTCAGAGGCCCAGTTCCAAGACACAAGACAGAAGCTTGACAACAGGTTAACAGCACTGAAGAAGAACTGACTCGCTCAGAAAGAGGCAAAATATGAAGTGCAGTTGGCTCTTTCCGCTATTCCTTGCTGGGAAGATGATAGTCTTGATCAGAAAATTATGTCGTTCAGTGTTTTGTTTTGTTTTGTTTTTGGTTTTTTGTGTGTTTGTTTCTTTTTCCTCCTTAAATACATTCTGAGAGGACTAGAGTTGATAGATGATCAAGCAGTCAATTCTAGGTTTACAGTTTTTGTTTTTAGTTTTGTTTTTTGTTTTTTTGGACTACAGAAGGGAAAAACAATGAAGAGGAAATGAGAGAGCTTTCTCTCTTTTATTTTCCTTGTTTAGGAAACAGTATCTATTACTTTCTTTTTTTCTTTATGTTTCTATACCACATTTTCTTGATCCATCTTGTATCCACCATGCGTGGTTTTAAAGGGCTATATGGATGGTCCAAGAGTTGGTTTCTGTTGTCGCGCTTTTGTTTTTTCTTGAGATAGGAATACTCAAGCGATCCTATAATAATTAGCTCCAATTCTTGGGCTGGGAAGGTGGCTCAGTGGTAGAGGCTTGCCTTGCATGCGTGAGGCCCTGGGTTCGATTCCTCAGCACCACATAAGCAAAAAGAAAAAAAGCCGGAAGTGGAGCTGTGGCTCAGGTGGTAGAGCGCTAGCCTTGAGCTGAAGAGCTGAGGGACAGTGCCCAGGCCGAGTTCAGGCTCCACGACTGGACCCAAAAGAAAAAATAATAATTAGCTCCCAATTCTTAAAGATTTTTTTTATTTCTAGAGTATTGCTTAATATTTTTAAAGTCTAGCCTGATTGTAACTGGAGAAAGTCAATTTTAAGAACTACTAGGCAAAGGAGGTAATACAAACATATACCATTAGTGTGAAGCTTGATATTTTAAAAGATGTTAGCTTGATACAAGAAGAAAACATATATTTGAGAAGGAAATACTGGAGGTGTTTATGAGATTGTAAGTACAGTCTATGAGGATAGAAAGAAATAATATAAAATAGGAAATTAAAGGAAGATTTTTGAATGAGGAAGGAAGAATAGATCTACAAGAGTTTCAAACTAGTTGAGCATTAGAGAGTATTCTGATTTGACCTCTCATTCTGAAACACTGAGGTAAGAACATATTATGTTCTAAATAATTTGTTAGAAGTATATCAGCAGAGAAGACCATCGTTCTGGACTGGAAAATCCTTTGCTTTTGCAAATAAAAGCATTCTAAGCAGAACAGAACATAATGTTAACATGATAGGAGGACTGTAACTTGAAAAATCTATTCATAATAACAGAAGATTTTAGAGTTTATTGTTCCTCCATTGTTGGATTCCTTTTTGACAGCTGATAATGTGTCTAATAGTTTACAAGACAACCTGTTCCATGCTACACAGCTGCTCTTGTGAGAAACTCAGTCAATATAGTGAGATTAGATTAGTCTGTTTTCTAAAGTTTTATTCATTGATTTTTACTGTTGTATGCTAAAGCACAGGACATAATTATTATATTTTGTTTCTTGATGACAACTTCAAATAATGAATTAGAGCTATCATGTTTCCTGGTAAGTGTTTTCCTCTCAAGGCTAAACACTTTCAATTCCTTTATTGATTTAAGTGCTATTTATACTGATTTTCTGTACTGCAGGTCAGTGTTTGATGATATTCAACGTTCTTAGATGTTGTATTTACCTGTGAGGAAATGCTCTACTGTCCAGCTACTACTGACACTGCTTGATGCTGAAATATTCCATTGGAATTCAGAAAGGAGCCAAGCCTCAACCATTTATCTAACACAGTGTTTTCTTCAATTTGCCAGTCTTTATGTAACTTTACTGGAATATTTACTCTCTTTGCCCATCTCAGGATTTATCTACAAGTCAAATTTTCTTCTTTTTGAAGTGTTTCCTTGAATTAACTTTTCTGAGGTCAGAAACATATTTTGATGACTTATTTGCCAATAGCTTTCTATCTGCCATCACTCTCAAATAATGATATTTTTTAGTCTAAAATATCACTGGAAAAATGAGTCATAGAAATGTATTTTTCTCAATACTTGAGATAAGAAATAATCTGAATAATAGCTAGATGTTTTAGTTTGTTTTGTAGAAGGTTGACTATAACTTGAAATTTTCTTGCTTTATAAATTGAGATTAAATTTTGTAATACCCGATGACTGTTTTTATGTATTTCAGGGAAAATACATACAATTTTTAAAAATATACACACTAATTTTCTGAAGCAAGGGTGTATTGTATTTTAAGTTCTTTGCCCTTACTGAAGGATGTTAGGTTTTGTTTTAATTCAGCATCAATTAACACAGATAAAATATGGATGTCATTTATATTTATAGGGACAAGAGTTACAGACTTCCTGTTCTACAGTCTTTATTAGCTTTATATGCAATTTCTTTTGATTTGCGTCATTCATATATGCATATATATGCATATATTTGGATTAATATTAAAGACATATAATTTTAACAGATATTTCATGTAGACTTGAAACTCCTTTTTTCTTAAAATACCTAGGCTATTATTGTAATTTAGTGTTAGGTGTGCAAAGAGGTTGGATTATTGATACTTTGTATATTTTCCTCACCTGTGCCAACTCTTAATTTTTCCCTCCCCTTTTTACAACAGAAAACCCTCTTAATAGGTTTCATTATTATATTTTCAGATAGGTGGCTATAGTATTTTCATCATATTAATCCCTCACCTCACCCTACAACTACTTTTTCTTCTCTCACTGGTTATACACACAAAGGGATTCCATTTTATTCATTAAATTCCTAATTTTTCAAGCATTTATAGTAGTTTATTGAAGTGTAGCAATTAGGTTGCTGTTGCCAATTGCCTTATCTTTTTTCTTCATTTTTTGTGGTTTATATTAGGCTCTATTTTGCACATTTTTGTATTTCTAAGCTTCTTTTGCTTATAGGAATTCAAATCACAGTAGAGTTGGTAAATTCCATATATTATGAATTGTAAAGCATACATTATTTTATACAATCATTTATCTTTGGAGAAAAGAAAAGTAGAAAATATATTTTATGTTTGTATACATATAGTCCATATATACTTTTTAATTCATTAGACATTTATTTTAATTTTTTAAAAAATATTTTATTGTGAAGATGTTGTACAGAGGGGTTACAGTTACATGAATAAGGTAATGAGCACATTTCTTGTAGAAAACTGTTATCCGTTTTGTTTTTCTCCTCCTATCCCTTCCCTCCCCAACTTCTCTCCCACCCCACCATTCCTCCCATCGAAGTTGTAAAATTCATTTCCAACATAATGTCTTGTGAGTATCATTGTTGCAATGGTCATCCTGTATCCTCATTTCAGCATTTTGTTATTCCCCTTACACTCCCCTAATTAACTAAATGTATACAAGATGCAGGGCAAAGAAATAAAATATAATGACAACAGGGCATATACCATTAGGAGAAGAACTTACCAAAGGCATAAACAAACAAGAAAATCACATAGTACATTAAAAACGCAACAATAAAGCCTCTTGTGTCCATATCTTGGGTTTCATTTTGCTTAGCATCTTCTTATATGGTCATATGTACATAGCTTTTGAGCTTTCCTGTTCATCTGATAAGATTATCCAAGAAGCATACTAGTTTTTGCAAATAAGGGAAACCATGGGACCTATATTTCTTTGAGTCTGGCTTACTTCATTTAATACAGATTTTTTTCCATGCCATGGCAGTGCCATTCTTTCTGATAGAAGCATAGAATTCCATTGTGTATGTGTATATATATGTATATATATATGTATACATATATATGTATATATGTATTGTATATGCATATATACATATATATACACACACATACCACATTTTATTGATACATTCATCTACTGAGGAGGATCAGGGTTGGTTCCATATCTTAGCTATGGTGAGTAATGCTGCTATAAACAGTTGTGCTGGTAGCTAAAAAGCAAATTTCATGCAACGTAATTTTTTCTTCTTTGCAGCTGTTATAAGATACACCCCCAAACACAAACATACATAATGCATCTTTGTGGTCATTGTCTCCCTTTGTTTAGCCTAAAATAAACTTTATTTCAACTTTATGTTTGAGTGATCATTCTGCCAAGTACATATTGGAAGCTTAATAGCGTATGTTTCTGCTTTTTGAAGATGTATTTTTTTTCTTGAGTCCGTATCTTGGAGTTCATTTCGCTTAACATCATCTTATATGGTCATATGTGCATAGAAATTGAGCTACTCTGCTCATCCATGAGGACAATCCTAGACTATTACAAATGGGTTTTATGTTTCTTTTGGTCTGGCTTACTTCACTTAATATGTTTTTTTCCCAAGTCTTTCCATTTCCTTATGAAAGGATTTATGTCAATCTTTCAGGTGGAAGCATTGAATTCCACCATGTATATATACCCCATTTTCTTGATCCATTCATTTACTGATTGGTTCATTATCTTATCTATGGTAAATAATGCTGCAATAAACATGGTTGTGCTGGTAGTTTTCGTATGGTCTTGTTTGTGGTCATTTGGGTAAATGTCCAGAAGTGGGATTGCTGGGTCATGTGTTTGGTCTTTTGAGGAACTTCCACACTGCTTTCCAGAGTAGCTGAACAAGTTACACTCCCACCAACAGTGTAGTAGTGTTTCCTTTTGGTCACATTCCCTTCTCCTCTTACTGGGGAGCTGTGGAATGTCAAAATTTTTCGAGTAGATCCTGGAACTTGAATTCTTGGCCTGGGCGTTGTTTCTGAGACCTTCAGCTCAAGGCTGGTGCTCTACCATTTGAGCCATGGCACCACTCTGTTTTTCTGGTTGTTAAATGGAGATAAGAGTTTTGTGGACTTTCTTACTTGGGTTGGCTTCAAACTGCCATCCTCAGATCTTAGACTCCTGGGTATCTAGGAATCCATGTGTGAACCACTTGTAGGTGCCAGGCTCAATGTTGTTTTAATTTGCATTTCCTTCATGGCTATAGAGGTTGAGCATTTCTTCATGTGTCTATTGGCCATTTTTATTTCTTCTTCAGAGACGTCTCTCTTAAAGACTTTAGCCCACTTATTAATGGGGCGGTTGTTCCTTTGAGAGTTTGTTTTAGGGGGATTTAATTTTTGGAGTTCTAAGTATATTTAGATATGAGGCCCTTGTCTATTGTATGGCTAGAGAAGATCTTCTCCCAATTCGTGGGCTTTCTATTGATCTTGATAGCTATATCCTTTGCCATGCAGAAGCTCTGCAATTTCATGCGATTCCATTTGTCCAACCTTTCTTTGATTTGTCTATTTCTGGGTCTTTATTAAGAAAATTGTGAGCTGTGACAACGAGCCCTAGAGTTTCTCTTACTCCTTCCTGTAATGCTTTCAGGGTATCTGCTTTAACTTTGAAGTCTTTGATCCATTTGGAATTGATTTTGGTGCAGGGTAATATATAAGGATCTCACTGTAGTTTTCTACAGGTGTTAAAGCAATTTTCCCAGCACTATTTTTTGAAGAGGCTGTCTCAATCCTATTTCTTTGGTTTGCTTACTGAAGATTGGGTGGCCATAGGTCTGTGGGTTTGTTTCTGGCTCTCCAGTTCTTTTGCCAGGAAGTACCAAGCTGTTTTTTTAAAGAAGGTATTTGATTCTTCTGAACACCATTAATTTTTAATGAGAAATCTGTTCCTAACTTTATTGTTTGCCTGCAATCCTTTTTTCTTTCTCTTGCTGCCTTTATGAATTTAACTTTTATGACTGGGTTTCAATAATCCATTATTTTCACTGGATGCATTTTCTTTTTATTTCTTTTGTTTGGGCTTTATTGAGTTTACTGAAATTTTCTCTATAAATTCCATTAAATTTAGAAAATTCCTGTTACTCTTCTCAAATATTCCCTCTGGCACTTCTGACCTACCCTGAGATGTTTAATTGCTTTCAAGCATTATCTAACTTGATTCCTATTTGTGTTTTGTCCCTATATAATCTGCTTTTGTCCATCTGTCTTATCCTTATTTTTATTTTTCAGATATTATACAGTTGACAAATAGAATTTTAAGCAAGCTAGTTTTCTTTTTTTTCTCATGTTTTCTGTACATCTCAAGGTCATGCATAATTTGGGTAAACTTGTAGCTCTAGGAAAAGTAAAGTTACATATTTAGAAATATGATAAACAAATAGTTGATTAATATTGTTTTTCAGAGTATAATTTTATCAACATTTCTTTTATATAAATCAACAAGTTATTAACATAGTACCTGAAGAACATATACACATAGGTGTTTATGTTTATAAGTACAATAAAAATGAAAAAAACCAAGCATATAAACTTAGATGAAAACATTTCCTCTGCTCATTTGCATTATACTTAATTAATACATTATCTATCTTTCTAGTTCTAGAGTATAGACATAGTCTGGTGCTATTCTTGAGTGTTAGCTCATTATCACTTGAGCTACACTTACACTCCCAGACATTTTTAATGTTTTTTGTCAATTGAAGATAAAAATCTCATGGATTGCCTGGGCTGGCTTTGAACTGAAATCCTCAGATCTCAGCTTCCTTGAGCTGGGATTACAGACATGACATTTAGACACTTGGCCCTTACTTGGCCCTTAATATCCTTTACATTTGATATGATTATTTATTTGTTTCGGTTTATTTCTGCCTGCCCTGGGCCTTGAACTCTAGGGCCTGTACGCCATCCTTAAGTTTCTTTTGTTAATTTCTAGGGTTCTAGTACTTTAGCCACTGCTCTACTCTGGCAACTTTGATAGTTTATCAGAGCATAGTCTCATACACTTTTTTGACCAGGCTTGCTTTGAACTATCATCCTCATATCTCAACCTCTGGAATAGCTGGAATTATAGGTATGAATCCAAAGAGCCTGTCTCCTAATATGGTTTTGAGGAATTTTAAATAATAATTAAAAAATAACAGACATATTTAATAGCTGAAATGGCCAAAAATATAATTACACTTATGGATTATATCTGTAATAGAGTTACTAGTAATTACTGTGAATTTTAAACTAATTTGGCTTACTTATATTTGTTTCATAGCTAAAAATTGGCATTATATTTAAGTGATGGCTATATTTGTGTGTGTATGGCAATTTGATATTCTTTTCTAAAGAATTTGTTCCTGAATTTCAGGTAAGAATATTCACACCTGAAATTCTTGAGACTGGAAAGTTTTTCAGATTTTGTAATTTTAATGTATTTGAGACACATAAGCTCACAATGAATAACATTGGTATAGATCCTAATTCTAAACACAAAATTGATATTTCTTTTTACACTTTACAGTCATAATCTGAGGGTAGGTTTGTCTTTATAAACATTTTACTGTGACAGTTCATGAGGTCAAGTTTAGATTTTTTTTCATTCATTAGTACAAGAAACTGGATTTTAGAGCTTTTAGTTTAGGCTTTTAGACTAATGATAATCAACCTATATTCAACAAGCACACTTTGAATTCATTTTTTTGTTTCATGTATTAAAATTTTATTTAGTATTTATGTGCTTACCTCAAAACAAGGAATTTATGATAAGAGTGAAACACTCACTGTCAATTTCATATGAGCCTTAAAGCACAAGATATTCTTAAACACATTCATCAATACAATGATGATAGTAGAACAACGTAACCTGGAATATAAACACATGTGGTATAGTACTGAAATTTTGTTGGAATCACAATGTTAAAAAAAAACAACTTTTTCTTTAAGCTACATCTATTTATTTCAGAATGTGAAAAACTGAGTCAAAGGGTTAATAACTGATGTCTACCAAGTATTTTGGAATAGCCATTAAATATAAGCTGTCAATAGTTTACAAAATTATGGAAGTCAACACTAAGTTTTTAGAGATTAGAAAAAAATCATAAGGGAAAAGCTAACAAAGGAAACATGCCAAGTAATTTCACTTCCTTATTGTGTCCTTTATAAGCTCTATCTCTTCCAATTTTATATTATAAAAACAAAGAATTAGACATTTAAATATAAATATATGAGAAATATCTTTGGTAAACCAGAATCTGAGAAGACAGATATGGAGAAATTGTGATACCTTACAGAAATTATTAAATTAAAATCCATCTGTCACAGGTAGCACTGAATGCCCACAATTCTCCCTCAGGGGAAAAGAACTCAGAGAACATTTGAACTCAAAAGAACATTTGAAGAAAATATGGGCAATACAAGAATTCTGGGTTGTGATGATGTGGTTGCCAGTTGATTTTCATTTTTTTTTAACAAATCTTGATTTACATTAATCAATCTTTCATAAGAGAGCAAATAATGAAAGCAGTAGAATTTTTTATTTCCATGAAGACCAGAAATAGTCCATTCACATGTCAACTTTGATTCCGTATTAACTAAGCCAAGACTGTCTGTGTCAGTGTCAACTGCTGCTAGAGTCAAAAGGTATATAGTTTAGGTCTCTGAGAATAGCAGAGCCATTCACTGCTGGAATTACCAAGCAAGTGAAGACACCAAAATTAAAGACAATGGAATAGAAAAGTATGCATAGAAGCATAATCCATGACAGTCATTGCCAAGATCCTAATTCAAGGATGAAAGGGCAATACTTATCTCAGACTATACTCACCCTACACAGAATCAGATACAGGAAGCTATGATGGTGAGGGAGAGAGAGAAAGAGAGAGAGAGAGACAGAGACAGAGACAGAGAGACAGAGGAGAGAGAGAGACAGAGCAGAAAAAGACAGAGAGAGACAGAGACAGAGTAACAGAGAGACAGAGACAGACAGATAAATAGAGAGACAGAGACAGAGAGAGAGATAGAGAACAATCCCTCAAACCCACCCATATCATACCAACTAACTAAACCACCATGCTATACATGATGTGGTTTTAGTATGAAGGAACCAATATCTATGCTCAACCACTGTGGCTTTGTCAGACACTGTGTTCTTTCTTTCTTTTTATTATATTTGCATCTTAATATTCTCAAAATTGAAAATTGACTTAATTGATAGTGGTTTGAAAATGCTCCCATGGGCTTTCTTGCCAATTCAGTTCAAAAATCAGTTGGGATAAAGGCAGAGAATCCCGTTCTTGGGAGCCAAAGAATTAGCACTGTTATAGGACTCTGTAGGACAAAACAAGTCAGGTTGGAAACAAGAATGAGATTGTTGGTGTGGTATCTCCACATTACACAGTCTTATATATTTAATGGACACCATACTGGAAAGTCTGACTTCACTGGATAAAGAAATTGTTATTACCATCATTTTTAGGACCTATTACGTACTTACTTTAAGAACTTAGTTTTGAAAACTTGAGAGCTTCTTAACCCCCGCCTCAGTTTTATGGGCAAGTTACTTTTCTTCAACCAAGGTGTAATAAATAGAGAAGCAATGAGAAGCCAAAATAAACAGCAAAAAACTGTCCATGTTCACATCTTCTTGGTATACCATTTTCCCTTATGAAAGTTGTCTGAAACTTGCTACTTGCAATAACACATCCTAAAGCATAATATAATTATATATTCATTATTGATGCAAATATATAAGCAAATATGGCATTTATAGCTTCTAAAATAGTTCTGGAAATTCTCCAAACACAAATTGAAAAGAGAAACTGTGACACATTTTTTATTATGAAGCTTCCTTCAGGGAAAATGAAAAACTGTTAGAAACCACTAGGGTCAGAAATATTGAGTTACTAGTTATTAAAAATTATTTGCCACTTGAACTTTTAGTCAAAAAATCCATTTCTTTATAGTTTAGTTATATAAGAACATCAGTGGCAAAACTAACATCCTCAGAATTAATTTATTATAAACCCTTGGGTACTAGGTATATTTTTTATCATTTCTAAATCAAGAGGAAAGTTCTTTGGCCTTATTGATTGAAGTACTCATTTATAAGCCTGTAATTAGGCCAAACTATACACATTATTTAAAAATGAGAGAACTGCTGATTCATTTTTTGAGTGTGCTCAAACTCACAATTCAGTTTATCATTTTCATAAATCTAGTAGGTTTTGATTTATTTGCCATCCATTTACACCACATACCAAAAACAACCCCTTACTTTGCATCTTTGGGACTAGGACACAAATCCATTCTTTTTCCCTTTCCTGAGTCAACTCACTCCAGAATCTGGATTCTTAATTTCTCCTTTAAGGCAAACTCATCTAGGAGACTGCTGAGGGATATCTGGAGGAAACCCTTCCTCCACAGCTTTCTCTGCAGGCCCTGGAGACTGAAGCATAGGAAGAGGCAAACCCACATGGTGGGTTTTCACTCAACTCCCCATTCTTCCACCAAGCTTACTGTTTCTTCACTTGTCCAGGAGTTCCCATCTAGTAGTTTTAATTTTGAGATGTCATATTTGTTTCTTTCTATTTAATCCTGCATCTTCTTTTTAATAACCTGTTATTATGTTTTATTTACTTTGCACTTTGTCTATTGCTAAGGAACATATATATATATATATATATATATACTTATTACAAGTTAAAAGTATTTGAATATGATTTCTAATCATCTAAATTCCAGTGAAACTCAATTAGACTAAAATATGTCCTAGTAGATTTTAATTGAAAACCAATAACAACATAAAAATTTGAAAAAATAAGAAATTTTGAGAATGAACAAATGTCCATAAATAAAATAATAATCACCCCTATATTTATATGTCATATGCAAAATATACAAAGAGGTGGTTGTAAACCAATTTATCAGAAGTTAGACTATCACAATTGACTATCAAGATTTTAGGGAACATTTTAAAAAGTATTTAGTCTTTTTACATGATATATATTTTAAATTCAAATATAAAATTGACCAAAAAAACAGGAATAAGAATATATGATCTAATATTGAACAAAATAGAAACTTAAATTTGGATATGCTTTTAAGTACATGGATTTAAAAATAATCAAAAGAGTGGAACTTACACAGGTGAATTCAAGTGTATAATACCAGCCAAGTTGAGCCATAGTGAGAACCAGAGATCAAGACCCAGTAACACATTAATTTAGTCAATCAACAAATCAGTAGATAAATAGGAAGATTAATAAATGAATTAATCAAACCAGAATACTTAATAATTATAAATACATATGTGCCTATCAGCAAAGCCCCACCATATCTGAGGTAATACTAGAACAACTGAGATTAGAAATAACACAAGCCACAATTGTAGAGTGCAGAACACTGAGATTAAGGATAAACAATATAGCCAAATAAGGACTAGGTGGTAGATGAAGGTCATGTTAATGACAGGGAAGAATCCACATTATGCTCAAGTGTCCATGGGAACCCAGAACATATGAAAAAACATTAAATGAAACTCATACTCTTTAATAGGATTTAAGTCCTAGAAAAATTGGAAATGCAGTGGAAATGAGCTTAGAAAATTATAGAAAGAATTTTATTCTTAGATAAATGGAGCTTAAAATAGTGTCTTGCTACAAGCTACTCAGAAAGCTTAGCAATTATTTATTGCTGTTCAGAATCAACCAGGGCAGAAAAGTTCACAAAAATTCTAGAAATACACAGTTAGTTTGGTGCCAGTGGTTCCTGCCTGTAATCAAGAGGCTGATATCTGAGGATCTCAGTTCAACGGAAGTCTGGGCAAGAAAGTCATGAGATTGTTACCACTAGATATCAACCCAAAAGCTGGAAGTGGAGCTGTGGCTCAAGTGTCAGAACAATACCAGACCTGATCATGAAAGTTCAGGGACAGCTCTCAGGCCCCAAATTCAAGTACCATGACAAGCATAAGTAACAAAATAACTAAGTAACTAAACTAGTCAAGTCCAGCAAACATGAGAGGTGTGTTCATGCCGCAGTATTGGCGTGCGCGCGCACACACACACACACACACACACACACACTCACACACACACAGAAATTACATTCTGCTCAAGCAATATTAAGAGGTTAATTTTTAGCCAAAAATGTTATTAAGAAGATATATCAATAATGACATTTCGTATTTTAAGTGTTAAAAAAGTAATAACAAAGTAAAAATTAAAGAATTTAAAATTGGAGAATAAATTAAAGGTATTTCCATTATTTCTTACTAAACTTTATATAAAAAAGAAATACATTTGAATAAAAGGTCCAGGGCACATGTCTCTTCCATTTTTATATCTGTTCATTTGTTTATGTGTCCATTATTTTTATATGTATGCATACTTATAGAGGCCATTTAAAGTATTTTTCACATTTTTTTCAGTAGTTAAAGTATTTGTTAATAACATTGCTACCGCTCCAGTCATTTAATTTGTCTTAAACTTTCATTCTTTTTGAAGGCAGTGTTCGCTCATGTACCTTGGGTTCTGAATTATCTCACATCCATCTTCGAGCTGCTGGGATTATAAACATACAACAATGTTCTTGATTAATCTTTTCTATTTTATTGAATATAAGTTTGGATTATTATATTATGAACATAGAGATTAAGCTGAGTACAGCTGGTATACTTACAGATTTGGCATCTAGATCAATAAACTGAACATTACAGCATCCAAGAATTATCCAGTGTTATCATGGTAGAGCACTGACTATATTGATCTAGATCGGTGTTTACTTGCACGGTTATATTTCTGTAATTTTATGGCAAATACTTACCTGTGTCTGGTTTTTTTACTTCATATATTGTTTGGGTGATTTATCCATTTTTACATAGATATATTCATTTATGTTTGTTATGGAATTACCTTAAATTTTGTTTTCCTGACCAGTGGAAACATGTGTATGTGTATCTGTTTAATTGCCCTACTTTGTCCTAAGTGATTTCATTACAGCTATGTTACAACATTCATCATATATTTTCATTGCAGTGTAATACTCCTCTGTATTTTATTTATGTTTTCACCAACTGACAGCCATTCGGAGAATATTTCTTTCATGCTATGATGAACAAAGCTATTATGAAATGTGGCAGAAAATCTTTGCGTGTACATTTTTATTTCTCATGATTTGATTCATAACATTGCCAAACTGTACACCAAAGCAGGTAACATGTTTAGCATGAGCAAGTGATAGACATTAGCAAAGATAAATTTACAGAAAAATTGATATTCAGTTTACATGCTGTCATTTTCAGAGAGAAGGGTCATAATTGATACAGACTAAACAACATATTGTTATTCAAATGTTGGTAAGAAAATATCAACCGGTTATTATTCACATATTGGTAAAAAAAATGTCAGCAGAGTAAAATCACATTGAAACAGGAATTGGGAGGGAAAGGAATTCCATTACTTAAATTTCTAAGAACATGATTTGAGGTTTATCATGTGGATAGAAGCATGATAAATTGTCATGGAAATATGATGTGTACGCTGTCTCAGTAAGCTACTCTACTGTGATCTCTAAAAGAAATTCAGATGTATGTGCCATTGGAACAGATAAACAGCTTTGTGTTGTCTGGTCTTACACACTTATGCCTCTTTGAGGAGGTATTTCTGGGAAAGGCTTATGAATAACAGACATGGGTGAATAAATTCACACTATTAAATTTTAATGGCAGCCTCAGGAAAACAGCACAGTCCAGACACTCTTATCTCCTAACCCTGAAGGTCCTTCATCTAATAGTAACCACACTGAGTTACTGTTGACACAACTTGCACTGGGTCCTGTGAACTCTCATTTATAACACCAAGTTCATTACAGGGAAAATTTCTTTCAGAGAGAATATTCCCTACTCTAGCATTGCACAAAGCTGACAAAGACTTTTTCTTGCTACATAAGCACCTAGAAAAGTTCCAGTCACTAAGAAGAAAGTTCCCTCTGTACTATTTAATTGTGATAATTATACAAATGGAGATATTTTACACAAATAAAATCATTTATCTCTATCATTTAGTTTATTTTGAATGGATTTAGACACTATAACCACAAATATGCAACATTTTTCCTGCATTTAGCCATTTTTGCTTTTTTCCTCATTGAATAAATTTAAATTGAAAAATTTATTCAGGTGAGTTTTGACATATGAACACACTAGTAAGTTTTTCAAAAGCTTTTTCTTCAACATTTTTTTGAGGAGAAAGGGAGACCTGAGGCTTGAACTCAGGATCTGGGTGTTACCTCTTAGCTTCTTTGTGCTCAAGGCTTCCTGCTCTCCTGCTTCTTCATGCCTTTTCTTTAGTAGTTTATTGAAGATAAGAGTCTTATGGGCAATTTCCTGCCCAAGATGGCTTTGAAATGATATCCTCAGATCTGAACCTCTTAAATAGCTAGGATTACACATGTCAGCCACCAGCGTGTACCTTTGTTCAACTTTTTTTCATATTGACAAGACAATCATAATGTAACAGTGAGTATAAATTTGGTCCTCACATAAAATGTCATAAAATGTGTAGTTGAAGTGTAATGAAATATTAAAATTAAGCTGATTATTAAAATGGAAAGGCCTTATGCAAAATGAAAATTATTTATTATTGACTAATATTATTTAGAGCTGTTCCTTTGCAAACAAAACCTGTTCATTATTTTGCTTATAAATTTCATCTCAGTATTAATTATGATTGTTGAGGATAAGCATACAAAATCAAAGACTCTCATTAAGACAGATTCATTTCATTTATTTTCTTAATTATTTAAACTGTATTGTATTTTCTTTCCAGAAATAAAGTGTCTTTGATATTTACAAATATTTCCATCTCTATTTTCTTCACAGTTTATAGGAGGAACTCATAGGGTGCATTCACACAACAATACAAAACACATTTTAATTATAAAATATCAGCTAATGGTTATCTCAATATATTAATAAACTTACAAAGACAATTGAGAATGAACCCAAAAGTCTATTAGAACTTTAAAGTCAAACTATAGGCAATTTTATCCAGTGACAAAAGAAAGGTAGTTTACTGGACTGAAACTTCATAGTTATAAAGTAAAGTTATAAAGATTTTATACAAATAATGAAGTAGAAATTATTTTCAGATAGGATTAACTTTATCATTTTGCCATTTAGTGAAATACTATAAACAGGATGTCACAGTGAATCATTGTCCACATTTTGAAAGCAATGACTTTTATTTTCACATCAGTCAATATGATCAAGTTTCACAATAGCCTCAGCTATATATTGAAACCCTCTTACAAAAATGAAACAAAGGGAGACAAAGAAAAAGAAAAAAGCAATCTAATAATTAGCAATTATTCTTAGATTCACCATAATATTGTACTTGTATTGTTAATCTCTATGCAAAATCTGGAAAAACAGGTGAACCAACATTGTGATCCCAAAGATCTGTTCAGCTGGAGAAAAGCTGCCGAAACCACAAATTGTAGATCTCTTCTGAGATTGTGCTGTGCTCAATATGGATAACAGCTTGAGCTAGACAATTTTGGCTCTTAATATATAAACCTGCTTGTTTATAGTTGTGCCAAAATATTCCACTGTTGCTCATCTCAGAAAACAGGTTTTTTTAATCCTTTTATATCTATAAAATTGAATTGTATCTGCAGAGAGTAATTATTGTTTACTGGTTGATTATATGCTAAGCAATAATGGATCTATACTCCATCCACAGATTCTTTATCTTTATGCTTTTTGTGACTTCTCAATATGTTCTCTCAGGTCTGTCTTTGTTCTTTATTTAAATATGTCACAATGTTGTCTACATTTTGTTTCCAATGATATTTCTGTTTGTTTTCAAAAATTGAAATCAAATCATCTCCATCTAATTCAATCTTTCAATAAAATAAAATTCTAGGCATCCAAGATGTAAGAATATGTCTACTTCGCTTTTCCCCCCAACAACTTATTTATTTATTTATTTATGTTTGGTGATGGTCCTGCCCAAATTTGAATGAATTCATAATCCTCACATTCATATCTCAGCCTCCTGAGTAGCTACAGTTATAGACAAACCCTTGGTACCTGGCTCTTAACTCTTAATATCATTCTCAACATACTTGTTGTCAAGTCGGTTAATAAGGGATAAACTTTTCAAACTTATCGAAGAAACAGATTTTGGCAGGCCAGTCTCTGACACTGACTATAATTAGATTCAAAGCTATCAATTTATATTTAACTTTAAACTTATTTAAAAGTTAACATGTTGTGATCCTGTTGCGCTATTAACATTCAGTTATCATAAATAATTAAATTAAAATATATTTCAAATTACTTCTGATAAATTCCTACTTGTTACAATAGTTATTAAAACAGTCAGAATCTTGAAGTCAATGAAACTCTCTTCAGTTTTGAAAATGATCTTGAAATATTAAATATTTATGTTTAGAATAAATTATATATTATACCCCTCATAAATAGTTTATAATAATATACAGGCATTTTAATGGCATATTAATGTTTAATTTTCCCAAAATATATGAAAGTATGCCAAGCAAAAAAGGTATCACAGGATATTTTCAAAAACCTTTAATAAATTATGAAATAAGATTATATGAAATCAGTCAGGTATAACATTAACATACTAATATATTTTAATTTTTATTAATCATGGTTGCATAAAAGCCTATTAACTGAAAGCCTGGAGATATATTTCGACTAAAGAGCTTTCCTATTTTGTGTAAGACACTGTATTTAGTTCTCAGCTTTGTGAGAAAAAATAACTTATTAACTGTAACATTTATATATGTAAACAGATATGTACACATGTATATATAGATATATGTGTGTATATATGAATATATATATATATGCTTATGTGTTTAAATCCTATTGTAGTCACTGAATGCAAGGACAAAAACCTCAGTCAAGCCAGGCGCTGGTGGCTCACGCCTGTAATCCTAGCTACTGAGGAGGCTGAGATCTGATGACTGCGGTTCAAAGCCAGCCCGAGCAGGAAAGTCCATGAGACTCTTATCTCCAATAAACCACCAAAAAACTGGAAGTGGTGCTGTGGCTCAAGTGGTAGAGTGCTTGCCTTGAGCTGAAGAGCTGAGGTACAGCGCCCAAGCCCAGAGTTCAAGCCCCATGACCAACAAAAAAAAAAAATCTCAGTCAAATATAGTGGGCATGTAAATAAGTTTTGAGTAAGAACACCTGATATTATTATATCCTCCATAAAAATTTAATGAAATATATCATGTGAATAGAGCTATATGAGAAAAAATATAGTTACTTTTAATAATAAAATAATATATTTAATTTTTATATTAACTACACAATAAACTAAATTATAAGCATAAGGACTTAAAACATGACTAATGTAACCATAATTTTAAAAGACAATTTTTATGGAAGAAGTATAGGACCTAGACAATAAAGCTAGAAGAAACTAAATTATCTAAGAACATATTTTTGTTGCTCTCCAATTCTGGCTCATTTTTCATCTTTAGTCACTCAATTTTAACTATAAGAATTTTGAAAAGATTGAGTCACAAATAACAAGATGTTTAATTCTTTAAAAAATCTATTAAATCTTACATGCAAAGTAACTCATTTACATTAGGAATATGGTTACTAAATATCAAATAACCACAGAAATTTTTTGGGGGGGTCCGGTCATGGGGTCTGAACTCTGGACTGGGCAATGTCCCTCAGCTCTTCAGCTCAAGGCTAGCACTCTACCACTTGTGAGCCACATTGCCACTTCTGACTTTTTTTCCTGCTTATGTGGTGCTGAGAAATCGAACTCAGGGCCTCATGCATGCAAGGCAAGCGCTCTACCACTGAGCCACCTTCCCAGCCCTCCAAAGAATTTGTTTTATTGACTTAAATTGCAGCACCACTTTTCTAAATTAGAAAGTTACAACCATGCTTTGGTTGTTTTCCTGTGTTTATGATTATCTTGCAGCCCTCCTTGCTCTACTGCATGCACAGCTTGTTTCCATTTAAATGGGAATGAGATGTCATTTCACTAGTCAAAATCATTCACTGACTTCTGATTACTGAATAAAACACGAAGATTTTCCATAGAATATGAGAACATTGTCTGCATCTCCCCCAAATTTAATTCATAAATTTAATTCATAAATTTATTGTTATTATTAAAGTGTTGTACTGGGGAGTTAACATTTGTAAGTCAGGTAATGAGTGCAATTCTTTTTGAATAATGTCCCTCATTCATTTTCCCCCAGTTTCTCTGTTGCTGCCCACAGCTTGCATAGTTCCTTTTCCTATTTATTTATTTATTTATTCTGGTCCTGGGCTTGAACTCTGGGCCTAGGCACGGTTCCTGAGCTTTTCAGCTCAATGCTAGCACTCTACCACTTGAACCACAGAGCCACTTTCATTTTTCAGGTCGTTAATTTGAGATAAGAGTCTCATGGACTTTCCTGCCCAGGCTGGCTTTGAACCGAGATCCTTAGCTTTCAGCCTCCTGAGTAGCTGTATTACAGGAATAAGATGAGCCACCAGTGCCTGCCCCCCTCTCCTTCTCTCTGTCTCTCTGTCTCTGTCTCTCTGTCTCTCTCTGTCTCTGTCTCTCTGTCTCTCTCTGTCTCTGTCTTTCTCTGTCTCTCTCTGTCTCTCTGTCTCTCTCTCTGTCTCTCTCTCTCTTTCTCTCTCTCTCCCTCCTCCCTCCAATGATCTTTACTATTCCTTGTCCACATTGAACCTTCTCCTACCAAAGGACCAGTGGGTCTTCAGCCTATCAGTGTCAATTGGATACAAATATAGAGTGATGAATTTGTTTTTGTTATCATCTTTAAGTAGTTGTTCAACGAGCTGCCATTTGACAAAGCAGTTTATGAATACAATCTTAATCAATGTCACCCTTTCAACATTCCCTTCCCATCTCTCTCCCACTCAGCCATTCACTAAATCTTCTTAATTTTACAAAATACATATTGAACACTCCTCCCCACCACTTGCTTTACATTTGTTTACAAATGGTACAATTTTATCCTTTCTAATGGATGAGTAAAATTCCACTGTGTGTATGCATATAGGTATGTATGTATATATGTATGTATATCACATTTTATTGACCCATTTGTACATTCAGGGGCATTTGGACTGATTCCATTCCTTGTCTATGTTGAATAGTGCTGCAATAAATATGATCATGCTTGTGGCTTTACTTTACCTTGGTTTGCAGTTTTATTCAGAGATAGGTGTTCTATCCTGAGTTGATCTTTCCTTTAAATTCCATATCTGCCTTTGGTTCACAGAGGCAAAGAGAACATGGCTGTTATCATTTAATTGATTCTTCAAGTCAAGATTATTAGTGGATTTTTTGAACTATTTTATATTCAACTGTCATGAGTCAAGAACCTCATCCATTATATTTTTAGTGACTTGAAATGAACAAGGAATTTTTCCTTTGCTGTACGGAGGATTAAACTCAAGTCCTCATGTATATGTATGCTAGGTAAGTGTTCTACAAGTGAGCTACAATATAAGACCCACAAGTATTTATTTTAAGTGGACAAAAGTAGGACTCTGAAGCACTTGAAATAGATGGAAAGAGATTTTAATTATGTAAATGAAAGACAATTTTTCAATCAGCACTTTTTCAGTCAGTGTATTCTCCTGTCACCAAGAAAAATTATTTTGAAGTTGTGCATTAACAGCCTAGTGGTGCCCAACTCTTGTTAAAATGCAGAAAGAGTAAATGAAGGGATGCGCAAAGTTATCCCAGAGAATATTCTACAATTGTTCCCTTTTTTGCTTGCTAAATACACAGGCAGATAATAAACTCCCCTAAAGTATCTCTTGCCTCCCATTGACATGCTCCTTATTTACAGTTGCTTCTTTTTGCTATAGTTAAATCTGGACTGCCACCCAAAGCCTTGTATGCTGCAGGCTTTTTCCCCTTTTCCCAGGTTAGCATTATTGGCAGCTGGTAGAGTCATCAAAGATGAGGTTTAATGAGAAATCTTCATCATTGGTTTATCTTTTTGAAAGGGAGTTGGGATATACTGGGTATGATATGAGTGGTTAATTCTTTGCCATGTGCTCCTGCCATGGTTTGCAGTTTTGCTGTGACCACAAAACAACTGGGTCAATTGCTCATGAATCCAAAATCTCTGAATCTAGGAGCTAAAATATACCACATCTCCTTACAAATCAATCATAGGCCTTTGTTATTGTGATGGAAGACTAATATATTTATATTTTCCAACTATGTCTTTGATCCTCCTGCAGAAAATGAGAAGTATGAATGTTCATTTCTATCACTTTGTGTATCTAAAAGTATCAAGGAATTGATTATGCTAATTAATACCTCAACTATTTCAGTTATTCATGCTGCAGATTTCCTAGTCTTCATTGTTTATTAAGTGAATGATAAGATAAAATAACAATCTGCATGTATCAAATTGTTAGATTTCCAGTAATTCCTGACTTCTGGATGGAAAGCTTTTACTATTACTATATAGCCTGTATCTAGACAGGTAAGGAAAAGCATGTCACTAAAATTGTTTTGCTTTTAAAAATATAGACTTTACACACTCCATGCAACTTTTGAATTACAGAGAACAACTTAATTACCCAGATCATTTTTGTTAAGTAGTAATTACTGAAAAGTGACCTATAACCTCAAAAACTAGGTTGTGCTCACAATGGTAAGGCATTTTTTGTGTGAAATGACTGATAGTAAGTCAGTCTATTTTGTTTAAGGTCATAGATGCTGATAAACACATTGTTGTTGTGTAAATTGAATAACTATGCTTACAAAGACACTATGTTCAATTAATTAAAACTTCTCAGCTAAGTTTTCTTTAGATTTTGTCATGTCTTATTGGTAGGACTTTCATAAAGTCATTCTGGATAAACAAGAGAGAACAAATGAAAGAGACAGAGACAAAGACAAAGATAACAAGAGAATGAGCAAGAAAGAGATACTTCACAATGAATATGCAGATAAATCTTATTTATAGATGGAAAGGGAAGTGTAAAGTCAACCATTGTTTTGAAAAGGTCGTCAAGGGAAACAAAATTTAATACTGCTGTTAAATTTCATACATGGACTGCAAGTTTTGTTGCTCTTTAAAAAAACAACAGCACTATATTTGTTCCATATGGATAAATGCATATAGTAACTAGTGATAAAAAGGAAATTCAAAACAACCCAAGAAATCATCTCAAATATTCTGTTCCTTTCTTTACTAAGATTGTTTTTATTTTCTGGTCTTCTCACTGACCAGGCTGAGAGCAGGTGTGGCCTTATTTCACACCACAGTTCTTCTACCCCACCAGTAGATACTGTTTGCCACTTTTCTCAGGTACATGTTAATAGGAAATGGTAAATCTATCCAATAAAGAAATTTTGAAAATTCTGTGGGGAAAAAAAAGATGAAAGGAAGCAAATTGCTATAATTTTCATTTTATGGTCTGATGATGAATTAGTTTATCTGGTATTATTTAACTGTTTTTCAAGGAAAGTGTCTCCTCTACATGGTGGTGGGGGCAGAAACTGTGACACTGATCTGTGAAGTCTGAAGGAAAAGTACAACAGTCTTCTGTTACCCTTTATTCTTAGTTATAATTACATAGTTTTATCTGATTTCTGATGAGAAACAGCAGCCTTTTTATTACTTTAAATTCTGGTAATTTGTCTCTTGTTTCTAAATTATTCATGTATGTTTCTGCTCTTTTTTCACCTTAGTCACTTTTTCTACATTATTTGCATCATCTATCTTGTCTATTCTTTTGTTTTCTTTTATTATACTCTGTTAACTCTAAAAGACAATATGTTTTAAATGGTGTTTTACTAAAGGTCAGTATTTTCCATATGTTAATTCTCACAGGATGTTATCTTTGTCCAATATTTCTTTTTCTCATACTTAATACTCAAAAATACTATATGGAACATGTCAGTCTAGACACTCAAAGATAAATGGCAAACAAAACAATAGAATAAAATGCTTTACATTAAAGATTTAAGGTAAAACCAAAAATCAAAACCACAATAAATACATTAATTATAAGGAATACTTGAAAATAAATTCCAAGGTTGAATAAAAATGTGTCCTGGAGAAAATATTGGTGTAGGCAAGGAATAATTGGATCTCAATTGGTCTACAACCTCTGTGTGGAATTCACATTTAAAAAAAAGGAGGGGAATATTAAAATGATTAGTCATACAACTCTGTTGCTTAAGACATTGTGGGAAGGGATGGTGGTAAGTATAAAAATCATTTTGGATTGGACATGGGTAAAAGGATTGTATAGTTTATAAGGAGGCTAGTATTGCCTAGGTTAGGAAAACAAAGTTAATAGTTGATTGATAACTATTAAATTTTGCATTAAAAGTGATTTCTCTAAGGCTAGGTTTGTGGTTATATAACTTTAATCCTAGCTGCTTGGGAGTTTACAAATTAGGAAGATTTCAATTTATTTTTGTCTGGGACAATATTTAGTAAGAATCTCTCTGCACCACTTAAGCCTGGATACCTGCATTCCTGCTATGCAGTACGCATACATAGCAGTTATAAGTTTTATTCCTATAAGAAGTCCTGGGCATGATGTCAATTACTAATATTTATTTTATAAATGGATCAAAGTTTAAAGTCATGTTTAGGTTCTAAAAGACAAAAAAGAGATTTGTGTGACTATGACATAACCCCTGCACAGTAGGAGTTTCAAAATTGTCCTTAACTGGCTAGTGTTTAGTCCCTCTTTACCACACATTACTCCACTGAGACAAGTATTCAGAGCTGTTTGTGTTTTTGGGTAACTTGGGTCTGCGTGAAGAGCTTTGGATTCAGTAGTCTACATATGCAGGGTAAACATATCTCAATGATTCTTAAGACATATTTATTTCTTGTAAAGAATCTCTCAATGTTTTTAGGATTTGGCCCCATTCTACCATATTGCAAGGCTCTGTTTTATAATTAACAAACATGATTCTATTTAATTCTGCTATTTTTCTGTTGGTCCTGGGGCTTGAACTCTGAGCCTGGGCACTGTCCCTCAGCTCTTCAACTCAAGGTGAGCACTCTACAACTTGAGCCACAGCACCACTTCTGTTTTCTGGTGGTTTATTAGAGATAAAAGTCTCATGGAATTTTTTGCCTGGGCTGGCTTTGAACCGCAGTCGTCAGATCTCAGCCTCCTGAGTAGCTTGGATTACAGGCATGAGCTCGGCTGTTATATCATTTTCAATTCCACCATTAAGAGATAACCCTGAGAATATTTTCCCTCAGTTGTGACTTTCTTCAATAGTATCTTAATGTATTATAGAAAAAAATAAGACTCACATGTACCTTGCTGAAATTAAAGCCTCTTTTTGTGTTTATGTATCCCATGACTACTTGTGTATTTCACTGAACAGAATTTAACTACTGCTCCACATCATGACACTTTACACAATTTTGTTCTCTTTTTTAAATTGTGCATTTCTTTTCCTAACTTTAGTGGGCTTTCTTCCATGATTATTAATTTTAAAATAATGATAATTTCATTCATTAATCCAAAATAACAAACAGCTAGTAGATTAGATTGCATTTTACTAACAAGAAATCAATGACTTTAACTCTCCCAAAAGGTGGGCATGACAGAATTTAGACAATTGTTACTGTCCAGAAAGAATCTCATGATCTAACATTTCTCATCCAGACAGCTGGCATTGCCTAGTTCCTTATGTCAGGAATAATTTAACATTTATATGGCACTTTGCATTTTCAAAATGTTCTTCAATAATTAATAAAACATTTCTCTCCATATTCCTGTCAGAGAGGTCAGTATAACTACCAGTAACTAGAACCACTTAATACAAATGGTGGAAGAGTTACTGTAATCTCCTTTGTTTTATGGTATCCATTTGAAAGCACCATGAAACAGTGCTTGACAATCTGGGCATTTTATTAAATCCATTGTTTTATATTCCATGCATTTCAAATATGGTTGAGTAAGGATACTGTAAATTATAAGTCTTCTTTAAAAAGCAGGCTATTGGAGTTACTGTGAATTCCAAGAACAAAGATGTAGTAAATACACTCTTCTCTATTTTATTATGGCAGAGAAAAGAACATTTTTGAAATCTAATGTTAGCAGTATTTTGCCTGGAATTGAATAATGTAACAGAGATTGATACAGGTGAAAATCATATTTGAGAGACATGTAGCTTCTCAAGTCACTTTATGGAAAGGAAAAGTCAGCAATTTATAAATAAGAAATGAAGAATGTCACAAAACCACCAGGTCTTGGAGGACTCTGACTCCAGGAGCACATTATGTTCTAGTGCTCAGATATCAAACAGTGCAATCTCCATTTTCCACAAAAGTAGCTTCTAAGATGTTTTCATGATATTATGCTATATATATATATATATATATATATATATACACACACACATATATACATATATGTATATATACCAACTATGTATTAAGACGATATTTTTCATAATGAGTAGAGTAAAATATATTTGAAAACTTAAATTCATATTTAATTTTACTTTTTGATATTTTTATATTTGTAGCTTACATTTTATTGAATAAAGCTGGCATATTAGGTTTTAAAACTTCTTAAGACCAAGAAACCTGAGACTGAACAATCCTGATGATCCTTTAACTTTAAAAGGGAAAGACTCAACAAAGTAGAAGTTTATTGAACTACTGGAAAATTTTTAAAAAATCACTTGGACTTTCTGTGCATGATACACATGCCAAAAATTTAGCAAAATACCTATGGTTCAGAATACCTTTTGCAAGATCAAGTGTTTACCATGTTCCTGTGTTTAGTGTTCACCACATTTATACTTCTTTTGGATGTATGTGGGACTTGTGACTTCTTCTAGTAAACAGATTATGACAAAAGGGAGGACCTTAAATTATCCTATCAGTTTGATTTTAGTTAATTAAAATAGGGATTCCTTCGTGCTCAACACACTTACCCAAATGAAATGCCTTGAAAGAGGAAAAGGGACCTCCCTGAGGTGAATCACTCTCTTTTGCCATCTTAATGAAGCTAACTTACCAGTGAAACTTTGAGAAATATATGGAAACTTCTGAGATATAAGGATAATCTCTAGCAGAAGGCCATCATTAACTCCATGACTTCAGCCACATATACACAAGGAAATAACTCCTGAATTCCTCACACAATTCCTCAGAGCTAGAAATCAATATCGAGTATGAGGAGGGACAACTATTCTCTTCCCTTTTAAAATTTATGTTATATTATAAATGAGATTGCATTTTAACGTCAAAATGAATATGTGAGTATTAGAATAAAAACACACAGGGTTCATAAAATGGCGGACTTGATTTGAAGTGCTTGATGGTAAGTAACACCTATGAAAGGATGTGGCAAGGAGGTCTCTGTGTGGTTGCTGATATTTATTCTTGTCAGAATTATTATTTCTATTCCAGAAAAATAAGTAAACTAGCCCAGTAAACATATTTTCACATGAAATTGCATTGAAGAAATGTGCAAAGGGAAAAGACAAACAGTATAAAACAAATAGAATGTGACAAGACCACAGCCAACCCCTGTGGTTGTTGACAGTGTGAAACTTCGGTAGAAGAGATTTCACATATATAGGAGTGAGATGATTGGCAATAGGGTCAGAGATGATTTCATTAGTTAGAACTGTGTAAGGAAAGCTTGGTGAGAAGATGCTGGAAGGTGTCAACAATGATTCACTATTACATGGAAAAAGTTACACACACACACACACACACACACACACACACATACACACAGAAGTTCAAGAAGAGCCAGAAAGAAAACTCATCAGTATTTGCTAACTTGAAAATAAAGTGTGAAATTTCAGACAGTAGATTTACAAAACATTGAATGGCTTAATATTTGAATCTGTTTCTTTGAGAAAAGTATCCATGAGGTCTGAATCTGGCACATTTCTTGTGTCATGTTTTTCCATAAACTAAAATAATAGTAAGTTTCATAATATTAATAAAGAAACATTCCCAATAAAGGTTTCAAACGTTGGTTATATATTAGGGGATTTATCTTTTTGCAAATTTGTTTTTTTCTTGGTTTAGATCTTATTCTGAAAAACAGATATCATCTCCATTTTGTCTTGGAAAGTTAATATTTACTTACGTTTGTCTATTCTTAACAAAGACCTTAAAAAGAAACTATATAACCTGTTGTGATGTTTTCAAAACCACATTCATGAATCTATCCAAATTTCACAAAAGTCTCTGAGATAACAGATTTTTTTATACCCAGGTATACTTCCATGTGTGAAAGTTTGAACACAGAAGAATGTAATGTGTTTTAAAGTGTCTAGGATTTAGAAAGGTAGCTATTTCCAATAAGCATAGTCCCACCTGTCCTTAGATAGTCTCTCTTTGATTTTTGCTAAATATTCCACAATGTTTTGTAACTCGTGAAATTTAAATATGATATTGTTAACTGCAAATATATTTAAATAATATAAAATGCCATATAAAGTGTGAATGTACATTCATTTTCATCCAGGCAAAATTAGGATAAAAACTGACTTGTATATGGTTAGACTGGTGATTGCTCTTAATAACCAATTCAGTCCACTCATTATGAAGAATCCCTGTGGGTGATTAAACCCCAGAATTCACGTTTTCTAAATAATTATACTGCCTTTTGTCTTGTACCCAACCCTTTACTCACTATTTTGTTTTTGAAATAGATTCCAGGTTTCCTCAATGTTTTTGACTTTATGATACTTCTGTTTGTGCTTGCAGAGTATCGGGAATTATAGATGTGCACTATCTTGTTTCTTTAATTTACTTAAGTTTTTTATTGTGAAAATACTGTACAGAGGGGTTACAATTACATGAGCAAGGGAATGAGTAGATTTTTTTATTGTGAAAATACGTACAGAGGGGTTACAGTTACATGGGCAAGATAATGAGTACATTTCTTATCAAGCATTGTAGCCTTCTCCTTTGTTTCCCCTTCTCACCCCTTCCCATCTGACCCCCTCACCCCTCCCCACCCCCGCCAAAGTTGTAAAGTTCGTTTTTCGACATAACAACTGTACATCTCATTGTTACAATGGGCCCACCTGTATCCCTATTTAAACGGTTTGTTTTTTCCCTTCCCCTCCACAAATTATACCAACATCAAATATAATGAAAGCAGGAGTTATACCGTGGGGGAGGGACATACAAAGCAACAAAGAAATCATCTTATAAATGTGTTAGAAACAATCGCAAGAAAGAAAAAAAAAAACATTTGAAGTATTCAAATATTTTTTTCTTTCTTGAATAGATTTATTATCAAGCATTGTAGCCTCGTCCTTTGTTTTTCCCCTACCATCCTTTCCCTCCCACCTTCTCAGCTACACCCTCCCACTCCTCCATGCCCCCACCCCTGCCTACAGTGTAAAGTTCATTTTTCGACTTAGCGTCTTTTACATCTCATTGTTGAAATGGGTCAATCTGTATCCCTAGTTAAAGGATTCGATTTTTTCTTCCCCTCCCTAAATTATAACAACATCAAATACAGTGAAAACAGGGGTTATACCGTGGAAGAGGGATATACAAAGCAACAAAAAAATCACATGGTACCTTATAAATGCATTAGAAACAATATCAAGGAAGGAAAAAATATTGTGTTCCTATCTTGGGGTCCATTTCGCGTAACATCATCTTACCTGACCTTTTCTGCTTGTCCCAGACATATACTAGTTATTGAAAATAAGGGAAACCATGGTACCTATGTTTCTTTGGGTCTGGCTTTCTTACTTAATATAATTTTTTCCAAGTCTTTCCATTTCCTAAGAAATGGGGCAATGTCATTCTTTCTGATGGAGGCATAGAATTCCATTGTGTATATATACCACATTTTCTTGATCCATTCATCTACTGAGGGGCATCTGGGTTGGTTCCATATCTTAGCTATAGTAAATAATGCTGCAGTGAACATAGTTGTGCTTTAAACTATCTTGTTTCTTTGTAATCCCTGTTGCATCACCTAGTCTATCTGCCTTTTATTGCTTGCAGTAGCAATTTGATTCTATAATACTAATTTTGTCTCCTGGAAAAATATGTTGACTAAAGTAAGTCAGTCCCATAAAGACAAAGAATACGTTTTTTTTTCTCCCATATATAGAAGCTAAAATTAATTTACATGTGTATAAGTAATCACATAAGGTGGTAGATGCAAGTATAAACAAGTATAGTAACTGAAATATATGATAGTTTCAAGAGAACTGTCAAATTAGGTATTTCCTTACAAAAATGACCTCACAGTCCAACAAAATGAATTCCAGGAAAATGGTACTTGAAAGGTGGGTGAGGGAAAGATAAACATAGTGTGCAGACAAATAAAAAGAAGAGGCAGTATTGGAGAATAAAGTCATATTCATTGTAAATCATATAAAATTAAGAAAATTAAGGGGAGAAGCTGGGTAGGGAGGGAAGGGAAAGATTGGTGAAAGTGGTGACATTAATAATGATGCATTATATTCATAAACTGATTTGGTGAATTAGAATTCCTTTTATTTAAAAATACTAAAATGTAATTAAAAGAAAATAAAGCAAAAACAACAAAATTAAGGAAACTTCAGAGCAAATTATCACTACAAATTTGACATAATAAACACAGAACATTCCACAAAGTAGCCATTGCATATAAATTTTTCTCAGTAGCCAATTGAAATATTTCTTAGTATACGATATTTTAGGACATAAAAAAGTCTTAATGAATACAATAAATTAAATAAATTATGCTTATTTCAGCAAACTTTAATTGAATAAAATAAGAATGAATGAAAAACAAGGTGCCAGCCAGTGGCTCATACCTATAATCCTAGCTACTCAGGAACTGAGATCTGGGAATCACAATTTGAATCAAGATCTGCAACCCAGTTTAAGCAGTAGAGAGCCATCCTTGAGCACAAAAATTGAGTGAGAGCACTAGGCCCTGAATTCATGCTCCCCCCCAAAAAAAATATGGCAGGAGGGAAGGAAGGAAGGAAGGAAGGAAAGAAGGAAGGAAGGAAGGAAGGAAAGAAGGAAGGAAGGAAGAAGGAGGTGTAGAGAGAAGGAAGGAAGGAAGGAAGGAAGGAAGGAAGGAAGGAAGGAAGGAAGGAAGGAAGGAAGGAAGGAAAGAAGGAAGGAAGGAAGAAGGAGGTGTAGAGAGAAACAAAGAAAGAGAAAGAATGAAAGGAAGGAAGGAAGGAAAGAAGGAAGGAAGGAAGGAAGGAAAGAAGGAAGGAAGGAAGGAAGGAAGAAAGAAAGAAAGGAGGAGGGAAGGAAGGAAGGACTACAGAAAATATTTTAAGAACTAGAGGATGAAAATTTCATTTTTGAATAAACCATGGAATATTAAACAAATAAAAGATGATACCTTTAGAAATGCCAAGAAATGAATGAACAACAGAACTCATAAAAAACCTGAGATATATTTATTACTTGTATGATCATGAATTGTATTCTATATTCTCTTTATGGACGTTGAATCAAATAAAAATACCACTTCCATTTTCATACAATAGTATAATATCACACAGAGTTGTTCGTATTAATAAAATAATTCTTACTCTATTATTTTTTATAACTTTACAGTATTCAGCCATATAAAGATATCAATATTGCTTAAACTGATCATATACAAATGCAAATTTTAATAAGATATTTTAGTTATGCATTTTGTGAGCATTTTGGAAGGGCTAGACAGCAGCAAATATTTAAACTTTCAGTTACATGATTGTCATTGCAATCAGTTAACTGTGCTTAAATAACATGAAAATGGCCATGTGGGACATATAAGGATTGGCCTTTTCCCAAGTCACTATTGTCTACTGAAACAGCAGCTAACCAGGAACTACGATAGGATAATGCCAATACAATTCAAGAGTCTTTTGTGTGTCCCTCCCCCACGGTATAACCCCTGCTTTCATTGTATTTGATGTTGGTATAATTTGTGGAGGGGAAGGGCAAAAACAAACTGTTTAAATAGGGATACAGGTGGTCCCATTGCAACAATGAGATGTACAGTTGTTATGTCGAAAAACCAACTTTACAACTTTGGGCAGGGTTGGGGGCGGGAGATGGGAAGGGATGGGAAGGGGAAACAAAGGAGGAGGCAACAATGTTTGATAAGAAATGTACTCATTGCCTTGCCCATGTAATTGTAACCCCTCTGTACGGTATTTTCACAATAAAATTTTTTTTAAAAAACGAAGAGTCCTTTCCTTCTCACTAGCACTACTTAGATGTATGTATGTATATATATATATATATATATATATATATATATATATATATATATATATATATATATATTGGGGAAGGGAAGGGAAATTTTAAAAATGTTGAGACAAAGGACAAAGGATGTGCTGGACGCCAGTTGCTCATGCCTGTAATCCTAGCTATTCTGGAGACTGAGATCTGAGGATTCAGGTTCAAAACCAGCCCAGGTAGGAAAGTCCGTGAGACACTTATCTCCAATAAGCAGCTAGAAAACTCCAAGTGTGGCTCACGTGGTAGAGCGCTTGCCTTGAGTTGAAGAGCTGAGGGACAGCAGCCAGGCCGAGTTCAAGACCCAAATATACACACACACACACACACACACACACACACACACACACACACATATATAAATAAAAGACACAGGGTGAATGGTGAACCAATGCAACAGTGATACTCACAAGACACTAGATTGGAAATGAACTTTACAACTTGGGAGGGAATGGTAGGAGGAAAAGTAGGAGAATACGAGGGAGGGGTAACAATCTTGAACAAGAAATTTACTAATTACCTTACTCTTTATTTAAATAACTGTAACCCTCTGTACATCACCCCTACAATAAAATAAATGAATGAATGAATGAATAAATGAATAACAAAAAATGTGTTCCTTATCCTGTAAGATGGAAACCTTTATCTTAGTGGATTTGGTTAAATTTGTTTCCCCTCTACTGCTCCCTCTTCTTTTCCTTCATTGCACCTTTCAGGTGATTTAAGACCCTTTCACAGTCCGGTGTTGGTGGCTCATGCCTGTAATCCTAGATACACAGGAGGCTGAGGATCGTAGTTCAAAGCCAGCTTGGCCAGGAAAGGCCTTGAGACTCTTATCTGCAATAAACCACACGGAAAACCAGAAGTGGCGCTGTGGCTCAAGTGGTAGAGCACTCGCCTTGGGCTGAAGAGCTGAGGGAGAGTGCCCAGACCCAGTGTTCAAGTCCCAAAACCGACAAAAGAGAGAGAGAAAAAAAAAAGAACCCTTCACATTTTAAGGGTGTATCTATGTCTTCAATCACATTTTTGCTTCAATTGATAATAAGATTTGGGGGAATTTCATTTTTTATTATATACATGCAGATTAAAACAGAGAAGAAATAGAAAATAGTAAACCTTAACAAATATATTTCGGTATCTACTTAATACATGTTCATGAGGTTTACTATGTGAGAAAATGTCAAATCACCATTTTAAAAGAAAGTGCATGACAAAAGTTTGAGCAAATTATATTCCTGATTGTATCTCATACTTTTCTAAGAATCAGTTACACAAATATTTATTTTCCTGTCCAGTAATTCATCCAAAATATTAACCTAAATTGAGGAGAAAATAAAAATAGATAACATGTAAATATAAACATATTAATGCTAATGTGTAAGTGTAATCTAACAAGAAATGTATGATTTGGGAAACCTTAATCTTTAAATGTTGACTTATTATTCTACAAAGGTGACCTTCTTGGACTAATTTTAATTAAGAATTGTACTCTCATAAAACAAAAATGACCTGATTGCTTACTATGTACACAATGTCAATGCTCATATTCCACCTATCCTACTTGGTAAGAGAATGGTAATTATAACATATTTATTCAAAAACCATGAAGACATACAAATCCAGAAGCCACAGTAATGATAGTCCATCTTTTTCTCATGTGATGGCAGATAAACATACTTAATGCAAATAAAATAATTTAAGTTCAAACTGTAAATATTAATTCTTAGAAATTTCAAAATGGTTCATACAAATATTAGGAAATAAAAAATATGGATGGTTTGAATTACTTTTACAGTATTCATAAGTATGTGAAAAACATAAACATTTATCATTTTCCTTGCCATGAAATTATCTTCACACTTGAATTACCATAAATAACATATGTTAAAAGTAAAAGACTTATCTAAAATAAATCCCTTATTATTTCCTTACCCTCTGTCTTACATTGATTTAGGTATAAAATTCTTAACAATAGCTTAAAGAATTACAATTGAGCCTGAGGGTGTATGTCAGTGGTAAATAAATACCTAGTATGAAGGAGGTCTTATATTTTATACCCATATAATTACTACTAATTAGTAATTCTGATCACTTTTTCTGTTTAACTGATTTTTTTGCCAGCAAAATACTGTATTGGTTATCATCAATATAAAACACATCTTGAAATTTGACATCAAATACAGTGAAAGCAGGGGTTATACTGTGGGGGAGGGACATACAAAGCAACAAAGAAATAATCTTATAATTGCGTTAGAAACAAATGCATGAAAAAAACATTTAAATGCATATCTTAGGGTTCATTTTCCTAACATTACCTTATCAGACTTTTTCTGCTTGACTCATGCGTATAGTAGATATTGCAAATAAGGGAAATCATGGGACCTATGTTTCTTTGGGCTTGGCTTAC